>NW_023270855.1:44201679-44211677 GCF_011800145.1 Mirounga leonina | reverse complement strand
CTGGAACTGGACCGGCCCGTTCTCGGCAAGGCTGAGTTAAAGTGATGTGGGTCCAGTTTCCCAGTCCCCATGCTTGGGCGCTGCGTTTTGGAGTCCGGCCCCCGACAGGGAGGTTGCCTGCCTTCCCCAGGAGCCAGTCACCCCCCAAGACCTGGGTAAAATCCTCGGTGACACTCGCTGTGAGCGGAACTTCGACTCGATCCCCAGTGACACAGCCGTCCCTCTCCCCCTGGAGGCCGCTGAGGGTTTTGACCTAACTTCCAGCAGGGCGCGCTCCAGGTGTGGTGCCCCATCCTCTCTCTCCCAGTCTGTGGTTTTCGGGCATTAATCCTGTCCTCCCTGCCCTCTGTCCTCTGGGGAAGCTGGTGCCGCATCTTCCTGCTTCCCACGGGCGTTGGTATGGGGCCACCTGTCACCCTCAGGATTGTCCTCATCGTTTGTCTCGATTTTCTCCTCCTCAGATCAACAACAAAGCCTGCGGCAAGATCCCTGTGCCCCAGGGAGTCGCGCGGGACCAGGACAAAGTCCATGAGTTCGTCCTCCAAAGCGAGCTGGGTGTCCGGCTCTTGCAGGGGCGAAGCATCCAGAAGGCTTTCCTGTCCCCCAGAACGGCCCTCATCAACTTTCTGGTGCAGGACTGACTACAGGGGGTGCCCCCGAGGAAGGAGGAGTGTGCTGGCCCAGGGCAGGGAAGAGACCAACGTCTTGAATGTTTACCTTCATGCTCAGTTGGGTGGGCTTGGGCAGTGCGGTGGGGCCCGGCGCAGGGGTGAGGGTGGGTGTGGGCAGAGGCGGAGGGCTCGGGCAGCTGCTGCAGGTGGAGGAAGCCAACTGAGGCGTGTGAAGCCACCAGAGGAACTGCTGGGTGTCCCCTGGGCGTATGCAGGAAGGCGAGAAGAGAAGCAAGTGAGAATGAGTGGCGCGCCTCTCGAGCAGCCTGGGAGCTCTGACTCCTAGAAATCGTACACCCAGGAACATGAGGGTAAACTGAGGACCCACACACCGCACAGGAGCAGCGTGGACAGCCAGTGTTGGACGGGTGACAGCCTGGGCATCGTGGCAGGTGGTCTCCTCGCTTTCACGCTGGACGGAGGAGCCATGTGGGTCATGTCCAAATATCCAGTATATGGCGTGGCCACTGCGGTCTGCAGAAGCTGCTTCGAACCCGAAGGCAGGTGGGGCCTGTCCCTCCGCAGTTGTCCCCACTGCAGGCCTGCGCGGATGCTGACACAGGGGCTCTTCCTAACCACTCCCTCGGGGTGTCAGTGTGCTGTGTAGTGAAGCAGAACCACGCTGGTTCCGAGCTCAGCTGGAACCAGTCCGTTCCGGGGCGCACCGCAGCCCCGCGGGGAGGCTGCTCAGGTGGGCCCCAGATGGCCCCGCCGTGGGTGTGGCCCCAGAGCCAGGCATTCGCTTGAGCAAGCTCCCCGCGGCCGAGGGGGCTGGTGCCACCGGGCGCTGCCTCCGTGTTCAGGCCACCGCCGCCTGGCTGCCCGGGAGGGGTCAGGATCGGACCCCCGTTGTCGGTGCATTAGGGTAATGTGGTTTTCTGTGAAGTCAGCAATTAGGTGCTCTTCCCAGAACTGGCCTGAGCCACTGATTAATACTTAATGGGGCAGTGGAGGAGAATTTAGCCATTCTGTGCTACTGAAAGGCTATGTGTTCTGATGCTGTTTTTCTGAAGTAGCCTCAGATGTGTCTATAGTCGAGCAGCTAACAGATGACTTTTTTTAAATGCAATAAAATATGTGTCATGTGTGATCTTGGAATAGCCGCCATATTTCCCATTCTAGGAGTTAATCAGGAACAGATCGAGGTGTTCCATCATCATCAGGGGCACATGGAAAGTCATAAAGTGAGATGTGTGGAGGACTTACAGAACGTGGTAGACAACCCTGGTTCAGGCTCGTTAGCCACAGGGGTTAAGTTATTGGATCTCAAATGTGGCTCAACTTGATATCATGCCTGGTCCCCATGCCCAGAAATTCTGATGTAATTGATCTAAGGTGTGTTTGGGCATCAGGGAACCTTACAAGCTGCATGGGTGAGTCTAATGGGCAGCAAAGTGTGAGAACCACTGGGTTAATTGATGGATTTGAACCGTAATGTCTAACTAGTCCTTCCTCTCCCTCTCTCCCGCCTCACTGGGATGAGTCTGGTGTGGGACCCAAGCATGAAGGAGCAGAGCTGGGAAAGACCAGGCCCAGAATGGGAGGCAGGGGCCAGAACTCTCCAGCAGGTACTTAAGATGCTCCCAGAGCCCACTTGGGTGTACACGGCCCCATTCCCTGTGGATTCAATATAAGCAAGTGGATGCCGATATTTGATATGGGGGGGAGCCACGAGTGCTTTTGCTTGATTGTCCCGTTTCTTCCTAAAGTAGCTGAGTGGCCTTGAGCCCATCAACAGGATAAGGGCAGGGAGCCCTTTATCTGCACGTAATCTGGCCAGAGCAATGGGCCATTAAAGCCTCAAGGCTACTGGACTAACCAGCCATGGCTTTGGAGAACTTTTTTTTTTTTAAAACAGGAGCTCCTTGGTACTACTAGAGATGGTTGGTATAAAGAACAATGGAACAGAATGCTAATCCCTGGGGGTAGGGAGGTGGGGTGGGGAATGATCTCAATCCTTTATTAACTGCCTTGATTAGGTCAAAAACCGGACTCAACAAGTTCACTTGCATTATGTCACGTAACTCCCACAAAAACCCTACAGGGAAGGAATTATCCTCTTAAATACAAAGAAACCCAGGCTCTGAGGTTCCGTGATTTGCTCAGTTTCCACAGCAGAAAAGTAGAACTGGGATCCAAACCCACATCTTCTGGCCTCCGAATCCCCTGATGCCACCCCGCTGTGTTGGCCCGGCCCCCCGCCCCCCTGTAATTGCCCGTCTTGGCCCGAAGTGCCACAGTCAGGAAACGGAGACGCTGGCCAAAAGTCAGCATTCTGAGCAAAGTCTGGCCTGCCCTCTCCTGTGAAGGCCTCACCTCTGTAAAGCCAGGGAGCCACGACACTGGCCTTTGTGCTGGCACAGGTGGTGGGTGCTGGTACGAGAGCACGGTGTGGGTTCCATAGGGCTGGAGGCAGAGGTCATTGCCAAATCGGTGAAACGCCCAGGTTCACGGGCGATGGCAGGGCGATGAGTGAAGAGAGTTTACACATAGGGAAAGCGGCGCCTGGGAAGCCCCACGGCAGGCAGATGCCCCTACAGTAGGTGCTAACTGTCAGCCAAGGAAAATGAAATTGATCTCTGAGTCCCTAAAACAATAAATGAGCTGAGCAAAGGCTTAGACATGCTTCAGCCCAACCTAATGACATGCACACCCCTGGGGAGCTGGTTAAGGAAAATGGGGTACAGCCAGTCAGTGGAAGACGAAGCAGCCAGCCAAAGATGGTTTATTAAAAAAACCATGTAATATGACATTTTTCTCATGAATAAATCAGTATATTTACACAATGTGATCCTGACCATAATTTTTTAAAAATTCCAACCGTTACAGAGAGAGAAGGAAATTTGCCCACAAATCATTGGTGGAGAGTCCTACGAGTAATTTTTTCCTTCTGTTTACTTTTTTTTTTTTTTTTTTGCATATTCCAACTTGTATTGGCCATGTGGTATTTCAATAATGGGAGGAAGATAAAATGTACAATTTTGTGAAGATCCAAATGAGCTAAAGGCCTGCCCCCCTTGATTTTTCTTTTTTCTCCCACAGTAGCAAGTTGCCCGTTGGGATGTGCCCCAACTAGGAAAACATAGGCTCTTTTTTGTATGCAGTAGAATCTAAAGAAGCAAAAAGCAGCCCCATGAAGCTGGTGTTTGCAGCCACTCGGTGTGGGAAGGTGTGCGACCCTCCTGAGCATCTCTCAGCCTCAAATTCTTGCAGCCCGAGGACAGAAGAAGAGGAGGTAACATTCCCTTCATGGAACTTTCCTGTCCTCGGTGGATAAACCAATATGGCAGCCAAGAGTGTGAGCTCCGGCGTCAGCCAGAGCAAGGTTCTGTGACGACGTGACCAAGTGACTATGTCACTTGAAACAGTGAACCTTTGTTTTCTCAACGATAAAACAGGAGTAAAAACCATGCCTTGGGCGGGGCGCCTGGGTGGCTCAGTTGGTTAAACAACTGCCTTCGGCTCAGGTCATGATCTTGGGGTCCTGGGATCGAGCCCAGATCGGGCTCGTCTGTTTCTTCCTCACCCTCTGACCCTCCCCTCAGCTCGTGCTCTCTCTCTCTCAAATAAATAAAATCTTTTAAAAAATAGTATTGTCTAGGGCGCCTGGGTGGCTCAGTTGGTTAAGCGACTGCCTTCGGCTCAGGTCATGATCCTGGAGTCCCGGGATCGAGTCCCGCATCGGGCTCCCTGCTCGGCGGGGAGTCTGCTTCTCCCTCTGACCCTCCCAGCTCTTGTGCTCTGTCTCTAAAATAAATAAATAAAATCTAAAAAAAAAACCAAAAAAACCATGCCTTGGGGTATGAGGATAAAGTAAGAGAATGTGTGTAAAGCACCTGGCACATAGTCTCTCACTAAAAGAGAATGGCTCATTATGAGTAATCTTGCCTGAGTAAAAATAGGCTAATGGTCTAGAATGGGATTATCTTTGGTCAGAACGAAGGGAACATTTAGAAAAATACGTATCCCGGGCCTGTTGAGGAAAAAGATTTCAGCAGTAAACTTGGAGGAATTTTAATCCCGTTGGGTAGAATCAGCCCTATTATTTGGTATTTTCACCTCCTGTCCTGAGACCTTTTTTTATTACCTGTGTCCATGATTCCATGCCTGCTGATTAGTTTCTTGGAGCTTCATCTGGGTGACGGTGATCTCTCCTTGGTGCTGGGGACCCTCTTTTCCTTACGGGGTGGCCCAGGCCACAAACAGTCTGACAAGGATCCGGGAAGCTCCCAACCTTCTGGCCCCACGCTCGCCATCCGCTTTTGTCCCAGGACACATGGGATTGTGACGTGGGAAAGAATGCAGCAAGGGACAAAAAGCCAAGAGCTGGAAACCATACGCGTGAGCCTAGCCTCAGCCCTTGGATCAAGTCTGGTTTGGGTGGGGTGGCCTGCCTGTAGCACCCAAAGTAGAAGGTTGCCCGAGTGGCCTCTGTGCCCTTTCCTCTACAGCAGGTACTGGAAAGGGGAGCCTGTGATGTCCGGGGGGCCTCTCGACTGAGTGGAGCTGCCGTCATTCTTACTGTGTCCCCTGCCTTGGCTTGGAGTTTCCTGATCGGTGGCCTGAGGCTGCCAGGAGCAATGGCCCAGTGGTGTGAGCTGGAGGAGGTTGGGGGCCACATGGAAAAGTCCACCAGAGACCCTGGCGGGCCTTTCGTGGCCCAGGGGCCTCTTGGCTGGCCAGTGCTCAGACACGATGGCCTCCAAACCAAAAGTGGGGCATCAGAAGTTTCCATTGACAGGTGATTTGGGACCACAGGCCAAAGAGGGCATGGTTCCTGCACCAGCCGGCCTCCCTGCCGGCTGCCCCCCTTTGTCTTCCTCCTCCTGGAGGGGACTTTGCCACTGCTCTGGCATTGTCACACCAAAGTGACAAAGTGGGAATTATGGCCCACTTCCTACAAATCAGGAAAGAAGCCTAGAAATGTACAGTGAACTCCCTAAGTTGTAGCACTAGGAACTGCTGGAGCCCGGACCAGCCCCCGGCCCCTGCTTCCTCCACAGCACCCACCTGCCTACCTGGGAGGCAGTACAGCTCGTACTTGCTCTTTCTATCCAGAGAATTCTGAACTGGAGCTCTGGCAGGCGTGCGGCCCTGCGGATGTGTCCCTCCTTGCAGAAGGGGCTGGGCTTTTGTGAATTTTTTTGCACCTATCCACCGTTGGCTGCGGGTCACTTCTGGGGGGTGGGGGTGATAACTTCTTGGGCATCTGGAGGTGAAGGGACTCCCCTTGGCTCAGGGCAAGTCTCTGGAGAAGGGGCACAGCAGAGCCCCCAGCAGCCGGCCCGTGAAGGGGATCAATCGGTGTGGGTGCGCCCACGGCGACCATCACGGGGAGAGAAGGCGCCAGTCAGAGCCCGGGAAGCAGCGCGTCTGCAGGTGAGGAAGGCTCCAGAACAGCAGCCAGACTCCCAGGAGATGTGGAATGCGGGACGGAGTCTGAGCAAGCCCAGCTGCCTCTGGCCCACCCTGTGCCAATACGCTGTGTGGCCCTGGGCAGTGCCACTGGCCTCGGGGCGGTGGGCGAGACCAACCGGGGGGCCTTAGCATCCCCCTTCTGCTGCTGCTGAAACTGTGGCTCGAATGGGCTGAGACTTGCTTGAGACCACGGCCAGTAAGTGATGAAGTATCTTGACTCCGATCTGTGCCCGTTCCACTCGCAGCACCCCTCCCCTGCTTTGTAGGGCAAGCCTGGTGCTCCTGGCAGCAAAATTCAGCTCAGGCTGTAAATCATCCAACGGATGAGCCCCGCCGCACCCTAGAGGTCAAGGGAAGGCACAAGGTAGGCCAAATGAGAAGAGTTTGCTCTCCCCTTCTTCCCTGGGAGACTGAGGAGCAGAAAACATCTGCTTCGTGGGCTGGGTGTCTGTCCGACACTCCAAGGTGGGCGGCTAAAGGCTCTCATCCAAGCTGATGAGTTTGGGGATTGGAATCTGGGATGACCAACAGCGAGCGAGGGGGGCATCCCCCGAGGGTGGGTGGGCAGTGCTCGGAGGGGGAGAGCCTGGAACACGCAGGGAAGGAGGCCCCAGATCCAAGGGTGGGGCCCCTCCAGGCTTCCATCGTATCTCTGGGCCCGCCCGCCTGGGGGA
Source organism: Mirounga leonina (assembly GCF_011800145.1). Classification (NCBI taxonomy): domain Eukaryota; kingdom Metazoa; phylum Chordata; class Mammalia; order Carnivora; family Phocidae; genus Mirounga; species Mirounga leonina. The sequence continues at coordinate 44,204,914 of NW_023270855.1, read as the reverse complement.
GGCGTGCAGCGATCATGAGGCCCTGAGGGGTAGGTGGTGGCCAGGCCCGCTGAAGTCACCCAGCTGGCTTGGGACCCAACACGTATGACTCACCTCCCCCAGCCTCAAGCCCAGAACTGGAATTCCCGTTCTTGTTGGGCCTCTGCAAGAGTGTTGCCTGGCTGAACACCCAGTACGTAGGAGCTACGGTCTGGCATCCCCCAGTATCAGCAACGATGACATCTGCCATTTATGGCGAACTGATTATGTGGCAGGCCCCGTGCTAAGTGCTTTACCACGGGAGGGGCTCATCTCACACCCGAGAATACGGCATATTCTGACCCTGCTCACCACACCGCTTCCCAAAGGCCTTTATGCACCTCCTGGATTTTCTAAGACAGTCCTGGTTTTCTCTCCAATGGTCCCCAGGGTCCCCTAGAAACTACCCAGCCCACACTTCCTGATCTGTGGCCTGGAAGGTCGGCCCACTCTCGGTGCACAGCCGGGTGAGCATATCCCAGGTGTCCCAAGGCACCCAACTCAGCGAGTGCCCACCGAGGGGTCTGGGCTTTCTCTGAGCCTGGGACTGACCACTCCCAAGGGGCCATCACCTCTAGCAGACAGATGGAGCCTCTTTTGGGCCGCATCACTGGGTCCTAGAAGGGAGTCAACTTTGCTCAACCCCATATACTGCTAGGAAAATACCATGGAAGGAGGTGGGGAGACCTAGCCTGGGCAGGCCTCATGGCGGCTGAGGTCACCACCTTGCCCGGGTCATCCTTCCCACGAACAACAGAAGGACGTCATCCAGGATTACTGAGCTTGGCCCGCCCCTAGCTCCTTCCAGAGGAGAACCCCACCCCCCACCCCACCACTGCCAGCGGCACCCCCATGGGCTGCCCGTAGGACCGGGAGAGAACTGCGTACTGGGCTGGGATTCCCCTAACTTGGACGGGGAGGTGACGGGGAGCGTGGAGAGGGTGTACTGCACACCGTGGGGTCGGTCGGGGAGGCAGGGCCACCCAAAGAGTGATGTCATTCACTGCATCTGGCATGTCACTCATCAGGAAAAGGCAGGCTCCCCCTTCCACTAGAAACAGAGCCAGGCTGGGCCAGAGGGGCCTCGCTGTCAGTGGGCGGGACACCAGGGCGCCCGCTGGGCCGAAACAGGCGGGAGGAAGCAGCTGAGAAGCGGGGGCCTGAGCCAAGAGTCACCACGTATCTCCAGTATTAGTTATCAACTAACTTCTTAGTGGTCAGTTAACCTCTTAGTTTTCTTTTTTTAAATAAAGATTTTATTTATTTATTTGAGAGAGAGAGCAAACAAGCACGAGTGGAGGGAAAGGGGAGAAAGAGAGGGAGAAGCAACGCCCTGTGGAGCAGGGAGCCTGATGCGGGACTCGACCCCAGGACCCTGGGACCATGACCTGAGCCGAAGGCAGACGCTCACTGACTGAGCCACCCAGGCGCCCCACGTCTTAGTTTTCTATTAATAGTTTGACTACTATTATGAACTGAATATTTATGTCCCCCCCCAAATTTGTATGTTGAAAGCCTACCCCCCCAGAGTAATGATGCTAGGAGGCGGGGCCTCCGGGAAGCGATGGGGTCTGATGGGGTCATGAGGGTGGGGCCCCCCGTGAGTGGCACCAGTGCCCTCGGCGGAGTCTCAGAGAGCTCGCCCCCCATGCCTGCTCTCTGGTCGGGGGGTGGGGGACACAAGTCAGCAGTCTGCAACCCCGGGCAGGGTGCGCGCACCGGCGCTCGGCCACAGCGGCATCCCGGTCTCGGACTTCTGTTTCCAGAACCGGGAGGAACACATTTCCGTTTATAAGCCCCCCAGTCTGTGGGACTTTGTCACGGCAGCTGGCACAGAGCCAGCGAGGGCCGTCTCCGTCCTCGGTGAACAAGCGGAGTCATCAGCAAACACCTTAGTGAACACAGTAGACCTCTCAGGTCCCCCCTTGGAGAATGTGCGAGACCTCTTCATTACCAGTTACTTCATTATTGCCTGCACCACCTTCACTGTGCACGAACACCTGGCCTGCCTGCTAGTCCTCTTGCTTGTCTGCTCTTCATCTTTAGCAGTAAAAAATTTTAGGTATCAGCTATGATAATGTCAGTATAACGGCTAAACCCCGAAACCTCCGTGGTCTCATCCCAAACCTTCTCTCTCGTTCCCAGAAATCTCACCCTCTGGAGAAGGAGCAGGGGAGAAGCTCTCTTCCACGTGGCTCCAGCGTGATGGAGGCACCCGGGTTGATGCAGCTCCGCCAGGTTCAACTCCTGGCTTTCAAGGTCGCCCTGGACAGTGACATCCAGCCTGCAGGGAAGGGGAGAGAGGGATGCCGTTTCCCAGGGAGGTTTCTACGGGCCTGGGCTGGAAGGGGCATGCGTCCCTTCCGTCCCCTCCCTCCTGGCCTCCGGGGAGCTGGGAAGCGGGGTCCCGGCTGCAGCCGCTTCCTGGCCACCACCCTGCGCGGGGAGAGGGGGGACCCAAGGATGTGGTGGGCAGCTAGCTGCCTCCTGCCACGGAGCAGTCTTCACCCCAAACTCTTGCTCGTCAGTGTGCATCTTCCTGGTCTTCCGTATCCGCGAAGCCCTGGCTTCCAGACCTCTGCCGAGTGACAACCGTTTGCCCGCTAAACCTGCGAAAGCTGCTAGCGTGCGCTCGCCGTCCCGGACCCGTCCCCCCGCTGCCCTGCCGATGCCGCTCTGCCCCCTGCCCGGGCCTCGCTCCGCGGAAGAGCGTGAAATCGCAGACGTGCGGCGCGCCGCCTTGCGCGTGGCCGACTTTTCCTGCAAAGCGCGGTTGCTTGGTCCCCGAGGCGCCCCCGGGAGACCCACGCGCTGGTTCCCCCCAGCGGGGGGTCTCCCCGCCCATACACACGCCATAGACACACACGCCATAGACACACACACCTCACAGCACACACACCCCACATACACACACCACATACACACACACACCCCACACACACCCCACATACACACACCACATACACACACCCCCCCCACACACACACCCCACATACACACACTTCATACACATTTGGGATGTTTTGTTGCTTTGGAGGATGTGGGACATTTGGAAAGTGGGGAGAGGCCGGCTTCGCAGATGCCCTGCAGGGAACCCGGGAAATCCTTCAGGTTCCTGCTTCTGAAGGGTCACGTCGTTCACTCGGCGTGGAAATGCGGCACGTGCCTGAGCCACGTGGGACTGTGTCTCGTTCTGGGGATCAACGCCTCAGCCCCC
>NW_023270855.1:44185241-44196679 GCF_011800145.1 Mirounga leonina | reverse complement strand
TGACAGAGGACGAGCCTCACAGCCATGTGACGAGGGGGCCACGGGGAGGGCAGTTTAGTCTTGAGAAGGGATCCAAGTCATAGCTGTCAGTCAAGGAAGTGGCTGAGGTGGAGGCCACAGTGGACCATGACACACAAAAGTCCCCCATCCTCCCCAGTGCCCGGGTGGGACACCATCACCCGAGGCATCAAATCGCGGGGGCTTCCCTCCTCCGACAGCACCCACCCGTGGTGGAAGCCCTCTGTATTGTTCATAAAAGCAAGTAAAAATGATCAGGACACACTCGTAGTGGCCGCTGTATATCCCCCGTTGATTTTGTGCCAGACACCAAACTGGACAAATGGCCCCGGCGGGTGAGTCAGAAGACTCTGGAACTCAGCTCGGTTGGAGGCCCAGCTCCAGGGTTTCCTGACCCTGAGGGCTTGGCAGGTGACTTACCCTTCCTGAGGCTCATGTCCTCACCTGTGGGGCTGAGATAAGAGTTCCAGCCTTGGGGGCGCCTGGGTGGCTCAGTCGTTAAGTGTCTGCCTTCGGCTCAGGTCGTGATCCCAGGGTCCTGGGATCGAGCCCCGCATCGGGCTCCCTGCTCGGCAGGAAGCCTGCTTCTCCCTCTCCCAGTCCCCCTGCTTGTGTTCCTGCTCTCGCTGTCTCTCTCTCTGTCAAATAAATAAAATCTTTAAAAAAAAAAAAAAAGTTCCAGCCTTGACCTTGTTGTGAGGAGCCTACGGTAGGTGAAAAGGCTTAGCATTAGCCAGTCTGCTTTATCCCGTTTAATCCTCGTACTGTGGGGGGCTTAACAAGCGGGACCCCACTTTACAGGTGAGCAAACTGAGGCTTGGAGGGTGTCAGGTAACCTGACGTCACCAACCAGTAAGTGTGCCGAGGTGGGTGCTAATGAGTTCTGTTTCACGATCTGGGTGCTGTTTGCAGAGTTTATGGGAATTAATGGTGTTGTGCACTCAGTACGTGTGCCTTTGCTGAATCTGTTTCCTCAAATGTTTCCTTTTTTGAAAGTGTCTGACGCCGAATACTTAAAACAAAAAAGCCGGTCGTGACCCGCCCAGCCTGGCCCTGGGCTCCATCTACCTCCTCACAATTCTCCCCCCACCTTCCACAGGGCAGCCACCAGCCTCGGGGAGGTGACGAGTGGGCTCTGGTGCACAGTGAGTGCTTAGCACACCCTAGCTCCCTACCCCGCCCCTCTCCCCACACCCCCGGCAACAGATCCATCCCATTGGGGTAGGATTGCTGAAGTGGGTTGCAAGAGTGTATCTCACCCTGCATGGCCCGTGGAGAGGCTTCTGTGGGGCGGTTTGGGAATGTCCTAACAACCCGTGCATTTGGGTGGTGGCATGCTCCTATAGACCAGCCACAAAGGTGCCCACCTATGTTTTTTTCCCGGGAGAGTGGAAAGAGTTTAAAATGCCTAGGCTGCCTCTTCTGTAAGGTTAGAGGTATGGCTGTGTAGGTTGAATACTGCACAAAGGTAGCTGGTCAGGGGGCAAGTGGCCAAGCCATGAACAGGCAGTTTTGCTCGTTCATGTAAATATGTTATAGAGGTGATCAGTGACCTTGCCCTCAGCCCCTAAGCAAAATCTCTCCTGCCAGTGCCTCTCAGCTAAGCATCAGTCCTAAAATTCAGGTCAGAATGAGCTAAAAGACTGACCTTCAACATGTGTCCAAAGTCTTGAGATGATTCCAAGGGTCAAGAAGTGGTTACAGGCAGGGGCGCCTGGGTGGCTCAGTTGGTCAAGCGACTGCCTTCGGCTCAGGTCATGATCCTGGAGTCCCTGGATCGAGTCCCGCATCGGGCTCCCTGCTCGGCGGGGAGTCTGCTTCTCCCTCTGACCCTCCCCCCTCTCATGTGTTCTCTCTCAGTCTCTCTCTCTCAAATAAATAAATAAAAAATCTTAAAAAAAAAAAAAAAAGAAGTGGTTACAGGGACCTCATCAAGATTAAAGAGCTTCTGCACAACAAAGGAAACAGTCAACAAAACTAAGAGGCAACCCACGGAATGGGAGAAGATATTTGCAAATGACAGATAAAGGGCTGGTATCCAAGATCTATAAAGAACTTCTCAAACTTAACACTCAAAAAACAAATAACTCAGTCAAAAAATGGGCAGAAGACATGAACAGACACTGCTCCATAGAAGACATACAAATGGCCAACAGACACGTGAAAAAATGGTCAACATCACTAGCCATCGGGGAAATCCAAATCAAAACCACAATGAGATACCACCTTACACCAGCTAGAATGGCAAAAATGAACAAAACAGGAAACAACAAATGTTGGCGAGGATGTGGAGAAAGGGGAACCCTCTTACACTGTTGGGGGGAATGCAAGCTGGTGCAGCCACTCTGGAAAACAGCATGGAGGTTCCTCAAGATGTTAAAAATAGAGCTACCCTACGACCCAGCAATTGTACTACTAGGTATTTACCCCAAAGATACAAATGTAGTGAAAAGAAGGGCCACATGCACCCCAATGTTCATAGCAGCAATGTCCACAATAGCCAAACTGTGGAAGGAGCCGAGATGCCCTTCAGATGAGTGGATAAAGAAGATGTGGTCCATATATGCAATGGAATATTACTCAGCCATCAGAAAGGATGAATACCCACTCATTTGCATCGACATGGATGGAACTGGAGGGGATTATGTTAAGTGAAGTAAATCAAGCAGAGAAAGACAATTATCATATGGTTTCACTCATATGTGGAACATAAGCAATAGCGTGGAGGACCACAGGGGAAGGGAGGGAAAACTGAAGAGGGAGAAATCAGAGAGGGAGACGAAGCACGAGAGACTCTGGACCTCAAAAAACAAACTGAGGGTTTCAGAGGGGAGGGGGGTCAGGGGAGGGGGTAACAGGGTGGTGAGCATTAAGGAGGGCACGTGTTGTGATGAGCACTGGGTGTTATATGCAATTAATGAATCATTGAACACTACACGAGAAACTAATAATGTATTATATGCTTGCTAACGAAAATAATAAAAAAAAAGTGGTTACAGACTTTTGGGTGAAGCTTGGTGCCTCAGGACAACTTTGAATTCTGATTCTGGCCCCAAGTGGGCACCATGACCTTGAGCAAGTTGTTAAGGACAACCAAGGTTTTTATTTCCTTCATTACAAAATTGACCCAGCGAAGCCAGCTGGTAGGTGAGAGGGGGTCCTGGGAGGGAAGACTGCTGAAAATAGTCTGGGGATCTTTCGTAAATTGAAAACTCCTGCTCATTTAGGGCTCTAAATGACAGTCTGCGGATTTCTTGGCAGGGAACAAAAGCGTAACAATTGGATGATTTCCTGCAGCCTCTCGGCTAAGGCTAAGGCTAAGGCTTCGGTTCTGGCCCCTCTTGCCTGGGCCGCCACAGGCTTGGGGTGGAGGGTTCGCCATGGGACGCTCCTGGAGCCAACAGCCTGTCGCAGATCTAGTTTGTGTGTGTTTTAAGTCTTGATTGTCAAGAACCGGGCTGACCCCAAGGGCTGGAAGCCTGCTGGGGAGGGAGCTCAAAGCACAGGCCATGTGGAGACAGCTGTGAGAAGGCATTGTACAACCGATACAACGCTGGAGGAAGCACAGTCCATTTATTTTAAGCCTAGAAAGAAGGAAAGCTGAGGGATTACAATGGGTGATGCAGTAATCAGGGCCCAGAAGTCGCTGGCCTTTACTTGGCTATTTCCCCTGAAGCAGGAATGAAGAGGAACTAAGTGTTCTACTTAACCATAATGATGGGGCCAGAGCCCAAGGGAGCCAGGAAGGGGAGAGGGGTGGGAACAGCCAGTTGGCTATGTCCGTTGTTCCGGACCTTCATTGTGGATCAGGATGATCCTTCACGGGCCAGAACTAAAAACGACTGAGTGGTGCAGTAATGCTGAGATTGGCCAACTACGGCCCAGCACCTGTTTTTATAAATAAAGCTTTATTGGAACACTGCCGTGCTGAATTGTGTATATATTTGTTTGTGGCTGCTTTTGCAAAGAGTTGAGAAGCTGCGACCGAAACTCTATGGCTCACAGAGCTTAAAATATTTTTCATCTGGCTCTGTACAGAGAAAGTTTCTTGACTCTTGGAATGATGGAAGAGTCTTGGAGGGCCCAAAAACTTGGGTTGATTTCTGGGGCACCTATTTCCTACCTGGCGACCTTGGGCAAAGCTTTAGCCTCTCCAAGCCTGAGTTTCTTCATCTTTCTTAAGTTGGATGGTAATGGTCTGCCCAGAACTGTCTACCCAGTTGTCCTGAGTATCAAATAGATAATATACTTATTATATTTCTTTGTATTATTTTGGTGGTTATTTTAGACGTTTCAGCATGCAAATATAACTGGTAATAGTCTTCCTTGAGTTTATATTGTACCACTTCACAGCGTACAAATTGAACTGTTCTTCCTTGTCCTTTGAGCTACTAGTAAATACTTTTTCTCTATATGCTGTAAATCCCACATACATTGCTTATTATTTTTGTTTTAAACAGCCAACAGTCTTTAAAGAAATTTTTTTAGGGCACCTGGGTGGCTCAGTTGGTTAAGCGTCTGCCTTCAGCTCAGGTCATGATCCCAGGGTCTGGGGATCAAGTCCCAAGTCGGGCTCCCTGCGGAGCAGGGAGTCTGCTTCTCCCTCTGCCCCTCCCCCACTGGTTTTCCCTGTACTTTCTCTACAGACTTCTTGGTTGACATGCTTTTATTTCAACATTTTAGATGCCATTCCATTGGCCTCTGGCTGCCTGTTTCTGATGAAAATGTTTTTGTTGTTCTGTTGAAGATGCCCTTTTTCCTTTGTCTACTTTTAAGATTGTCTCCTTAACTCTGTGTTTCAGCCGTTTGAGTTGGACGTGCCTTGATGTGATTTTCTTTATATATACCCTGCTTGGGGTTCATGAGACTCACAGATCTGCCCTGGGATGACCTGGGCTTTGACTCTTCCTGCCCGTCCCCTCCTCTCACCACACGTGCCTCTTCTTGTCTCCCCTGACCCCCCGCCGCTTCCTCCCAGGTTCCCACTGTCTGGACAGAGAAGAAACACCCACAGACACAAAAGCAACTGGGCCTCCGGGATCCAGGACAGCCCTGAGAGAGAGATGAGACCCACAGAATGTTTTTCTCTAAAAACTGCCCCGAAGTAAGGCCCTTCAGGGTGTATGGGCATCCACAAATATGGAGCCGCCATGCTCCGCCTAAGGGCCGACTTCTTGGGTTGGGATGACTGCAAAATGCAGTAGGGCCACCCCCCACCTCTGCTTTCCTTCATTTTCCTCTCAATTTGGAATCCAGATGTGAGCCTGTTTTTCAATAAAGGCTTAGTGTGAGGTCTGTACATACACATTCAAAGGGGGGGAGGGCACATTTCCAGCCAGTGACCCAGAGTTCCCCAGGAGATGAAAGCGTTTCACCATGGCCTCATCCAGGCCCTTCAGCTTCCCCATCTTAAAATTCCATTTGTGAGAGGGGCACCTGGCTGGCTCAGTCAGTGGAGCCTGTGACTCTCTTTTTTTTTTAATTAATTAATTTTTAAATTTTTATTTGAGAGAGAGACACAGAGATAGCGACAGAGCTGGAGTGAGGAGGAGAGGGAGAAGCAGACTCCCCACTGAGTAGGGAACCAGACATGGGGCTTGATCCCAGGACCCGGGATCATGACCTGAGCCGAAGGCAGACGCTTAACTGACTGAGCCACCCAGGGGCCAGAGAGTGTGACTCTTGATCTCAGAGTTGTAAGTTCAAGCCCCACATTGGCTGTAGAAATTACTTTAAAATAAAATTAAAAAACAAAAATCCATTTGTGAGAATAACCACCTGGGATGAAGGTTTAACTGGGAGTGTTTCTCCCTGAATTTAGAAGAAATCCGGAACCCCTGACCTGCCCCAGGGGGCTGCCCCCTGTTCCCAGCTCCCAGCTCCTCCCATCCTACATGGAGCCTGAGCGGCCACACCCTCTTTCAGTTCCTGGCCCCGGGGAGCACTTCCCTGCCCTCACACCACACTCCTCACAGTTACTCTCCGACTACCCCACCCCTCAGCCAAACCTTGTCCCTCCTGCCCTACTGGGCTCCCCATCCACGTGTGTGATTGTTCCCTGTGCATCTGTCTCCCGTTAGCCTGGATGCTGTGCAGGGCAGCCGGCCCATCTCCTTTATTTCCCGTGGCCTCCCCAGCTCGGGGCACAGGGCCCAGCGCTGAGTAGGTGCTCAGTAACTGTTGAATGAATGAATGACATGCTATAATGTGTCTTCCATTTGTTGAATGAATGAATGACATGCTATAATGCATTTTCCGGATCTGCCTCACTGGGGGATTCTGAATATTCAGGAGGGGGCTGGTTGAAGGAGAGCCAAAGGCCGCCCCGTGCCACTTTGGGGCTGGGAAAGTTCCACAACAAAGGGCCACACCCTGAGTGGTTTAAACAACAGAAATCTGTTCTCCCACCATTCTGGAGACCAGAAGTCCAAAAGCAAGGATGTGGGCAGGGCCCTGCTCCCTCCGAAGGTTCTAGGTGGGGAGTCCTTCCTCGCCTCTTCCAGCTTCGGGGGGCTCCAGTGTCCTTCGCTATGCTTGGCTTTGCGGCTGCATTGCCCAAAGCTGTGCCTGTTGTCACAGGGCGTTCTCCTCCTGTGTCTCTGTGTCTCTTCGAATCAAGACACGGGGCGTACTGGACCTAGAACCTGCCCTCGTCCCACGCGACCTCCTTAACTAGTTACATCTACAAACACCCGTTTCCAAACACGGTCGCGTTGTGAAGCTCCAGGGAGGGCATGACTTTGGGGGGGACCCTGTTCAACCCAGCACGGGCCTCCCGCTGTTCTCTGCCGGCTGCTTTCTCTAACCTCCTGCCTGTGTGCCGCTTCCCCAGTCCCTGCACCTCTCCTTTTTTTTTTTAAATTTTTTTTTTTAAAGATTTTATTTATTTATTTGACAGAGAAAGACACAGTGAGAGAGGGAACACAAGCGGGGGAGTGGGAGAGGGAGAAGCAGGCTTCCCGCTGAGCAGGGAGACCGATGCGGGGCTCGATCCCAGGACCCTGGGATCATGACCTGAGCCGAAGGCAGACGCTCAATGACTGAGCCACCCAGGCGCCCCCCCGCACCTCTCCTTGAGGAGGGACCTGGTGGACCAGCCTTGCAGAGAGGATAGTGGCAACGGGACTTTACCACCCATTTAGAAAAAGGCAGCACCGATTTCTGGGTACACGGTAAAATGACCCTGCTGCCCCCCCCCGCACCCCTGCGCCCTCCTTCCCCTCCCCTTCCCTGCCCTCTGACCTCATGGCCCCCAGAGTCCCTGGTTAAGGCCAGAATGTCACGTCCGCCGACGAAGGAGAGGCGGAGCTGTCCGCTTCGCCCCAGCGCCCTCACCGTGAGGTAGCCTGTGACCTCAGCCTTGAACGTGGGAATCACCAGCCCACCGAGGCGCCTGTGGCAGACACCAAGTTACTCAAGTGGGTGCGATTGAGACAGGCTGGGGCTCAGTGCTCACTCTGCGGCAGGTGCCACGAAGGCCTGGGGTGCAGTGTGCCCCTCTCGTGAGGGAGTCTGTCTCTTCAGAAAGGGGCCGAGGGATCACCCCCCATTACAGCCGGGCATCAGCGTAAGACTGTTGAAGACTGAGCTTGCCCACCAGGTAGTGAACACTGGGGCTGTTTGCTGCACGCCCATCAATTTCTAGAAGCTCCAGGTGTGTTCATTGGGATCCTCGGAGGAGCCAATACCAAGATGGGACGTGCAAAGGATTTCTTGGGGGAAAACATCTGGGTGAGAGAACGGGGAGGGAGGTGGAGGAGGGCGAGAGAACCCCGGGACTGACCCCTAGGAGGGAGAGAAGGAAGGGAGGCTTGAGACTGCTGCCTAAAGGAGTCCTCAGGTCAGAGACACCAGTGGGTGGGGGGACGATCGCAGGAACGGGCCTGGGTGCCGCCTGGGGGAGGGTGGCCTCAGTGCCCCTGTGTCCAGAGTGCGGCCACTGGGGCATCAGGTGATCGTGCCCCCCACACTAGGAGTGGGGAGGGCCCGCCGGAGGTTCAAGAGGCCCAGTCCTCTCCCAGCCCTGCCATCAGCTTGGCCTCGATCCTGGGGCCTAGTGGGAGGGCCGGGGTTCCCGCTTAGACCAGGAGGGCGAGAGAGGGAGGCAGCCGTCCCCACCCCGGCCCACAGCAGTGGAGTTTCAGCGGGTGCTTTCACGTCCATGAGGGTTGGCCGTCCTCAGAGGAAATCAAACCATGAAATCTTTTTCAACACAAAAGGCCCATTTATTTTGACAAGAAAGAAAACAGTGGCTCTAACCAGCCCTCAGATGTGGTGAGTGCCCTGCGGACGCCTGCTATGCCTCATGGTCCATCCACAGCTCTCAGAGGGCATGGGCCAAATCTTTTTCATGTTTTGGGGTGTTTTTTTTTAAACAGACTTTGAGAATTGTGAGCATTTTAAAAAAAATTTTTTTTTTTAAGATTTTATTTATTTATTTGAGATAGAATGAGAGAGGGAGAGAGAGCACATGAGAGGGGGGAGGATCAGAGGGAGAAGCAGGCTCCCCGCCGAGCAGGGAGCCTGATGCGGGACTCAATCCTGGGACTCCGGGATCATGACCTGAGCCGAAGGCAGTCGCTTAACCAACTGAGCCACCCAGGTGCCCCTGAGAATTGTGAGCATTTTCTACTTCCCAGTATTTCCCCTTTTGAGCTCGCCATAGATTGGTTGTGCCAAACGGACCGAGCATGACGCATAGCCTTGGCCTTAGGGCTGCATGTGTGGCTGAGGCTAAAAGGAGGGGACAGAGTGGGCATGAAGGCATCAGCCGGCGTGAAATGAGGCAGGTGAAAATAAACAGGGCATTCTTCCCTCCTGTTTCCAGGGCTCACATTCTCCAAGTGGCAGTCACCTCTCCCAGATCGCAGGTCCGGGGGCTGCTTCGCACCCAGACCCTCAGTCCAGCTCCTCGGGCAGCTTCTAGGCTCCTCCCCGGGCTGCCCTCCAGCTGAGAGGTGCCTCTTGCAAAGCTCACACCCAACCACACTGCCGATTAATGAAAACATCACGGGTACTTTTTCCTTTTTGATGTTGCTTTACAAAGGTAGCACGAACCTCCCCACGTCCTCTGCCCTTCTGGAATTACCCACTTCTTATTACCCACGTAAAACAGATGCAGGCCCAGGTCACGAGCCTGGGAAAAGTCGTGCCACTCGCCACAGAAACTGGTCCTGTCAATGACCTCCATGGGGCACGGCGCATGGACGCGTTCCCACCTTCCTCTCTCGATTTCCCAGATGCTCGCTCTTCTCTTCTCTTCCTGCCTCCCTGGCCACTCACCTCAGCCTCATTTTCTGGCTCTTTCTTCTCTCGGAATGATCCAGGACTGGGTCCTGGGCCCTCTGCCTACCAGCTGCGTGCCCCTGTGAGCCTCTGTTTCTCCATCTGTAAGGTGGAAATAACAATGGGATTTACCTCTGAGCTGTTGTGAAAATTAAAGGAGGTAATTTATGTGAGCTCTTAGCGCCCCACAAATGCCAGCTATGATTGGCATCATCATTTTCCAGGACGATACCGCTTCATTCAGTAATAATTCATTGAGCAGCGTGCGAGATCCCAAGTGGAGCAGGCGGACCCCGTCCCCACCCACAGGGAGCTGGCAGGCCCGCCTCCCCCCGGGGCACACAGCGGTGCTGGGAACGGAAGATGTGGTTCCCCTGCGGACTTGGGAGGCAGGGATTCGCTGATACGCGCACCCTGGAAGCAGCTGCAGGGGTTTCGGTAGCCGAGCGAGCACTCAGGCGACCGTGTCATGACAGGTGGGGTGGCACACGGCTGGGCTGCCTGGTGCCCATCCCAGATCCACTGCCTCCCCGAGGCGGGACTTAGTTCCTCTGTGCCTCAGTTTCCCCTTCAATACAAAGGAGTGGATCCCAGGACCTCTCTGATGAGCCCTTAAGGGGATTCAGCACCGTCACGCCCGTGGATGTAGAGAGTGGAGGTGAGTAGGTGCAGACCTCCTTGGGGTGAGTGAAGGGACCCAGGCACCCAGTCATTTCCGCAGCAAAGTGGTGTTTTCGGGAACACGTCTGCCTTGTGGCTTTATCCCACGGACGCACCAGCGCGGGTGTGACATGGCGTGCGAGTGAGCCGTCGCCGCTGTGCGTGGCCTGGGAGGAGCATAGAGAGAGCCTGCCGGTCTGGGAATCGGGGACGGGTTAAAAAGTCCGTGACAACCAGAGAGAAAAGCGTCAGGCCTCACAAAGAACGAGGCAGCTGCGTGTGAAGTGACGTGAAAAGGTTTTCAAGGGCCCTGGCGCGTGCACAAGGCAAGGGGCGGTGCTGTGGTACTTTCTGCATCACAGAGAAGGAAGGCAGGACGACGGGGACGTCGGTCATAGATGGTGGCTGTCTCTGGAGGGGGCACGGGTGGGCCGGGGAGGACACAGACTTTTCACCCGGTGCTCATTGACACCTTTTGCATTTGAAACTACAGGCGTGTTTTACTTGTTAAAAAGTCAGAAAGAGGAAGCAGACCCTGGAGCTGATTCGTAAAGGAGCACCCAGTTCACGGTGTCCTGTGAAGCATCTTTGGTGGCGCTCAGAGCAGATGGTGCTGGGCGGGGTTGGGCCGGGGCCGGGGTGGGGGGGCCGCCCCCCGCCCCGTGGGTGTGTGGGAGCCACCTGGGGCCCTGTGGCCAGGCACATGCCTGCAGCTGGGCCTTCCCCGTGTGGTGCAAGGCCCGGGGCGCGGGCCTGAGACCAGTGGAGAGAGGGCTCCAGCGGCCGCACACGGCAAGGTCACGGTCCGAACATCTGGGTCTGGCCTGGGCAGCCTTCCAGGGCAGACGATCATGACACAAAGCTCCAGGAAAAGGCCTTCATCACGTCTGTTTCTCTCCATCCTCTGGGCAATCGCACAGTGAAACCCGAGGCCAGAGCGGCCCGAGTTCCGGGAAACAGATTTGGAGGGGCCAAGGTTTCCTGGCCTGCTCTGGGCATCCGGGGGATGGAAAGAGCCCAGAGGAACCTGGGTTCTTAATTCTTCATCCATCTGTTTGGCCGAAATATAAAGATTCTTTTCAGAGCTTTCCCTGAAGTGGCCCTCCAGCTTTGGGACACACACAGCATTGTGTGCGGGGACATTCCCTGCAGCCAAGCAAAAGCGACAGAAAAGGCCCTTTCAGTTAACGGCAAAATAAGCAGGGCTCTGTCTAAAGACGGGGGCCTTGGTAATTTGCGGGCTGCCTGGGCACCGCTGACTCCTGCAGTCTCTTGGATTAAGGGTTTTCGAATGCCCTGTAGTCAACAATTCACCTATATAAAAAATACACGTGTATGCATGCAAACGTATTCTTTTTTTTTTTAAGATTTTATTTATTTATTTGACAGAGAGACACAGCAAGAGAGGGAACACAAGCAGAGGAAGTAGGAGAGGGAGAAGCAGGCTTCCCGCCGAGCAGGGAGCCCGATGTGGG
>NW_023270855.1:44118297-44185141 GCF_011800145.1 Mirounga leonina | reverse complement strand
GGCAGACGCTTAACGACTGAGCCACCCAGGCGCCCCATTTTTTTTAAAAGATTTTATTTATTTGCATGCAAACATATTCTTAAGTCAAATATCCTTTATATATTAAAATACACACCCCCGTATTTATGTATAGTCATACTCTTGACTAGCAAGATAGAGGATATGTGATGTAGATCAAATGTTTGTGTAAGGGAATCATCAAGCTCCATAGAAGGTTTGCAGGGACACACAAAGTTACCAGGTTAATAATACAGCCTCCTCTTTGTCTCTCCAAATCTGGGTCACAGGTAAGTCCAATGAATTTTGTCCACCTATAGATGATAATGCCTGTACTCCCTTTTCTGATATATCTACCAAGCATTTTGGGGGGCCCTACCATGTGCCCAGCATCATTCTAGGTTCCTGGGGCATAGCGATGAGTAGAATGACCAATGATCCAGAGCCTGGTGAGGTTTGCCTCCTAGTGAGGAGACAGACGTTCACTGCTGTGTCAGGTGTGAATGGGGTTGGAGAAAGGGAATTGAGAAGGACTTCCCAAAGAAGAGACCGCTGAGGGCAGACCTGAGGGTTATAAGCCAGGGAGTCACATGGATAAGGGACATCGGGGGAGGGGAGCAGGGTGGAGGCAGGAGAAATGGCAACTGTCTTGCCCACTCTATTTATGTTGCACTCACTTGGCAGAAGCTTGTCCTGGTTAGATCCAGCTCTCCACCTACCTCACGCCCACATCTGTGCAACTGAACCTTGGCTAGAGAAAAACACGCCACTGTGCTGGCTGGCCTCATTGAAATCCATGCCCCAGATCTCAGGGTTAGGGTTGGGAGCCAAGGGGAAGTTTCCATGCTTCTCCAGGCCATTCACTCTCCCACTCCCCTAGATGGCAGGTTCCCAACAGCAATTTCCCTGGCCTCCCTCTCAGCCTACTCTCCTTACTTCCTCTTTCACTGAGGAAATTAAAGTAATCAGAAGACCTACGTACCACTCTAAGATTCTGAGGCCTTAGATACCTACCTACCTGAATCTTGCCCATCTCCTTTCTATTACAACATTGATGAAATAGGCAGTGGAGCCCCGCCCTCTCTGCTACTCGGGCATGTCCCTCCAAACATTCCCTTCTCTCTCTCCTCCAAGAGCAATTCTCCTCCCCCAACTCCCACCTACCTCAGTGGGCCATTCCCATTGGCACAGAAACACGTACCATTTCCCATATTGGAAAAAAAAAATCGAAAAAAGCCTCTCTTGATGGCATTTCCCCCTCTATTCCGCTTTACCCAACAAAACTCCTGAGGAGAGCTATTTAGATGTCTGTCTCCAACATGGGCTCCTTCCATTTGCTCTTCTTCAAGTCTGTGCTCAGTGAGACTGTCCCTGACCGGTGCGTTCAAAATGGCGTCCCCTCCTCATCCTCTTCCTGGTTTCATCTTTCGCCGCCTCTCTCCTCACTTTCTCATGTCCTCCATGAGCCATGTATCTGCTTTGTTTATTGTCTATCCTGCCCCAC
Organism: Mirounga leonina; assembly: GCF_011800145.1. Lineage (NCBI taxonomy): Eukaryota > Metazoa > Chordata > Mammalia > Carnivora > Phocidae > Mirounga > Mirounga leonina. The sequence continues at coordinate 44,183,640 of NW_023270855.1, read as the reverse complement.
TGGGATGTAAGTCCAGACAGGACAGGTATGTCTATTTTGTTCACTGCTGTATCCTCAGCACCTGGAAAAGGGCCCAGGGCATCCTAGGTGCTCAGTAACATTTGTTCAGTGACTGAATGAAAGCAAGGTGAGGGCATGAGCCAGGGATGGTGAGGAAGCCAGTGTGGCTGGAATGGAGGAAGAAGGGGAGATAGAGGGAAATTAGGAGGTAGGAACAGGTGGCAAGAGGCCCGATCACATGGGGTCAAGGGGAGGATCTTGTTCCCAGCGTGGTTCGGGATGCTGCTGGAGGGTTTGGAGCTGAAGAGGTGTAGGACCTGATGGATGTTACCGAGATTCTAGGCAGGTCAGGTTGAAAATACCACATTTCACAAGTGTGTTCACGGGTGGGCACTTTTAAGAGGGAGAGAAGGGTGGGGGGAGGGGCAGAGGGAGAGAATTTTTTTTTTTTTTAAGATTTTATTTATTTATTTGAGACAGAGAGAATGAGAGAGACAGAGAGCACATGAGAGGGGGGAGGGTCAGAGGGAGAAGCAGGCTCCCCGCCGAGCAGGGAGCCCGATGCGGGACTCGATCCCGGGACTCCAGGATCATGACCTGAGCCGAAGGCAGTCACTTAACCAACTGAGCCACCCAGGCGCCCTGAGAGAGAGAATCTTAAGTAGGTCCCTCGTCCAGCACGCAGCCTGACACAGGGCTTTATCTCATGACCCTGCAATCATGACCTGAGCCGAAATCAAGAGTGGGACGCTTCACTGACTGAGCCACCCCAGGCACCCTGAAGGCGGGTATTTTTTACATCCGTATGCTCATGAAAATAAGCTTCAAGACTAAAGGAAAACTGCGTGTTGATAACAGCTTTGGTCCTCCAGGCAGGGCCATGGGGAATGATCACTGCCTTGGAACAGCTTTCCTGGTGAAACAGAATGTGGGACATTTCTCACCCAACAAAACAAAACATTATCGGTAAACGCGAAAACAAAACTATCCATGCGCTGCCTACTGATGGATAAAAATATTGAGCTTTTCAGTATTTTTGCTTTTTAAACAACTGATGCGCAAGGATTAACACATATTTTGAGATTCTAATCAACAGATGTTTCCAAGCACACAGAACAGACAAAACTGGCCTACAGTAAATAATCACGGCTGGGATTCTAAATGTTGGGCACAGAATGGGGAAATATGTCTGTCTTTTAAATATTAAACAGCAGTGGTTAAATATCCAGTGGGCTGCTGGCCATGTCTGAGTACCCCTTCCTAGTAGTATATTATGTGGTTTGAAGCTCACGGGATGCCATCTTTATAAGCTGCTTTGTAAAGGTATAAGGTACTCCACGGACCGAGAGGGGACAAGCCAGTCTGGTGAGAAAATATGCAGATGGTGGGTTCAGGTGTCTGTGTTTAGTTGGTGGAGAGGGTGCAGTAGCTTCTAGAACTGCAGTGGGGATGGGGAGTAAAACTCATGGCTTCTGAGCCCTCCAGGCAAAGCAAAATGAGGGTTGGAGTGGGGAGCAGGTAGGGACCAAGGATTCTGGGCCCAGGCACTGCTGCCAAGTTAGCACGAAAAGAGAAAACTGGTTTACAAGAAGCCCTGGCAGGTGTTTGTGACTCTAGTACCAGGGTTCCAGCTGTTAGAACTGAACACCCAGGAAGTTGGCTCTGGGCTTGTCGGTCTTGACACAGGGATGGCCACGTGCTCCCAGCACTTGGTCAGCTGCATCCCCAATACTCGGGGGTCAGGGAAAATGGGCCACAGCTTGCTTGTTTGCTTTCTCTCTTTCTTTTTTTTTTTTTTTTTTTAAGATTTTACTCATTGAGAGAGAGAGAGAGAGCACAAGCAGGCGGAGCAGTAGGAGAGGGAGAAGCAGGCTCCCCGCCAAGCAGGGAACTCAATGTGGGGCTCAATCCCAGGACCCTGGGATCATGACCTGAGCCAAAGGCAGACGCTTAACCGACTGAGCCACCCAGGCACTCCCTACCGCCCCCCCCGCCCCCAGCAACCAGTGTTTAATAAGCTCCCTAAGGAATTCTGATGCATGTTCAAGTTTGGGAACGACAGGTTTAGACCAGTTCCAGGTGATGCTGATGCAGCTGGCTCCGAGACCATACTCCGAGAATCACTGCTCTAGAAAGTTCATAAGCCTATCACTCACTTTGTGAGGAAGCCCAGCTATTAATGAATAAGTATTACTTGAATACATAAGGACTGTTTAATAATAATGATCTCTGAACAGGGGGATTGTGGGCAACTTTTCAAAAGTTTATGTATCCTTGTATTGTTCAAAGTTGCTGTCACAAACAGGTATTACTTTTGTAGATAAAAACATTAAACGGCTTTGTAAAAGTAAAAATACCTCATCCTATATAGTTCTCTACTGCAGTGCTTTTTCCACTGTTGTGCAAACAGAGCACCGGGGAATCGTGTTAAAATGAAGATCCTGGTTTAGTAGGTTGGATTGCGGGGGGGGGGGGGGGGGGGGGGTCGTCGTGAATTTCTGTATTTTCAACAAGCTTCCTGGTAATTATACACAAAGCACTTTTATGTATATTACCTTATTTGTTCCTTACCACGGTCCTGGCAGACAGTCACTAAATCACCTTTTCAACCATCAGGAACTATGTACCAGTCATCGGGCATACAGATAACAGTCTTAGGAGGCGGAAAACCAACCGCCCACCAAACACACTGCATGTCAACAGATAAAGAATTATAGTGATCAAGACCGATCAGAAAATAAAGAGAGTGCCTAAAAGGAAGGCCTCTAGGAGGAGGTGATTTCAGCAGACATGGGAAGGATGAGCCACGTTAAGTTCAAGGTCAGGCTCTGGGCAGACACCAGGAAGCTCCTGCGGCTGGAGCACAGCGGTGGAAGGCTCCCAAATCAGGTTGGGGAAGGCCCTGGTAGGGAGCTGATTTCAATCTAAGCCCGGGAAAGCACTGAGGGTTTAAGCAGGAAGTGACTGGTCTGGTATTTGCCTTAGGATCACTCTGGCTGCCTGTGTGCGCAATGACACCTCTCCAGGCTCACCTCGGAGTTGGTGCAGAGAGCGCCGGGCCATGCGGGGGCGCCCTGGAGTCAGGCCCGGCGCCCCCCGCGGTTGCGCGGACCGGGGGGTCGGGTTCAGGAATCCCCATATGAATGAGGAGTCCCCAGGGTGCGTGTTTTTATTGCTGCGCTGAGCGCTTTAAAGGCGCGCGCTCCGGGGAACAATGTGACTTTTTTTTCTCTTCCCCCTTCCAGAGGACCTGGGCACCCACGTTGGCATCTCGGACTCTACCCCTTCTATGCCTTAGTCTGCCCACCTGTTAAAGAGAACTTCGGGCCGGCCCCGGGTGAGATCCCGGGCCTCCGATCGCGCACCTCGGGCAAGCCGGGAGGCTGGCACGGCCCGGGCGGAGGCGGCCTCGGGGGCGCACGGGGTGGCCTGCTCCCCCCGCCCCGGGAAACTGAGGCACGGTGGGGCGAGGAGCGCGGGCCCTCGAGACTCCCGCAAAGTCCCAAGCGGCACGTCCGGGCCCCCGCGCGCCGCCCGGGCCACCCGCGGAGGCACCCCACCCCTCCCTCTCGCCCAGCGCGGCCAGAGGCGGGGCGGGACCGGAGCCCGGATCGCCGGGGACCGAGGTGGCCGGGGCAGCCCCCGCGCGATGCCCACTCGCCGGCTCTGACGCAGTCCCCGCGTCCCCCAGCCCGGCCGGGGTGCGGGCGTTGGGGCCACGCGGCGAGGCGCAGGCCCGCCCCGGGGCGCCCGCCCGCCCGCCCGCCGCCGACCCCGCCCCCCGGCCGCCTCCCCGCCTCCCCGCCTCCGCCTCCGCGCGGCCCGGGACGTGCCCGGCCGGCCACCGAGCGGCGGGGACTGCGTCCGGCGCGCTCACTTCCGCGTCCCGCCGCCCTCCGGCCCGCGCGCGCCCGGCCGCCGCCGCCATCGCACAATAGGCCGCCCGCCGCGGCTGCCGCGGCCTTCCTGCCCGGCCCGTGCGCCCGTCTGCGCGCCCCTCTCCGCGCCGCCCCGGAGCCGCGAGCCCCCAGCGCCCCGGACGTGCCTGCGCCTGCGGCCGGTCCGGCGGCCTCCACCTTCTCGGCCGAGCCGGCTGCCCCCGGCCCCGTCCCGCGGCTGCTCGCGGCGTCGGTTGCCGAGCTTGACTGCTCCCGGAGGAGATTGGGTTTTTTCCTATTTCTTTTTCCTTTTAGGATTTGAAAGAGAGAGAAGAACGCACAGCAGGCTGGGACGGTGAAGCGCCACCAGCCGGCCCCACGTGGACACCTCTGCGGGGAAAGGGAGTTGGAAGCGAGCTTGGTCCAGCTGGCCTCGAGGCCTCAACTTCTGCCGGACCTGGGTCATGACTGTCACGCCGGGCCGGTGGAAGGCTTTACCTGTCCCCGGCTGGACTTGACCGCTGCCCTTCAGCGGCCGACGCTCCCCCGACCCACACACACTCCCCCGACACCTCGCTAGGCTCTGACGCCCGTCCGCGACATGGATAAGTACGGCGACCTGGGCCTGGAGGCCAGTAAATTCATTGAGGACCTGAACATGTACGAGGCCTCCAAGGATGGACTCTTCCGAGTGGACAAGGGGGCAGGCAACAATCCCGAGTTTGAGGAAACACGCCGGGTGTTTGCCACCAAAATGGCCAAAATCCACCTCCAGCAGCAACAACAGCTCTTGCAGGACGAGACCCTGCCCAGGGGGAGCCGAGGCCCGGTCAACGGTGGCGGCCCCCCGGGCCCAGAGGCCCGCCGGGAAGCCGGTGTGAGCAGCAAGCTGACCGTGGATGGTGCAGCCAAGCCCCCTCTAGCTGCCTCGACAGCGGGTCCTGGGACAGCCACCTGCCTGGCCCCCGGGCAACCGTTGTACCCACCCCAGGAGCAGAGGGCCAGGCCCTTTGCCCGCAGCGCGAGCCACGGCAGCCAGGACTGTGGCCCCAAGGAGAGCCTGGCAAGCTGGGAGATGTCTGCCTTCCGCCAGGTGGGCCCCTGCGAGGATCCTTCCTGCCTCACGCACGGAGACTATTACGACAACCTCTCCTTGGCAAGCCCAAAGTGGGCTGACGAACCAGGAGTGTCCCCCAGCGTCAGGCCGGGCGCAGGGAGTGGGTGGCCTGGCACCCCAGGGACTGACACACCACTGCCCAAACCCTCCAGGGACCACCCCCTGTACCAGCCTCAGCTCTCCCCGAGCTCCAGCAAGTCATTTGAGACCGGCCAGGAGGGTGGTGGTGGTGACCGTGGTGATGAGAAGCCAGCTGGGCTTTGGACTACCGCCTCCTCCCAGCGGGTGAGCCCTGGCCTCTCTTCCCCAGGCCCGGAAAACGGGGCCCTCCTGGGGCCGCCTCAGCCCAGGCCCCCCTCTTTCTTAGCACCCTTGGCCCAGAGCTGCCCCAGCCAAGGAGCTCTTCCAAGAACAAACTCGGGGGTGGGGAGTGAGGCTTCAGGCACGATGCCCAAACCCATGGTGGACCCTCAACCCTGGTTCCAAGACGGACCCAAATCTTACCTTTCTAGTTCTGCCTCATCATCCTCACCAGCCAGCATGGACAGTTTGCAGCTGGGTGCGGCCCCTGGGCTGGGTCCTAAGCCAGTCTGCACAGACCCTGGCATTGGTCCCAAGCTCAGCCCCACCAGCCTTGTCCATCCAGTGATGTCCACTCCGCCTGAGTTGTCTTGTAAAGGTCCCCCAGGCTGGTCGTCAGATGGCAGCCTGGGGCCTGGGCTCCCGGAGAGCCCCAGCCCCCCCAGGGTGAGGCTGCCCTGCCAGACCCTCCTCCCAGGCCCTGAGCTTGGGCCCTCAGCCGCCGAATTGAAATTAGAAGCCCTCACCCAACGTCTGGAGCGTGAAATGGATGCGCACCCGAAGGCCGATTACTTTGGTGAGTGAGAGATTGGTGGCATTGCCCACCGTGGGTGACAAGGTCCTTGCATTTGGGGGAGGTGCTCCCCATCAGGGATGCTGTAGCTCCCCTTGAGTGCCACCCCCCCTTTTTTTTTTTTTAAATGTGTGGTTTCCTCTTTTGGCTGCATCTTCAGATTCAGAAACTTGAAAGCATCCCTGAGCAGAAAGCGGATCTTGCAGCTGGGGATTACCCACGTGCATGGGGGGAAGCGGGGCAGGATGGCTCATGACTGCTCTCAGAAAAGGGAAATGCTGTGACTCTGGGTTTCAGGGGTTTCGGGTGTGCCCCAGAGCCTCTCGCAGTGATTGGCTCGTGCAGGACTTGAACGGGAACAGCTTCTGGGGTCCAAGTACCCCTGTGGGTTCCATCCACTGGCGGCTGGGCCAGGCAGGTCTGGCTATCTGAGGACCAGCGGCTGGGCAGGGGCGCTCTCTCTGGCCCCGTGTGTGTGTGTGTGTGTGTGTGTACAGGTCCTGTGTGCAGTTGCAAGACTAACGTGGAAGGCTTTGCACTCGAGCAATAGCGGTTCTCAAAGCGTAGTCTCTGGACCAGCAGCATCCCTTCACCTGGGAACTGGCTAGAAAGCAAGCGATGTGTGGACTCTCGGGGCAATTTGAGACCTGTGGACGAGGTGTCTCCGAACTGAACTCAACCCCCACCTCGGTTCCAGCCCGAAGCCAGGTGATACCCGCAGCCCCAGCGCCCGATGGGATGGAAGAGGCTTCCTTGCTGGTGTTACTCACAGTTTCGGGGTCTTGTTTAAGTCTCTTTCTCAGACCTTGAACTCTTGGCGACTGCTGGCATCAGCTTTTTCTTTCGCTCTGCACAGGCCGCGAGAAAGCAGATCTGTTGTTCTGTGGAGTCATGGTGTCGTGGTCTCATAGGAGAACTAACCAGAAAGCCTATTTTTAGAAGAGTCTGAGGGTTTTTGTCTCCCCCCCCCCATTTTTGAACTCCGGAGGATTGGGGTCACGATCTCCCCCTCTGAGGCCTGAGAGCCTTGGGAAGCTGAGTCCCAGGAGGGTGCCTGCTGGGCCCCCGGAGGAGGGCAGGGCCGGGGAAGGCCTTACTAATGTCAGCTCTCCGTGAATGACTGGCTTTGGCCCAGGTGCTTGGAGGGACGGGGTCCCGGGTGCCCACGGCAGCGCGGTGGTTTGTAGCCTCCTGAAGCCTCATGGGACCAGCCCTCACAGCACAAAGGGCACTGAGAGGTTGGGGTGACTGTTGGCTTATGTTCCAGGGCACACAGCACCATCTTACTGCTGTCTCTTTCCCTTTGCAGATTCCCTGCCCCCCCCCCGCCCCGGGGGGATAACACTTAGCTGGAAATACTGTAAACTGGTGCCTGATTTTTATTTTATTTTTAAGACTTTATTTTATTTATTTGACAGAGAGAAAGACAGCGAGAGAGGGAATACAAGCAGGGGGAGTGGGAGAGGGAGAAGCAGGCTTCCCGCCGAGCAGGGAGCCCGATGCGGGGCTTGATCCCAGGACCCTGGGATCATGACCTGAGCCGAAGGCAGACGCTTAACGACTGAGCCACCCAGGTGCCCCTGGTGCCTAATTTTTAATTCTGAGCTCATTAAACGACAAAACAGTCTTATTTTGTCAGGCAGGCAGGCTTACACACCGGATCCGGGCAGAGGTGTTCGCTAATCCTAGTCATTCAGCATGTGTTTATTGAGCACCTGCCTTGGGCGGTGCCCTGCTCAAGGCCTCAGCGTACACAATGAACAGGACAGACAGCGCAGTGGAAGGAGACAGGAGGCGGACCAAACACATAATCAAGTCCTGGGGAGAGATACAGGTTGAGGAGGGGATGGAGCCTCCGAGCCGGTGTTGGCAGGGAGGTTTCCGGTTTTAAGTCAGGGGACCAGGGAACACCCCATCAGGAAGGTGGCATTTGAGGAAAGGCCTGAAGGAGGCAGCATCTGCCCCAGGGGAGGGCGTTCTGGGTGGGCAGACAGCAGGGGCAAAGGCCCTGGGGCCAGTCTGCACCAGGTCCCATGCTGGGCAATTACCTTCTACCATTTAATTTACTAGTTGCAACCACCCTGGGAAGCTGGTTCTGTCATTAGGCCTGTTTCATCGACTAGGACGATAAAGCCCCAGGGAAGTCCGATCACTTAACCGAGGCCTCCCAGGTGGTGGTGCTGGGCGTAGCTGCGAGTCGAGGCCCACGGTTCAGACGCTCTGCCCAAGCCTCTAACCAGCATCGCCATGCTGCCTCCCGAGCACAGATGCGGAAAACTGTCTTATGTCTGTATTTATTTATTTTATGACTTTGTTTTTCATTTTTAATTGAGGTGAACATCACACACCACAAAAGTAGCCATTTTAAAGTAAACAGTTCAGCGGCATTTAGTACATTCAGTGTTTTACAAACACCAAATCTAATAGTTTCAAAACATTTTGATTACCCCGAGAGGAAACCCCGTACCCCTAAAAAACAGTCGCTCCCCATTATCCCTCCCTCCCAGCCTCTGGAAACCACCCAGATGTGCTCTGTTGCTGTGGACTGACCTATTCTGGATAGTTCACGTAAGTGGACTCCTATTTTATTTTTTGCTGAAGCCTGGTATTCGTGGGTAGAAAACTCAAAAGACCACAAAAAAAAAACCAAACCAAAAACCGCACAGTGAATAGTGAATGTCCTTCCCACCTGGGCTCCTAGTCAAGTGCCCTGGGTGTAATGGATATTCGTGCTGTGTGTGTGTGTGTGTGTGTGTCTGTGAGTCCCCGTGCTCCATGCCGTGCACCTGCTCTTTGCCTTTGCCACGAACGGGGTGTCTGGACGTCAGCGTGTGTTGAGCTGGCTCAGTGTGACCGCTGTGTGGATGTGCCCGGGGTCACGATGTAGCTGTCCCGGTGGACCTTGAGAAGGGCCCATCCGCAGGGTGCAAGCCCAGCTGTGGGAGGAACCCCCAGCGGTGGGACCGTGGGGCTGGGGCTGGCTGCCCTCTCTAGTTGCTCTCTGCAGAGCTGTGCCGGGGCCCGCGCGGCCCAGCACACAGGACAGGGCCTGCCCCGCAGCAGCTTTGACAGCCGGGCTTCTGTCGGCTCTCCCGTGGCCGGCCGCACCTCCCGTGGCCAGCCGTGTGGCCGAGGAGGAAGTCTCTCATCGGAGCCTCTGGCGGTCAGTCCTTGGCCTCGCCCTGCTGGGGGACCTTGGACAAACCCTCCTGTCTTCTAGGGCTCCCCACCACCCCCCGATCTGTGGTGCGAAGCGTCCGGCCCCGCTGAGGGGCTCCCCACACGGAGGCCTTCTCTTCCCTAGATCTGGTGTCCTTTGAAAGACCATGTCTGCCCAACACCTTGCATTTCTTGAATTAGGAGGAAGTTTTACTTCCAAGTAGAAGAAGGGCTCTCGCTACAGGGTCTTGGCAGCGAGAGGCAGGGTAGGGATACTGTCACTGTCAGAGCTGATGCAGGTCTAGCCAGAAGCCAAGCAAAGATGTTTGGGTTGGTTACTTAGGCCCCTTCCTGGGGCCAACAGAGGCGTCCCTGTGGGTGTTTACACTGTGGGAAGACCTCGGGCTCTTGCCTTTGAGGACACACAGGTCTGAAGACACCTCACTTTCCAGTAACCGATCTGCTCATCTCCAAGGACGCTTCTGGCACTTTCCTTGGCCGTCTTTGTGAGGTCAGTACCATGTGGTCCCAGGGGCTGCTTCTCCCCGTCTTTTTTCTCCGTTCTTCCTCTGTGGTCTCTTGGTGTCTTTTCTGCCCGTGAGGACAGAGGCCAGGACAGATTCTGGATGCTGCTTGGTGAGTGCTGTTGCTTTGCCCCCCCACCGTGCGGCTCCTGCTTTAACACCACTGTTTACGCTGCAGAGGAAGGGAAGAGGTCACCGTGCCTTTTGTTGACTCTTTCCTGGCCTTTTCCACCACGACATCCACTGTCTTCCTCCCACGGGTTCCCTCCTCCCTTCCCAAGGAAAAAGGATACAGAGAAGCCACCTGTCACGGCCTGGGTTTCCCGGGAAGCTGACTCAGACAGTGGGGCGCGCAGGGGCTTCCGAGGGGGAGCCCTTGGGAGGAGGGGAGGGACGCAGGAGCGGGCAGAGGAAGTCTCCCGCCGCAGTGCGGGCCTGACGGGCCTGGGCCCAGCCGCAGGGAGTGTGGAGCTGGAGAAGCCCTTCAGAAACGTCCCCACTTGCGGGGAGCTGTCTGGGCCTTCACGCTCCCCCCTCGATCGGTCATCAGGTGTGGGCCGCCCTGGGAAGGGCCTGACCTCAGGGAAGGTGGCCCTGGGCAGCAGGGGCAGAGCCCGAGGGGCTGACGGGTGAGGCCACCACCTCAAAGTGGCCACCACAGCCCCCGTCCTCAGGCACATGAGACCCCTCGTACAGTGACCCTTGGGCTCCGTGACTCTGATCCTAGCGAGCGTCTGTCTAGGGCCCTTGGCGTGGTAGGCTTTGGGGATGTGCCCTGCGTTACCCTTCACAGTCAGACACCAGTAGTCTCTGTTCCCGGGGGAGAAACTGAGGCCCGTGACTTGCTCAGGATCACACAGGTGTAAGCAGTGGCACTTCACACCAGTTGGGCTCTGACCGCTCCCATGGGGGAGCTGCTGGCCTGTTGCTGTTTGTCCCTCCAGATTCCCTCTGCACACAGCTGCTGCGGGGGGCATCGGTGGGCTCTGAGCCTGGAGGACCTGTGCCTTCCCTCCGGGCCGGGGGTCTGGGGATCTGTCACTGCAAACGCCACCAAGGAGAGCACCACACTCTGCCCTGGAGTGGAGGAGGCTCTGCCGGACTTGGTCAGGCCTGTGGGTGGGGGGTTGGGGGGGGTAGAAGAGGTTGGTTGCGGGGTCTCCCTCACCCAGCGAGTGAATGGGCGGGCTCCTCCCCATCCTGCACAGAGAGAGGAGAGGCTGTTTCTGTCCTTGGTTTTCCTGTTTCCCTGTGGACCTTCCGGATGCAGCGGCAGACCCGCCTTTGCCTGGGAGCCTGTAAACAGGTGTGAGTCCTCCCCCCGCCGGGGGCCGGGGAGCCCGTCACACCTGATTTCATTTGACTAGGACACAGCCGTCCAGACAAGGACCGTGTAAATAAATGTCCTATCTGCTCCTTCCTAGTGGACAGTCTCGCAAACGTCGAGCACCACATGGATTGTCTTAATGCCCTTTGAAGCGCTCCCTGTCGGACTTGATGAGCAGTGGATGCTTGAAATGTGGGGCTTACATCTAGCCCCGAATGAAAAATTGAGGGTGGTTCCAGAGCACTTTTCCTGGCAAGAGAAAATAACATGGGGCAATCCTATAGTAGGGTAGCCCCCCCCAGGATTCCAGGACAGAGGCCTGCATGAGCCCTAGAGGCCCCCATGACCCCCCCAAATACCAGGCATTTCGGTGAAGCCAAACGAGGGGCTGAAGTAGAAGAGAAGGTGCCAGAAGCTCATGAACCGTTTGGCTCTGAGTAGCTGGCAGGACCAAGCGTGGTTCCCCGGGGAACTTATACCCAGATTCCTTTCGGAGACCCTGAGCCACAGTGTGGACCTAACAAGCCCTGCTTTCGTTGCTGCGGAAGTAGATTTCGTTTTCTTTTTTTTGTAAAGATTATTTATTTATTTATTTGAGAGAGAGACACACAGCGAGAGAGGGAACACAAGCAGGGGGAGCGGGAGAGGGAGAAGCAGGCTTCCCGCCAAGCAGGGAGCCTGATGCGGGGCTCGATCCCAGGACCCCGGGATCATGACCTGAGCCGAAGGCAGACGCTGAACGACTGAGCCACCCAGGCGCCCCGGAAGTACATTTCTGATCCTCCGGGTAACTACTGTAAATGCCACCCCAGATTCTGGTTCTGCCTGTCCCGCCCCGCAGTGCGCGGCCCGGGACAGAGACACCCAGTCCTTTAGAAATCGGGTAGCCTGTGTGCGTTGTTTTTGGTAGACCAGGTAATCTCCTTCTCAAAATCAGGAAGGCGTATGATGTTTAGCTTTCTATTGATGTATAATATACGCATGTCATAGGCGCTCGCAAGGTGAACGCACCTGTGTAACCGGATGGAGGCACAGAACGTGACTGGCGGTGACCCCGCACTTCCCTCACCATGGCCGGTAGGCCATGCTCGGCCCCCCGCACCCCCCCCCCAGACACACTGAGCTCAGGGGCTCCATCACACCAGCCTCACTGCTGGGCCCTGAGCTCCTGGAGTTTCCCCCCACCCCCCAGGGCCCTTGTCCTTGCCCTTCCCCAGCCGGCGTCCTTGTGTCTGGCACAGAGGTGCCTGCCCCGGCGACCCCACTCCAGGAAGGGGGGTCTCCAGCTGGAGCCCCGACGTCAGGTTCCCACGGCGTTGGCCAGGTCCCATCACACACTGTCTCTCTGCCGTCCTCCCTCCTTGGGACGGTATGTTTCTGCTATATTCCTCTGTGACCAGGAAAGAATGTCTTGTTTTTTCCATTAATAATCCACAGCATGAAGCTGACCTTCTGACATGGCAGTTCTTGCCAGAGGTTTAAAAACAAAGTTATATTTCTTTACATTTCTTTTTTTTAAAGATTATTTATTTATTTGAGAGAGAGAGAGAGCATGAGCGGGAGGGACAAAGGGAGAGGGAGAGAGAATCTCAAGCAGACTCTGGGCTGAGTGCGGAGCCCTATGTGGGGCTCGATCCCACGACCCTGAGATCATGACCTGAGCTGAAACCAAGAGTTAGACGCTTAACCGACTGAGTCACCCAGGCGCCCCTTCTTTATATCTTTTGATTTATGACTCCCACACAGGATGAGGAACTGTGGAAGAAGGACCCGATTTGGGGGGTGAGGAAACCAGGCGCTCTGAGCCTGATCCTACCAGTAGGCCGAGGCGTGACAGTGGCCAAGCCGCTCTTCCTCGGTGCGGAGCCGCGCTGACCTCTGAGGGCTCGTCCTGGCCCAGAGCGCTGTGTCTGTGACTCTGGGTCCCATTGGATGCCTGGCTTTTAGCTGACTGAGTAACCCAGGGATGGGGCAGCCTCACTGTCAGCAGCGGTGAGAGCCCAGAAAGGTGGGGGCTGGATGGCCTAGCCTTCCCTCCCCCTCCCAGACCTCTACGGAAGCAAGGAGCAATTTTGTATTTTAGTTATGGTTACGTTGTCTACTGCAAGTGGTAATCATTTTTACTTTAGAGTATCTGGAAAATACATACAACTGAAACAAGAGCCATGAATCACTGAGGTGCCTGCCACCCTTAGGATAATCAGGGTGAAGATTTTCTGCAGAAAGCTTCCAGTGCGGAGCCCGCCGTGACTCAGGATGCGTCATGCACGGCTGTTCTTGGCTCTATGGCCAGATGTAGAAGCGTTTACTCAGCCGGAGGTCACTCACTGGGCTCTGCAGAGTGTGTCTGAGGAAAGTGGGATGAGGAAAGGAGAGATGTCTAGGAAAGCGTCAAACACAAGGAGCCCCTGGTATTATGTCGGTCACCCACCCTGGAGGCCTTTTGGGGGCTCTCATTCTAATGAAACGTGGGGTCCTCAATTCGGGGGACAGCGAGTAGCACTGGCTGCGGGGCTTGCTGACCTTGACTGACCTTGATTTCCCTGGCACCAGGCTTCCTCGTTGGACTCATGTGACGGCGTTGGTGGTGCTGGGTCAGCAGATGCTGGGCAGGGTCCATCAGGGGCCCACGTAGCAGGTGCTCAGAGGCTGTCTGTTGGAGGAATGGAGGGGCTTCAGTTGGGGTGTGAAGGGAGGAGGGGAAGGGATTTGTAGCTGGGGTTATGGCTCTGAGATAGTTGTGCTAAAATGAGTTGCTGAGTGCACAGGCATTGGCTTGTTCAGTCCTTCCAATAAGCCTGTTTCGCTAGCCCCATTTTATAGGCGGGCCAACTGAGGCACACAGAGGTTAAGTAACCTGCTGAATACGTGTATCGAGGAGCCTGAGTCTGAGGTCTTGACTACTCTGCTGTGCTGCCTGTCAGCTCCTCGGAGCCCAGTGGCTCTCTGACAAAGGGAACTTTTGGGGGGAATGCGGCCCTGAGTCAGTCAGGGCTGAGGTCGTCCCCTTCTGTGGTGGAGCAGTGAGGGAGGCAGGGCATGGAGGGGCGCCTGAGCTGGCTGGAGGAGCCTGCCACCAGCCCCTCCCTGCAGGCCCGAGGTGGGACCACGAGGCTCAGAAGGACACCCAGAGGCCACGCAGGGACCTTACCTGCCCACGACCCCTGAACCCCCTGACTTCTTGTGTTCCTCTGGTGGCTGTGGGTTAGGACCAGCAGGCCATGCTCTCGGGGAGCCTGTGACACCCCCAAGTGTTGTGGGCAAGGGTAGGGGTGTGCCGGGATGCCTCGGCCTGAGGATCAGTGTCAACCCCGGGACTGGGCGGGGATGCTTAGAACCGAACATGGGATGAAACGACGCTCAGAGTCCAACTGGCAAAGTGAACAGAAGCCTTACCCAACAACAAAACAGGCCTCCCAAATTCCCAGGGCGCATCAATGGCAGGGTAGGACTTGCCAGCAAATATTTATATCTGCTCCAGGTTTTGTTTTTCATTTGTCCCCTCCCAGGGAAACCAGCTGGACACAGAATGCCAGGGTCACGTTGGAAGGCTGGAGACTTTCTGCTTGAGTGTTTCGAAGGGAATACTTTAGGGTCCACGGCCAGGCTATTTTTAAGTGTTGAGAGCCATGAGTTTAGACTTGGCCAAGTTCCTTCCTCATCTTTCTCGGCCTGTGACTCAACTCTTGCATGTCCCAGGAGAGCAAGGACTGGTTACTCCCGGTTACTGGAAGTCTGTTGGGAGCCTCTCAGGGACCTCCATCCACACATGCATTTGCAGTACGTAGAACATTCTGGAAGCCTGCTCTGAGGCCATCTGTCGTTGGAGAGAAGGGGCCTTGAGTTCAGTGTGTACCAGCCCTTCAGCTGACCCTGGGAGGGGTAGAGACTGAGGTAATTTGAGGATGAGTGGACAGGGCATCCGTCTTACAGTGCAGGCCCTGAGTCTGGGGGTGAGCACACGTCCCAGCAGGCTCTGGGCCGGACAGCACGTGGCGGTCATCTCGGCGTGCTGAGGTAGCAGCCCGCTTGCCTTTTGCCGCCCGAAGCCTCTCTGACCCTAACAGCAGCCTCCCTGTCCTCCCGAGCCTCCCTTCGGGGAGGGCGGAACCAACTTGAGGCCATATCTGCTCACATGACGGTCAGGGCTTGCCCTGGCTTTTGCATCTGCTCAAAGGTCCCTGTCCTGTTCCTCTCTCCCCCACGGTGGCTTGCATTGCTTCCCGGTGGGGCAGGGAGGTACTGAATTTAGAAAGATGGACTTGGGGGCAGCCCAGCTGACGGCTGGTTGTGCTGGGCCCCCCCGGGGCGTTTGCTGACAGAGGTCCCCTCACCGTTAACATGCTGGGGGCAGGAGAGCAGGAGGCGGGCATGTGCCGGCTTGGGCATCTTGCTTCGCTTTTTTGCCCTTGGACTCCTCACCTTGTAGAGACTGGACGTCCCGAGCTCGTTATAATCCTGTTCCCTTCTGGGCCGCGAGCCTCCGGAGCCAGGGATGGGTCAGGGCTGTTGGCGGAGAAGCCTGGGATGGGACATGTGTGCAAAACGCGTGTGTCAAATGGACACACCCCCAGCAGCAGGCGAGTGGTTGGTGATGGCAGGCACTTCTTTGAGTTGGCCCGCCGCGTCCCTCCATGAGATCAGTCCCTCCAGAGATCACCCAACCAGGGTGACACTCCCGCTAATAATGCTTGGCGTCCTCGGTCTCACTCACGAAGCCAAAACTGCATTTTTTGGGGAAAAAGAAACCCTTAAGCTGTATAAAAAGCAGCACTTAAATAAGGAAAACGAGGAAATAAAACCAAATATTGAGTTTAGTGGTAAGTTTCCAAATACAAAACACAGGCCTGGCCTGCAGCAGAATAAAGGTAAAATGTCCCGGTTACAGTGCCCCCGTTTGCTCAGCGATGGTGGACTGAGAAGCTGCAGATGCCATAGACGTCATTTTTCTGTCCCCTCGTGCCCGGTGGTGGCTGTGATGCCTGGACAACCTAGCGGAGCAGAGCGCTGAGCTGCCTGGGCCAGGACTTGGGTGACGGGACGAGTGGTAGCTGAACCTCCAGCGTCTCTAAACGTGGAGACGTCCTTTTCCTTGGGGCAGACTTGAGGCTTGGCCCCGTTTTGCCGAGAAGAGACAGCACGTGACCTGGGCGAGTCTCTGGATGGTTCCTGTCTTGCTTGGCCACGTGGAGCTCTGGAGTCCTGAAGCTGGGGTTGTGGGTGGGACCCCTGAGTGGGTCACCTGCCCCCACCTGCCCCTTACCCCAGCCCTACCCCAGACCGTTCACCCACCTCTGTCCATCACCACATCCAGTTCTAAGCCCAGAGAACATGCTCCCTCGGCAGTCATTATGGACCTACTGTATACAGGAGATGGAATTAGGATTTGCAGAGCTTCCTTCCTCTGCTGGAATGTGGGCTCCATGAGAGTGGAGTGTTTGTTCTGTTCACCACTGTATCCCAGGGCCCAGGGCAGGGCCTGGCACACAGCACTTGTCGAACGAGTGAGTGAACCCCCTGGCCAAAGGAGGAATGGGGACGTTCCCCAACTCCCTCCCAAGTGCCGGGGCGTTGAGTGGGGATGTTACCTCTGGTATGGACACACGCTCCGGGGCCAGTCCACACCCCTCACGCACATGCTAGAGAATGCTAGGCAGGCAGGAGCACCCGGCTAGCCGTCATAACCTCACCCTGACCAGGAGGGACTTGTATGAGCTCTCCCACCTGGTAGAAGGTGCTTCCGGTGGCCTTCCGGAGGCTGGAGGGGCTGGAGGAGGTTGGGATGCCGGGGTTTGTCTGGGTGGAAACCTTGCAGGGTTCCAGGGACCAAAGTCCTGGGGAAGTTTGGACGGGAGCAGGTAACGTGCTGGCAGACATGCGGGTTCTTAGCCAAGAAGACGTTCATTGTTACACCAAAGTCAGAATTTGAGGAACTGCGCGTGGGCTCTGGATCTCCCCTGGGCAGATGCCTCGACAGCCTTGTGCCTCAGTTTGCCCACCAGGAAAATGTGGACATGGCCGCTGTGAAGACTGACTTGTTAGCAGAGATCTGTACTGGTGAGTTTGGGGGCCGCTAGCCCTAGGCAGCGGCCAAGCACTTGAACATGTGGCTGGTCCGAAGGAGATGTGCTCTGAGTGTGAAGTACAGTCCGGGGATTTGAAGACTTGGTGTGGGAAAAGAAATGTAGAGGAGCCCATTAATATTTGTTACATTGATTCTGTGTTTAACCAAGAATACTTTGAATGTATTGGGCTAAGTAAAATAGGTCTTTAAAATTAGTTTCACTCATTTTTTAAAAAAGATTTTATTTAGGGCGCCTGGGTGGCTCAGTTGGTTAGGCGACTGCCTTCGGCTCAGGTCATGATCCTGGAGTCCCGGGATCGAGTCCCGCATCGGGCTCCCTGCTGGGCGGGGAGTCTGCTTCTCCCTCTGACCCTCCCCCCTCTCATGTGCTCTCTCTCATTCTCTCTCTCTCAAATAAATAAATAAAATCTTTAAAAAAAAAAAAAAGATTTTATTTATTTATTTGACACACAGAGAGAGAGAGAGAGAGAGAGCACAAGTAGGCAGAGCAGTGGCCAGAGGGAGAAGCAGGCTCCCCACTGAGCAGGGAGCCCAGTGTGGGACCCGATCCCAGGACCCTGGGATCACGACCTGAGCCGAAGGCAAACGCTTAACCGACTGAGCCACCCAGGTGCCCCAGTTTCACCCATTTTTACTTTTTAAGGGTGGCTACTTGAAAGCGTAAACTCGCAGGCAGCCTGCGCTGTTTTTCTGTCGGTCGGGGCTGTGCTTCCTGAAGCATTTAGAGTATGGCCTGTGGTAATTGCTTGCTGTATTAGGCACTTAAAATTATTGTTTGCCCCGAAATATCAAAGCGTCTTTACCTTGTCCCATCTGAAAGCCACGCCCAGTGGGTTTGTTGAGATCCACAAATGCTTAAACAAAAAGATTCTTTTTTTTTTTTTAAAGATTTTTTTTTTTTTAAAGATTTTATTTATTTATTTGAGACAGAGAGAATGAGAGAGAGAGAGCATGAGAGGGAGGAGGGTCAGAGGGAGAAGCAGACTCCCTGCCGAGCAGGGAGCCCGATGCGGGACTCGATCCCGGAACCCCAGGATCATGACCTGAGCCGAAGGCAGTCGCTTAACCAACTGAGCCACCCAGGCGCCCTTTTTTAAAGATTTTATATATTTATTTGACAGAGAGAGAGATAGCGAGAGCAGGAACACAAGCGGGGGAGTGGGAGAGGGAGAAGCAGGCTTCCCGCGGAGCAGGGAGCCCAGTGCGGGGTTCGATCCCAGGACCCTGGGATCATGACCGGAGCCGAAGGCAGCCGCTTAACCAACTGAGCCACCCAGGCGCCCCAAACATAAAGATTCTAATAGGTCCAATTGCCACCCCCCAAAATGAGCCCACTGAGGCCGCATGCCCGCTGCAAGAGGGGGCAGGACGGCTCTCACAGCCCCTGAAGTGGCTGTTTTCTGATGGAGGAAGAAGGTACTCTGGGGTCTGATCAGGTGGTCGTTGTAGCTGAGCCAGTTTTCCAGGACCTTCATAACACATTGAGTCTAGTGAGGACAGGCGGAGAATCCAGGGGACCGTCGGTCCCCTCGCTGTCCTTAGAGAAATGAAAGACAGTGTTTCCTGCAAGAGAAGTGGGAGAGGGCCCTCTGGGATCAGGCTCCGCCGGGCCCCGGCCGACAAGGGCCCAGAGCCTGCACCTCTGGCTGGGCTCTGGAGGCCTTGCCTGGGTGTGGGGAGAGTGGCCAAGTTGGGTGGCCGTCCAGGCAGCCTCCAACGGCCTGAATGTCTTTGGTCTGTTCTGGCATGGCTGACACCTTCCTCTCTGGCGGTGGGGCTTAGACAGAGGCCCTTTGGTGGCTGGCCTCGGAGGTCAGGCCACTTTTAGAGCCGGTCATCCCTCTTCTGCCCGTGGCCCCCGGCTGCCACCCCTCAGAGCCACGCATGCCTGCGGTGGGTGTGTGGGTGTGGGGAGCGGCAGCCCTGCCCAAGTTCACAGCCAGAGAGCAAAGGAAGCGACGGGAGCAGGCAGCAGGAAGAAGGGAACTGATGCTGAGTAAACCAGCAGGGCCTCAGCCCAGCTGTGCACTTTGTTGGTGGGGTTTCCATCTCGGCCCTGGAATATTCGGGGGCAGGCCCAGGGCCCTTCTGCTGCGTGGCCTTTTCTGACCCAGCCGTGGAAGTGGCTTGGTGTCACTTCTGCAGTTCTCCATTGGTCGAAGCAGTCACGAGCCCTCCCCCATTCACGGGGAGGGGTGGTGGACTCCCCCCTACCTCTGGTTGGAGGGTGTGTCAAGGAATTTGTGGCTGTGTTTTTAGAAAGTTGCATTTACATACCCTGAAATGTGTCGTTGGATGGGTTTAACGAATGCTCGCACCCGTGTAACCTGCGCTCCTGTCAAGATCTAGATGAGCTTCGGGCGCCTGGGTGGCTCAGTTGGTTGGGCGACTGCCTTCGGCTCCGGTCATGATCCTGGAGTCCCTGGATCGAGTCCCGCATCGGGCTCCCTGCTCGGCAGGGAGTCTGCTTCTCCCTCTGACCCTCTCCTCTCTCATGTGCTTGCTCTCTCTCATTCTCTCTCTCTCAAATAAATAAATAAAATCTTTAAAAAAAAAAAAAAAGATCTAGATGAGCTTCAACCCCAGGAGGCTCCCTCGGGCCTCTTCCAGTCAGTGTCCACTCCCAGACAACCAGTATTCTGATTTTTTCCTCGTTTATTAGTTTTACCTGTCCTAAAACATAATATACGTGGATTCATACGATATTCACATATAGCTGATCCTCATTATTCACAGATTTCTGTATTTTCGAATTTGCCTACTTGCTAAAATTTATTTGGACCCCCAAAATCCACTCATGGCACTCTGGTGATCATTTGGGGACATGTGTAGAGGTGTGGCCCCACACACGATCCCAGCTGAGGGTGAGCTGGGCGATGCTCTGCCTGCTTGCTTTGGCCCTCATCCTGTAAACAAGCGTCTTTTGGGCGGTCTCTCTAGTGCCATGTTTTTTGCATTCTTATGCTCTTTGTTGGTGAATTTTATGTTTAAAACGTTCCCCAAGTGCAGGGCTGAAGTGCTGCCTGGTATTCCTGAGTTCAAGGAGGCTGCGATGGCCTTATGGGGATAGGCTTATCTTTTTTTTTTTTTTTTTTTTTAAGATTTTATTTATTTATTTGACAGGGAGAGAGACACAGTGAGAGAGGGAACACAAGCAGGGGGAGTGGGAGAGGGAGAAGCAGGCTTTCTGCCGAGCGGAGAGCTGGATGCAGGGCTGGATATGGGGCTGGATATGGGGCTGGATGCCTGGCACGATGCGGGGCTCGATCCCAGGACCCTGGGATCATGACCGGAGCCGAAGGCAGCCACTTAACGACTGAGCCACCCAGGCGCCCCGGGGATATGCTTATCTAACCTGTCCTGGTGCTGTGGGCCCTGAGTTCAACGTTAATGAAATCAACAGTATGTATTACATTAGGTGTCTTTCAACAGAAGCACAGATAAAACAAGGTTATGTATCGATCAGTTGATGAAAACGTTGTGCCCAGAGGTTGGTGAGAACCTGACCCTATATTTCCTCTGGGAGCTATGTTCACTATTCGCTAATTCGGTATTTGCAGTGACTTCGTGGAACGTTATACCGTGAATATCGAGAATCGACCGTAGTACTCCTTTGTCTGGCGTAGTTCACAGAGGTTGTCTGTGACATTCAGCTCTGTGTGTGTCACATGTTTGTCCTGTTTTTTTTTTCCCTGCTGCCAAGGTAGTATTCCATTCTGGGAGTACGCAGTTTGTTTCCATTTTCCCTGTGGGGGAGTGTTTGGGTTCTTTCACAGGGCTGAATAATAAGTCCACTGTGATCATTTGTGTGCAGATATACTTTACCCACTCCTCCTGGAATTGCTGAATCATGTAGTAGGAGTGTGTTTGACATTTCGGCCGCTGCCAAAAAGCTTTCCGGAGGGGCCGTGCCCTGTAACGCCCCCCCAAACCGTGTGTGAGCCCTCCTTTGGTTCTTGACCAGCTGTGTCACGGGTTTCCCTGGGTTCTGCTCCACGGGTGACTTTCTAAACCAACTCCTCTCTGAGCCGGCGTCACTTGGCTGACGCCCTCCCAGCTTCTTCTGTTGAAATAGCGTCTTCACAAGTGATTTTCATCCCTTTTTTTGGTAGTTGCTATACTCTCACAAGAGTTTGATCCCCCCCGCCGCCGCCGCAAACCGGCTTTCACGAACACAGAACACTTCTGTGGTTTTTGCCATTTCTAAAAACTTAAGCACAACTAACTGCAGGAAAGTCAGAAACTGAACAAACAAAAATAACGATAAAAGGGACCCATCATTCCGACTAGGGATAGTCACTGTTAAGACAGACTTTTGTTCTTGCACACAGCAAGCATCTGAGCGGACGAACGTGAACTTTGTGGGAAGCTCCGTGTCTCCCCACCGGCTTGATTTTTTTTTTGAAGACCAGCCAGAGTCTAATTTTATGTAGTCCTTATAGAATCAGAGTGGAGAGCTGGGGGCCACAGGAAGCTTTTCTCTGGACCCTCCCGACCAACCCCTCGTCATTCCTCTGGGGAACCAGCAGCAGGAGGGAGCTGCCCCCTGCCCCAGCGCAGCCAGAGTGTAGGCCGCTCCTGGTGGTGAGCAAGTCTTTCTTCTGTCTGGACAGCAAGCAGGCTTCCTTCAGATCGGACCCAGTCAGCCGCCAGGTCGGTCCCGTGAAAACAAAACCGGGTCCTGGCACTCCTGGGCCCCGAAAGAACCTTCCATGCCCTTCTTCCTGCTCCTCACTCCCAGGGAAATCTTGTCTGTCTACACTGCAGATGGCCGGCCTACTCCACAGGTTCGAAACGCGACAGTCTTCAGAAGCAGTGCTTTTTGTCTTTTCTCAGAAAGGGGGAATTCATGATTTGCCCCGCGTTAGCCTCTGGGGCAAGCAGCCCACTGATGGGATAGCCCCTGTTTTGCGATGGGGCTCCCACCCGGTCTCCCCACATTGTCCCCATGCAAGGCTCAGGGCCAGTTATGGAAGGAGTGCTGTTCCATGCTTCCAGCCCAGCTTGCAGAGCGCCCATTATTCCTTCCTGGCTCGGAGATGGAGAAAGTAGGGCGCAGAGCGACTAAGTGCCTTGTCCAAGACTGCTCACTGGGTTTGCTGCAGAACTGAGCAGAGCATGCTTCCAGACTGTGTGTTTGTTCCAAGGGGGAAACTGTGGGTGGTGGTGACTCCCGGCAGTGGCACCGAAAGGGGAGACTCTCCCCGGCCCGGAGTCTCCTGCTCCTAATCCCTGGGGCAGTGGGTGGAAGAGAAGGAACGCAGGCTCTGTTTGGAAACCGGAGAACACAGACATCACCCCTCCCCCCCCCACCCCGACCCCAAGCTTGGAGGTTCCATCAGCCTGGTCTTCTTTTCCTTCTCCGTCACACCCTTTTCCCCCTCTTTGGCGAATGCATGTTTAAAGCATTTCTAAAATCAGCCTTGTAGGGGCGCCTGGGTGGCTCAGTCATTAAGCGTCTGCCTTCGGCTCAGGTCATGATTCCAGGGTCCTGGGATCGAGCCCCGCATCAGGCTCCCTGCTCTGCGGGAAGCCTGCTTCTCCCTCTCCCACTCCCCCTGCTTGTGTTCCCTCTCTCGCTGTCTCTCTCTCTCTCTCTCTCTGTCAAATAAATAAATAAAAATCTTAAAAAAAAATAAAATAAAATCAGCCTTGTGTGATTCTAAGGAAAACGCAGGATTTTATTTTTTCCTTTAAAAAAAAAGGATTTTCTTTCTGGTTCCTTTCTGGTTCCTCATGGTTAGCAGTGGCTGTGGCTTTGGGCTGTGGTCCGAGGTGGGGGCGTCTCACTGCTCTGGAATCACTTAGGTCAGAGCCCCTCTGTGCCTCAACATCCCTTCTGAACACAGTGTGCATCCTGAGCTCAGCCTGCTCTGTTGTCCATGGTTGGGGTGCGGGATGGGATCCTGGTCCAGATAAAAGGACATCAGTGGAACACCTGGTAAAATCCATAGAATTTGGGGCACCTGGGTGGCTCAGTCATTAAGCGCCTGCTTTTGACTCAGGTCATGGGGTCCTGGGATTGAACCCCGCATCGGGCTCCCTGCTCAGTGGGAAGCCTGCTTCTCCCTCTCCCGCTCCCCCTGCTTGTATTCCCTCTCTCACTGTGTCTCTCTCTGTCAAATAAATAAAATCTTTAAAAAAAAAATCCATAGAATTTGAATAAGGTCTGTAGATCAGTGTATATACATATATCCATATATGTACGTATACATACACACATCTGCATACAGGCATGTGTTAGACCAGTGTTAATTTTCTGAATTTTGGTAGTTGTATTATGATTATACAAGACAATAACATTTGGGAGAGCTGGATAAAAAGTATATAGGAAGTCTTTGTACTACTTTTATAACTTTTTTGTATGTCTGGATCATGTGAGAAGACCCTGAAAGGTGAATGACCTTGGAGATGGCGGGGCGGGGGGGGGGGGGGGGGGGGGGGTGCTCAGCAGCTCACGCATAGGGAGGCGCTGGTGCTGAGGCCTCAGAGGGCTCCGAGGACTTTGAACTTCTCCTTTGGGCATCAGAGGCTGAGAATTTCGGAGCCAAAACATGATGTGGTGAATATACATTAAATTTTAAATATTCTTTAATCTTAAAAAAAAAAAACAACCTACTACTATTTCTGAATATGAAGTAATATCTTTTCGTTGTAGAATATTTGAAAAAAATGCAGGAGACTTAAATAAAATAAAAATCATAACTCCTCACTGTATCTTCAGGTATAAATATAGTAAAAAAAAAAAAGAAAACAGTGTGTTGCATATTGCATGGTGGTCTCCTCTTCCTTTTTTTTTTAAAGATTTTATTTATTTATTTGACAGAGACAGAGAGAGCAGGAACACAAGCAGGGGGAGAGGGAGAGGGAGAAGCAGGCTGCCCGCGGAGCCAGGAGCCCGATGTGGGGCTCGATCCCAGGACCCTGGGATCATGACCTGAGCTGAAGGCAGTCGCTTAACCAACTGAGCCACCCAGGCGCCCCTCCTCTTCCTTTTTTCATTTAACATTGTATTATGAGCATTTTTCATGTTCTAAGATAATTCTATAGAACTGTGTTATCCGATACATGGGACTATCCAAAACTAATTTAAATTAATTACAACGAGAGGCGCCTGGGTGGCTCAGTTGTTGGGCTCAGTCTTATTTTATTTATTTATTTGAGAGAAAGAGAGAGAGAGAGATCACAGAGGGAGAGGGAGAAGCAGACTTGCAGCTGAGCAGGGAGCCCGATGTGGGGCTCGATCCCAGGATCCTGAGATCATGACCTGAGCCGAAGGTAGACGCTTAACTGACTGAACCACCCAGGCCGCCCCCCGCTGCCAGTATCTGATTTTAGAACATCTTTATCACCCCCCAAAAGTGAGACCTCCCCCGTTGGCAGACGCTCCCTGCCCCCTTTCCCCCAATCCTAGGCAGCTGCTAATCTACTCACCCCCTCTGTGCGCACCCATTTTGGGCTGCATCTTTGATTTTTTTTGCTTGGGAAAAATCCCGTTAAATTACTGGGTCAGTTGGTGTGGAGGTTTTTTAAGGCTTTTGCTCCATGGTGCCACACTGCTGTCCCGAAGGCTGGTCCACATTTAGGCTTGCACCAACACCACGTGCTGCACCTCAGTGATGCTGTCATTGTTTCTTGTCTTTGCCGGTGAGTGACACGTGGCATCCCGTGTTGCATGTGGCTCCAGGCAAGGGGGAAAACTGTTTCCTGGGCTGATCAGATCTGGGAAAGGTGCCGGCAGTGGCGGGTGGAGACTGGCAGTGGATGAAGGACGGAGGAGGGTGGCGTGCCCCAGTGGCTGCCGGAGCGGGGCTGGGGGTGCAGGGCCTGCTCGGGGGCACCTTGAGCTCTGTGTTCTATGGGGAGCTGAGGGCAGGGAAGGATTGAGGCCGGAGAACGGGAGTGCCCTGGGGCCAGCTGGAACCCGTGGGCAGTCGGGTGAAGCGAGCTCTAACCTGCAGGGATTAGGAAGTTGTGATAGAAACTTCCTTCCCCACTGTGATGAAGTGAAGCCATTGTTGGTTTTGAGCAGCGTTCAGAGTGAAGAAAGCAGGCTGGCGCAATGACCCCATAGCCCAGAATGGCCTTAAATACTTCCTTTGTGGCATGGGGAACGTGTCCGGCCTTGACCCTGGAACTTCAGGTGCCTGGGAGCAAGGGCAGAAGCAGGGAAGGCCTGGGATGCTGGGTAGGAGGACATTGGTTATCTCCATCCATGGCTCTCAACCTTGGCTGCCCTTTAGAACCATCTGAGGGGCATTGGCTATGCCCCCAGACTGGAACCAGAGTCTCTGGAGGTCGTGGTAGAGAATGGCCTTCGGCATGGGGGGGGTCAGGGGCCTAACACCCACTGCCTCCAGGGGGGTTTGTGAGCTTCTGTGTGGCCGGGAGGAAGACTCTTGCCCGGGTCATTGGTCCAGCTCTGCCCCAAACGCTTGGCCCCTCTTCCAGAACCTGTTGTTGACCACCCAGGTCCATAGGCTGCAGCCTGTGGCCGAAGAAAAAGCCTTGTTCAACTTGTGTCCAGAATAACTCGTTCCGTGTGCCCCACGGAGACCTGCCCCCTCCCTGCCAACCCCCAAGCCTTGACGGATGCCCTGACCCCCACCTCAATCCCTTTCCAGCACAGTAGGTGGGTCCTGGCTGTGCGATCCCACATGATGTGCAGCGTCCGGGCAGAGTACGGAGGATGCCCTGGGGTGGGAGCAGCTCCCCGAGGCCTCCCTCCCTCACTGAGAGAGGTGCAGTCACCGGGACGGGGCAAGGCCCAGGTGGGACCTGGGAGGGGGGGTGTGCAGGGCCCTATGGGCTAGCCTGATGGAGCCTTCTTATTTCAAACCTTATCATACCAACAAAAGGCCCCTCCTTGGTCATCACCCAGGTTGGCTGTGCGTTCGGCCGAAGGAGGCAGGAATCCTGTTGCCGAACCTCACGCTGAGGCTGCTTTGCTGGCCTCCCTGTTTGTCAGTCCAGCCTTTGCAAGGGAGTGTGGGCAAGGTGCTGTGGCCCTAACCCTAAGTCGCTTTTTGGCTCTGGGTGCACGGGAGATCATTTAATCCCAATTCGGGATAACTTACTTCTCGGGGAACGCTGCCCAGGCTGGGTGGTGTCTGCATTGCATCAGTTATTGGTTCTCGAATAGTTTTCCTGGAACTGCGGCTCGGGGCAGAGTGAGAGCCGGATCGGTGCCACCGAGGCCAGAGTGCTTTCCCTTTCGTCTGTTCTATGGATTTGAGGTTCCACTGATTTTTTTTGAGAAAAGTTTCTCCGGCTTTAAGCGCTTTGCGAACCCCGGCTGTGCAGGGAGAGGCGGGCCCGAGCTGTCCGTCACCGGGGCCCTCAACACGGAGCCAGAGCGGCGGCCTTGCTGGTGACAGTGATCATCAAATGTCGAATTCCTGGCGTAGTAACGCTTTTTGTTTACTTCTGGTGAATCGAAAAGCTCCTTTAGTAAGGCCCGTCTTACTGCTTTTGGCTTCTTCAGGACATTACCATGCATCAGTGTTAGTGGTACCCAGCCTTTCTTCCTAGCACCTGGAAGACTGTATAGAAAGCTCTGGACCACTGCCCGAGGCCGTGCCCTCCCCCCACCCCCCAGCCTCCCGGATGACAAGTCAACCTGGGAGGGGCCCATCAAGGGTGGAGGTAGGGGCCCTGTCTTCCAGGAGGTTCTGCCTGGAAGGAGCCCCAGGAGGCTTGAGCCCCTCCCAGCAGGAAACCTGGCCCCTCCTGCAAACCCTCCAGACCCTCGTGAGTCTGGCCTGCTGCCTGAGGTGCTCGATGTCTGTCCGTCTCCCCCTGTCCTTCCTCTCTGGCACCGCACACACCTCCTGGTTCAGAACTGCACTTCCTGTCGCCCCCCGTGTCCCAGGGGACCGTCGGGAGTTTCCCTGCGTCCAGCCCAGCTGGCTCCTTGCTGTCACATTCATCATCCCAGCTGTACACATGCCTCTGGCTTTCTTACCTTTTCCCGAACCTGCATCACCCTCCCCTCCCCCGCCTCTGCCTTTTGGTTGCATCCAGTGCTTGTCTGGTACTTCCTCTGCGTTCCTTCTGTCTGTGGGGCTACCAGAACAGCAAGCCAGGTCTCCGCCCTCAGCAAGCTTTTTTTTTTTTTTTTTTTTTTTGATAGATAAGAGGAGACGTAAACTGCTAGCCCTACCTGGGCCACAAGCCATGAAAGACAGGTGGACGAAGCGCTCGAATAATCCTTGGTGGCTCTCGGCCTCCTGTCGTACATCATTTAAAACAGGAAACTGTCCCTAGTCCTTGCCCTTTCCTGTGGGAATATTATGATTTTTAAAAGAATCCCAGACGGCCACTTTGGAAGGCAGTTGGACAGTTTTTTGTTTTTTTTAACGAAACTAAACACACTCTTACCATACATCCCAGCAATGTTGCGCCAGGGTGTTTATCCAGATGAATTGAAAACACGTCTACACCGACGTCTACTACGTGGATATTTATAGCAGCTCTATTCATAATTGCCCAAGCTTGAAAGCAAGCAAGATGTCCTTCAGGAGGTGAGTGGATAAATAAAATGGTGGTCCGTCCAGACAGTGGAATCTTCTTCAGCGGTGCTAAAAATAAATGAGCGATCAAGCCATGAAAAGACATGGGGGAACCTTAAATGCATATTACCCAGCAAGAGATGCCAATCTGAAAAGACTACATACTGTACGATTCTACTTCCATGACATTCTGGAAAAGGCAAAATTATGCAGACAGGAAGAAGATCAGTGGTGGCCAGGGGTTGGGGAGGGAGGGATGAACAGGGGGAGCACGGAGGATTTTTAGGGCAGTGAAACTATTCTGTGTGATACATGATGGAGACGTGTCATTATACAATTGTCCGAACCCATTGGATGTTCAACAGCTCACGTAATAAATTACGGACTCCGGTGATAATGATGTGTCAGTGTAGGTTCATCAGTTGGAACAAATGCAGCCCTCTGCTGGGGGATGCTGATAGTGGGGGCAGGCAGTGCATATGGGGGGGCAGGAATATACGGGAAATCTGTACCTTTTGCTCAATTTTAATGTGATCCTAAAACGGTTCTAACAAGTAATTTCTGTTAACAGAAGTGCCAGAAGGAAATCAGCCAAAATGATAAATGTCATGTTAAAAAAAAATCTCCACCCCAATCTACTGATTATTAATGATCTTTCAAACACCCACCCTGTTCCCCAAGCTCCTGCAGGAATCCCAGGACCCCAGGCCACATCTCTGGTCAGGGAGTGGTGGCTTTGGTCTCCACCTCAGAACTGCAGCCAAGAAAGGGCTCTGCTCCCCCCAGTGAGCTTTATTTGTGGATTTGCGGTGCCCCAAATATGAAAACATGAAGTTTTGAGCCCTTGGACCTCTTTTCTTCCTCTTTACTCTCTTAGTCCCTCTTCTAAATGCAGCGTGTGGGGGCGCCCGGGTGGCTCAGTCATTAAGCGTTGGCCTTTGGCTCAGGTCATGATACCAGGGTCCTGGGATCGAGCCCCACATCGGGTTCCCTGCTCGGCGGGAAGCCTGCTTCTCCCTCTCCTTCTACCGCTCCCCCTGCTTGTGCTCTCTCGCTCTCTCTGTCAAATAAATAAATAAATAAAATCTTTTAAATAAATAAATAAATAAATAAATAAATAAATAAATAAATAAATAAATGCAGTGTGTGGACTAGAGAGGACCCGGTGTCTACTCAGCCCGACTTTGGGCATTCTAATAATCTTTGAATGTCTGTTTCTTTGCTTGTAAAATGATGATAATGTTCTGTGGGACTGTTATTAAAGGAAGAAACAGGTATAAATTGTGTCCCACCATTCTAAAGATAGAGTCACAGGCCTGGATTAACCTCCTTCCTGAGATGACCAAAAAACCGCCAACAAACAAAAACCAGACCAAGTGTATGAACCAGAGGTGTTCAGGACACTGGATATCAGGCAACAAAGGATGGTGATTCTTGAGAGACGGGAAGCAAATGAGGCGAGCCGTGTGGTTTGCTGTTGCCTTGATAGAGTATCCAGGCTGTGACACAGGGAAGCTGAGGCAGAGCCGGGTGGACTCCGTGTGTTCAAATGCAGCTGACGGTCCGGGGAGGTGAAGCAGCCGGAGTTAATAGGACTAGCAAAATCTTTACAAAGCATGTATCTGATAAAGGACTTGTGTCCCCGTTATAAAAGTAATTCTCGGGGCGCCTGGGTGGCACAGTGGTTGAGCATCCAACTCTTGATTTCAGCTCAGGTCATGATCTCAAGGTCATGGGATCGAACCCCGTGTCGGGCTCCACGCTCAGTGTGGAGTCTGCTTGAGATTCTCTCTCTTCCTTTCCCTCTGCCCCTCCCCCTCTTCAAAATAAATAAATACATCTTAAAAAAAAAAAAAAGTAATTCTCATAGCTCAACCAAAAGAAAAAAACAGGCAAAAGATTGGAACAGACCCTTCACTAGAGAAGATACAGGATGGTAAATCAACAATGTGAAGTTGCTCAGGCACAACATTGTTCGTCACTAGGAAAAAAAATGAAAATCACAGGGAGATGTCACTATGGACCTAGTAGAATGCATAAAATTAAACAAACTGTCATTGCAAGTGTTGGCAAGGATGCGGAGAAACTAGAAGTCTGATAAACTGCTGGTGGGGCTGTACGATGTTAGAATTTCTCTGGAAAACAGTTAGGCTTCTTCTTAAAAAGTTAAACGTACACTTATTGCAAGACCCAGCCATTCAACCCCTAGGTCTTTCCCCGAGAAGAGAGGAAACACATTTCTATACACACACTTGTACATAAGCAGCTGTACTTGTCACGGCCCCAAACTGGAAACATCTCGGATGTCCATCCATAGGGCAGCGGATAAACGCGTTGTGATATATCCAGACATGGGACACTCCTTGGCCATGAAAAGGAATGAATGCTTTGTATGTGCGGCAACACGGAAGTCCTCAAAATAATTGTGCTGAGTGAAAGAAGCCGGACAAAAGAGAGTACATATTTATATAATCTCTAGAAAATACAAACCAATCTGTGATCCCAGAAAGCAAATCAGTGGTTGCCTGGGGAAGGGAGGAAGGAGGGAGTGCAAAAGGAATGGGGAGGTGGGGAATCTTTGGGGATGGCAGGGAATCTTTGGGGATGGTAGGTGTGTTCACTGTCTTGATTATAGCAATGATTTCACTGGTGTCTATAGCTGTCGAAGCTTAACAAATTGTACTCTTTATTTTTTTTTAACTTTTTTAAAAAAGATTTTATTTGTCAGAGAGAGAGAGAGCGTGCACGCAAGCAGGGGCAGACGGAGAAGCAGGCTCCCCGCCGAGCAGGGAGCCCGATGTGGGACTCCATCCTAGGACCCTGGGATCATGACCTGAGTCAAAGGCAGACGCTTAATTGACTGAGCCACCCAGGTGTCCCCAAATTATGCAGTTTAAATGTGTGGCATTTATTATATGTAACTTCTATCTCCTTAAAGCTGTTTTCCAAGAGTCATGCTGGCTACGGTTTGGAGAATGGATTTTAGGCAGTAGGTCTAACTGCAAGGGGGAGAAATGCATATCCCTCTCTCTAAACATGTAATTCCTTCTTTCCCTCATGTTCTTCCTGGTTTACGAGCTCAGATGATTAGAGTAACATGTGATGACATTTTCCTTCTTTTTCCTCTGTTAGACGTTTCTCTAAAATACTATAGCTAAGGGGCCACGTGAAAGCAGAGGGGTCGAGTAACCTTTTCTCCTTGCTGAGCCCTGCCTTGCAAGGACCCACTTCTGTCTCTTCTCTGTACCTGCTACAGCTCACACTCACAGTGGGCCCACACCAGATGTGGGGGCTTTCCCACACCCACCACCTCTCTGACACCAGTGGGCTGTCCCAAGGTTCCATTCAGTTCTGACACTCTCTACCTGTGGGTAGCATAGCCCCCATAGACCAAGGGCTCAGTCCACAAGACTGCCCTCACATCAGCTGCCATCACAAGTCCAGGTGGTCACCTGCACTTCTGACCGGCTGCCTGTAAGTCAGAGTCCCCACGGTCCCCTCCTCGAGCTCCATCATTCGTTAGGACAGCTCATGGACCTCAGGGACACACGTCTACCATCTTATTTTATAATAAAGCATGTGCTAAAGGATAAAGAAGAACAGCTGGATGAAGGGCTGCATAGGGCGAGGTCTGGGAGGGTCGTGAGCACGGGAGCTTCTGCCCTGTGGAGTTGGGGGGTGCCACCCTCCCGGTACGTGGATGCATGCATCAACCCAGAAGCTCTCTGAACCCCGTGCTTTGGGGATTTTTATGGCAGCTTCATGTAGGCATGATGGATCATTAACTTCTTTTCCAGCCCCTCTCTCTGCTCTGAAGGATGGGGGTGGGGGCGAAAGTTCCAAGCTTCGAATCATGGCTTGGTCTTCCTAGTGACCAGCCCCCATCCGAGACGTTCCTATCACCAGGAAATTCCAAGGGATTGTGTCAGGAACTGGGGTCAAAGACCAAATATTGGAAGGAACTGGGGACAGAGGCCAATGTATATGTTTCTTCTTATTTCATAAGCCGGAGTCCATCCCCAGCCCTGGGCACTTAGTGAACTCAGTGCAGGACCGCAGGTGAGATCGGTCAGCTCTCCTATCAGAGGTGGCAGATTCCAGGTTCCTGCGTCCTTGGCTGACCATTACCCGAGGGCAGTCACCTTGCTTCCCGTCCCATGGCCAGCATCTAGAGGGAGCCTGGTTCTGAGCCAGTGACAGAGAAGCCACTGTGGGGTGGGTGTCCCTCTGGGAGGGCAGGAGGGGCCATGGTTGGGGTCCCAGGTGGGAACACAGCTGTGTCCCGGGGATAGGGCAGAATGGGAGGTAGGCCAGGGCGGTCAGTGGGAGCTCTGGGGCAGGGCTGGGCTTGGGTCCGAATCCCTGAGCAGGTGGTGTGTTGAACGTGAGGAAGGACACCCTCTGAGTGTGGCAGGAACCGCCACAGTTGCCAACCCGACAGGGATAACGGGTCCTTTGGGT
This sequence comes from Mirounga leonina, assembly GCF_011800145.1. Classification (NCBI taxonomy): domain Eukaryota; kingdom Metazoa; phylum Chordata; class Mammalia; order Carnivora; family Phocidae; genus Mirounga; species Mirounga leonina. The sequence continues at coordinate 44,151,704 of NW_023270855.1, read as the reverse complement.
TAGAACCTGGGCTCGAATTCCATCTCGCAGACCTACCAGCCGTGTGCCCTTCGGCAAGTTACAGTGCCTTTCGAGAACTTGGGTCTGAGAACGGGGTGACAGCAGATCCTTTGCTGGATGGAAACTCCCGGCGCGGGGTCGGGTAGGTGCATTATTCCTTAGAATATTAAATTTCCTTTTTTTTCTTTTTTCCTACCAAAGGAAGACTAGACCTATTTCCTGCCCACGAAGTACTTTTCTATCCATATACCACAAGGCCCAAGGATGAAATACTTCCCCACCTACTTGGCTTCTCACAGGCCCTTCCTCACTCCGTGACCCACGGCTGGGAGCACAAGCAGCTTCCTTCCTCGCTTTTTCCCCTGCTGGGTGGTCAGAGGACGTGGGCTGCAGGAGTCCGAGTCAGGCAGGGGGAGGTCAGGGCCCTCAGGTGGAGAGGAAACCAGAGGAGAGCTTTGCTGGGCGGGCCACGGCGGGCATGGAAGGCCTGGTGTGCGTGCGGCGGGAAAGTCGCAGGAAGCCCCAAGAGGCCCATGCACTTGTCCTTGGCCACTTGGTGATGCTTTCTGAGCGGGAAACGGCAGAGGGGTCTGGCTTTATTCCCCGGACCCAAACCAGGGGAGCCCACGTCCTCATCGTGAGTCGGCAGCATCCCAGGGACTCAGGAGATGAACTTCGCCTTTCCTCTTTGGTGCCCCGTCTGGAAGGCCAGCCCTCGTCCCACACCCGCCCTGTGGACAGGAGGAAGGGCTGCCCACACCACAGGGTCTCCCGGCTCCTCCGCTGTCTGCAGCTAACATCGCGACAGTGGGTTAAGCCAAGAGGCCACCGTGATCAACAGGGAAAGGATGATGTTGCCTCGGGGGTGGTTCGTGAGCAGAGTTAGAGCCGTGTTGCTTTGATGTCCCATCCAGTCTAGGGATGGTCTCCTTTGTACCCCAGTTGCTGCCTGAAGAAAGCAGCCTTTGTTGCTTGTTGTAGGATCTGGAGTCAGGTCGGTAAGGGGACTTGGGATGGGTGGTCTGGAAGTGGATCTCAGAATGGTATGATTAATACCTTGCCAGTTCCTGAGAGTTGATGTTTTGGGAGAGAGCGCTTTTCTTCATTATCACATGTGCTGAAGATAGAAGGGGAAGGGCCCTGGGGAATTTTCTAGGGTGCTGGAAATGCTCCGTATCTTGCTTGGGGTTTGCATTACATAGGTCATCTGTCAAAACTCATTGGATGGTAGACTTATCGTTTGTGCATTTCACTGTTTATGGATTTTTATCTTGGAAAAAATAACTATAAGCAAATCATGAACTCTTAGTGATTTACAGGCTGACGTGCTTAGGGATGAGGTGGACTGCTGTCTGCACCTTGCTTTAAAATGCATCAAAACTAAGATGGGTTGTTGGATTGATTGACAGCAGAATGTTCACGATTGTAGAATGGGGGTGGGGGGAATATGGGTGTTTCTCCTATGTGATTCTTTCAACCTCTCTTCTTGTTTGAACATTTCGTAATAACATGCTGAATCAGAAGAACTGCAATAACTACTACTTTGGTTCTCTAGAGCTTTCCATAAACGAATTCCCGAGACAGCTAGGTTTCCTGGCTGACACCCTACTCTTCCTACAGACGGCCTCACCTACTTTCCCAGGGAGTGTTGGTGAAGCGAATTGAGGGCCCTTGGCTTTGTGTGCTCTCTGCGAGGCTGGTGTGGTCAGTGTGGGTGCATTTCACAAACCAGGTGTTAGCTTGGACCTCCTTGAGGGTGATTCAGTCCACCACCTTGAATCGATAGAACTCTGAAACACAGGGCTTCCTACCCTATAGGCTGGGGATTCGCAGCCTGAGAACAGCCTGACCCATGGGAACCAGAGTTAGAAGAGGGTGCCTGAGCCCCCTCTGACCAAGAACGCAAGGTGGTTTACCCGCTGGACGCTGGGGGGGAGCTAGGGTGTGTGTGTTCAAAAATCTTAGCATTATACAATATATTTAAACATATTCAGACGCTTTTTTGACACTAGACTTTTTTTTCAGCTATAAAGTAACGCCTGCTCTTGTAAGAATTGTTTTTTTAATAGAGAAAAGGCAAAGAAGTAAAACCAACCATAATTTTATAACCTCAAGAAACCACTCTATATTTTGGTATATTTACTCCCTGAATTTTTTTTTTAAATCTCATGCATCGTTTCTATAATAGTGATGTTTTTCATTTGAGGCTAATGGAGGAGTTCTTTGGGAGGGAGGCCCCAAGGCCCTCCCTCCTGTGGACTGGCCCAGAGCCTGGTTCACTGCCGCAGAGATTCTGGGTTGGTCTGGACAGAGGGACTTCCGGCTTACTCACAGGGTCCGATGCTGGGAGGGCCCGAACTTCTTCAGGAGCCCAGTGGAAGCACCTTCTAGCCAAATGTAGCAGCACCATTGCATCCGTGTCCGTGTATGCCTGCTCATTGAGCGCTTACGAGTGAAGTGGACAGCAGGGAGTTCCGATGATCTGCCCTAGTCACACAGCCAGCAGATTGTGGCGTTCTAGTTCAAGAACGGGCCCTCCGATCGGCAGTTTGGGGCGGAGGCGACCAATTCTGGAAGTTGGTGGTTTGCTGAGCAGCCTTTACGGCCGCTCCTGGGAACACGCAGGGCAGGTGGAATGAACCTCTTTTTCCGAATTGAGAACTGATGCTCAGAGAAGTTACCAGGTTAACTCACACCACGTGGGAAGCGGGTGGGTGGGAGGCTAAAGGTTAGAGCCTGTTCCATCATGTTGTCTTCAGAGCTGGAGAGCGGAGCGGGAGGGAGGCCTGGGGACTTGAAGGGACAAAGGGTGGGTGTAGGGTGCCCGGCTGGGGAGTCCGTGAGCAAAGGCTAAGAGCCGGGCACCAGCGGGGCCTGTGTGGAGGTGAGGGGCAGGGAAAACACTGTCTTTGCGGTCTGACAGACCTGGGGCTGGGGGCCTGATACTTTTGCAAAAAGTGAGGATAGTCAACCCAATTGGTTCCCATCGAGAATTGGAGGAAACAGTGTTGAAATTGCCCGACCTGCGTGCTTGGCATATTGGAATCACGGGGCAGTTTTTTGAACGTCGTCTGATAAACGGTGGGAGCCTTTGAAAGGCTTTGGGCTGGGAAGGAGGCTGACAAGGCAGAGATTTTCTGAATATCATGCTCGTGTGGAGGACAGTGGTGGCGGGGGGGGTGGCTGAAGACCGGCCTGGTGGAGAGGGAGAGAGATCTCAAAGGAGCAATCCACAGGATTTGGTGATGGGCCAGTTATGGGGAGGGATAGGCATCTCACTTTGTTCACTGGCTTTTTTATGACTCACTGGCATGTTCTTGCCTTTCAGGAGCCTGTGTGAAATGCAGCAAAGGGGTGTTTGGGGCCGGCCAGGCCTGCCAGGCCATGGGGAATCTCTACCACGACGCATGCTTCACCTGTGCGGCTTGTGGTAAGTGTATGTGGAGGCTCGGTGTGTGTGTGGGGGGGGGTCCTAGGAACATGGGGACCGAGAAAGGGAGGACAGGGAAGAGCATCCTTCCTGGAGACACTTGACCCAGACCTCCCGTGGTCCCACAGCAGGGCAGGTCCGTGTCCTTTAGAGTCGCAGCACAGGGCCCGTCAGAGGAAGGGGACTGACCAGAGTACCAGCGATTGTCTGGGGCCGACCTTGGTAATGAGTTGAGTGGGTTCAAAGCAAACTGTAATAACATCAGGTTTGTTAATGCGTATCCGAGGTCTCAGCAGGGTTGTGGGGGAGAGAGCATTGGGATTCACCACCATCTGCCCTATTGTCAGTTACCTCCCCTACCGTGGGACCAGCCAACCCAGCGTTACTAACGGGGGCCCTGTTATCACTCTGTGACCCCGCTCTGATTTGGAGGCTGCTCTGTGCGTGTGAAGTGTGAGCGTGTGCATGAATGCCCGTGTGTGCACACCACAGAGCTGTCCGGGCCTGTGAGCACGCTCAGCGGGCATCTCTATCCTGTACACGCGCAGTAACTAAAGCAGCAAATTAGGAGCCTGAGCTCAGCCTGTGCCCAGCCCTGCAAACTGCTCGTTGAATTGACGGCAACCACCGTGGAAGATTCTAACGCGTTGCCGGATGTTTGCCGAGTCTGACCGAGTCGGGAATTGAGCTTGGCTTATGGTCTCTACCAGAGATTAATTTCGAGGAGCTTTTTTAAGAGAATGTCCTGCTGATTTCTGCGGTTCCAGATTGAGGCTCGCAGCTGTTGATTCAAAGGAAACATTACAACAAAGCCAGAGTGTCATCAGGGACAAGGGGGTCTTGTTATCTGGCCCCAGGGTTCTCGATCCTGGCCGTTCATTAGAATCCCCTCAGGGATTATTATAAGAGCCCGCGATGCCCCAGTCCCACCCCGACCAGCAGAATCGGAAGCTCTAGGGGTGGAATTTCTAGAGTGGGCAAGAGTACTGTTCATATCTCCTCAAGTGACTCCAGGCCTGAGCTCCTGGCTCAGTGCCAAGCCCTTCAGTGTAGACGCCTCTGGAGAAAGGAGGAGGGAGAGATTTGCTTTCCGCTGTTTTGTGGCACAGCCGGGAGCCTCCTGATTCCCAGGGTAAAAGTAACGAGGTGGGCATGGAGCTGCCCCCCAGCCTGCCCAGCAGTGACTGCTAGGCCTATGCCCGGGTTCAAAACCTCCTCCTTCCGTCCTCACTGCGATTTCCCATAAACGCGTGTCCGAGAGTTGATGGCTGGTACGCCGATCGTTACTCACCTCTGTAGGGAAAATTGTGAAAGCCTTTGAAATGGGTCAAAAGTCTGCTGAGCATCCTCAGCGGACATGTTGGCGTTGTCTGGGGTTCGGTTTCTCCGGGCCCCTGGCTTCTCCTTGTCTCTGAGCCATGTGGGTTTTACCATCCTGATAGCAGACCATACACGATGCTCGTCCCTAACAGTGCACACCGTGCCTGCTGGTGATGCAGCTGACTGCGGCCCTGGGGAGACTGCTTTTGCTTCAACTAAAAGTGAACTTATTTCAGCACTTCCAGTGCCTTCACAGCCGGGGTTCTTTGCACTATCCCCGTGGTCATGTCTTACTGGTTCCCGCCTTAGCTTGACGAGTGATGTTAAATCTTTTTTTTTTTTTTTAAAGATTTATTTATTTATTTATTTATTTGAGAGAGAGAGAATGAGAGACAGAGAGCACGAGAGGGAGGAGGGTCAGAGGGAGAAGCAGACTCCCTGCCGAGCAGGGAGCCTGATGCGGGACTCGATCCCGGGACTCCAGGATCATGACCTGAGCCGAAGGCAGTCGCTTAACCAACTGAGCCACCCAGGCGCCCTGATGTTAAATCTTTGACCATGTTGTCTGAGTCTTAACTGTGCAAGAGTTGTGATCCTTCTTCTTTCTAGGAAATTATCTTTCCTTTTTGGCTCCCGCAACTGTTTCTCAATATCTGCTGTTTTCCAGGGAAAAAGAAAATATTATGTAGAAGCTGGTTTTCATCTCGAGCAATTGCCACTTGAACTAAGAAAGTTTTTCAGGGGTGGGGGGAGTACCGGTGAGTCCGTCAGCGCATGACTAACTATCAGTTCCATAATGGGTTGAATTTATCTTCAAATGATGACAAACACAGGCACTTAAGGAAAACACAGCTGGTTGGGGGTTTTCTTGGTCTAGCATCTAAGCCCTTGTGTTCTGCTTTCTGTCGTAATGCTTCCTATAATTTGTCACAAACTGAACTCTCTTTTCCGCCTCTATATCTCTGATCACACTGCCCCCTAGAATCTGCTCTCCCCGCTCACTTCATACATTTAAGTTCTGTCCAGCCGTTAGGGCCCAGCTCAAAGGCTGACTCTTCCAGGAAGCCTTCCCTGTTCTCCTAGCAGGAAGAAATGGCTTTGTCTTGAATTCGGCAGGCCCCGATGGCTGTCACGTAGACTGTGAACCACACTCTCTGGGGCGTGGGTGCCGCAGGCCAGGCCCTAGAACAAAAGCTGCTGTAGGAATGAGGACAGAGACTCCATTCGAAAGTGCGTGCTGCACATTCCTGTTCCCCAAGGGGCCTGCACCACTCCTGTTGTGGGTAAACACACAGCTTCCTTTGCACTTGTCAGGAGCAGTTGGAGACGCAGGCAGTTGTCTGAGCAGCTTCTGTTGGGCACTCGAAGTAATGTGCCTTTGTGCCTTTGTTCCGTTGACTTCTTGCTGCCCTGTAACTCCCTTCAGCAGAAGGAGGCACCTGGGCCCTCCATGTCCTGGTCTGGCAGGTCCTCAAGTGTGTCTGTGAACACAGGCGCCGTGCAGACAGCACTTCTGGGGCCGGGCCCGTTCCCTCCTTTGTTGGCAGAAGAAAAAAAATGGGGGCCCAAGGAGGGGAAGAGAATTTCTTAAGATAAGACCTAGTGATGGGGCCAGCACCAGAATCCAAGGCTCCTGGATCTGATTAGCTTTGCATAGCCCCGTTTTTCTGGTCGGTGAGTGTATCTGTTAGTGAGCGTGTAGGTGTGTGTGTTTTCTGTTTTCCCATTTTGTTATGAAAATGATCCAGCTTACACCACCACAGAAATAGATTTCTATACGTACACACCCACTCCTTGGATGTTACTGTTGCTTTATGGAAACAGAATGTCGGGGTCCTGTCTAGGACATGCCAAAGGGGCACCCAGCTCCCCTGGGTCCTTATCCCACACACCGAAAAGGAGGACACTGAAACAAAAAGGTCTAGAAGGCTGCAGTGGGAGTCATGGATGCCAGCAGCCAGTGCCGAGGAGCGGTGCTGTGCTGGGGGGAGGCAGAGAGCCCACCTCATCCGATGAGACCATCTGGCCTGGGACAGCTCCCAGGGGGAGCCACGGGGGCTAGTGGGAGATGCTCTTCCGGAGGCTTCCCTGCAGCCTCCCACACCCTGTGTCCTGGGAGGACCGTAAGGTGTTCCAGTCCTCACACAAACCCATGCCTCCGTGGATGGTGCAAGTTCTCCAGGGCCCCATGCGTTTCCCTGCCCCCTGGCAAGAAGCAACAACATTCCGTTGAGCTGTGGGAACAACAGGACAGACCACAGAGGGAAGTTCAGGGGCAGGGTCCTAGTATGTGATTCCAGGACAGATGTTTTTACTCGTACGTTTTTCCTTCCAGGTTTTGCCCAAATGTACACGCAGTTTTTTTTTTTTTTTTTAAGATTTTATTTATTTGCGAGAGAGAGAATGAGAGACAGAGAGCATGAGAGGGAGGAGGGTCAGAGGGAGAAGCAGACTCCCTGCCAAGCAGGGAGCCCGATGCGGGACTCGATCCCGGGACTCCAGGATCATGACCTGAGCCAAAGGCAGTCGCACAACCAACTGAGCCACCCAGGCGCCCCATAGACAGTTTTTGAATTGGGTTTATTTATTTATTTTTTTAAGATTTTATTTATTATTTGAGAGAGAGAATGAGAGAGGGCATGAGAGGGGAGAGGGGCAGAGGGAGAAGCAGACTCCCTGCTGAGCAGGGAGCCCGATGTGGGACTCGATCCCAGGACCCCGGGATCATGACCTGAGCCGAAGGCAGTCGCTCAACCAACTGAGCCACCCAGGCGCCCTGTACGCGCAGTTTTTAGAGCTGGGATCGTGGCGTATAAATGATGTTCTGTCCTTTCTGATGAAACCTGCCGCGAACTCATCCTTATTTCCGCAGCCTCCAGACTGGTGGTCTGAGCGGTCACAGAGGAATCGACTGCTTTGTGCCACCGTGTTATGGCCTGTGGCTCGGGTGGCGCTTGCTGGTTGTTACATGGAGCCCGCCCCCCTGCCCGAACGTCTTTGTTCCCCTGCATCCTTTTTCCCTCTGCCAAATGGTCTCCTTGGTGCTCGTCCCAGAAGGACGCATGCAGGGTGCGGCGTGGGGGCGTTTGTGTGGTTTGTTAAAGTTCCTCCTTTCTCCGCGGCTCCTTGGGCGGCCAGTGTGTGTGGTTGCCATGGAGATGTGTGCTGGGGGGGGGGTCTCCCTTCCCCGGCTGCTTCTGCCCACCCCAGTGGCAGTGCCCTCAGCTGGGGCCCTCAGGAAGCCGTTGGCACAGCGTGGAGCAGGAGGAGGGTCAGTGCAGAGGGCAGGCCCAACCTTGGCATTCGGCCACACTCCGGGTCTGACGCTGCGTGTCAGGTGGCCTGAGGAGACGCTTGTGCCCAGCTGTGGCTGAGAGAGGTGCAACAAGGAGGAAGAAGAGGTGTGGGTCAAGGGCCCTCCTCAGCATCTTCCAGAACAGACCGTGAGGGAGAGGCCCGTGTCCTTGCTTGAGGCAGTTTTGGGTCTGAAACGTCAGATTTAGTTCATTTGGCAAAGACGGAACAACTCCCATCCTGGAGTCCAGGTGAAACCTGGTCGCCATGTCCATGTTCATGGTTGTCGTGATTTTTTTTTTTTTGTCTGCATGAGTTGGGGACGATGGAGCAGATAGGAGAGGCCACATGCCCTCCTGCCCTGAAGCCCCCAGAACACGAGGGCCAGAGCCTGGGCGTGGGACTGGGGGGGCGGGCAGGCAGGTCCGGGCCGATGGAAATTGTGCCAATACAGGCCTGAGCTCAGAGAGCGGCCACGGGGGGCCGGAGGGGTCCACGCAGGAGACCGTGCTGGCATGTGCAAGTCACGGCCAGAGCAGGTGGCTTTCAATGTCGTTACTGGTGCTCCCGCTCCAGGGTGGGGGGTGCGCTGTGACGAGCCCGTCACGCCTCTGGGAAAGCACACCGTGAGATGAGGAATAGATGCTGTTGCCCATCCCACCTTCCAGAAACCACACACGGGTGGCTGTTAAGGATCGTGAACGGACTTCATAGTGAAAGCTCACCCCTTTAGACCCGGTCAGGCGAAAGTCTGTCTGAGTTACCAACAAGCCTGCATCTAGAACTCTCAAAAAGTACCATTTCATTACTTCAGGTAAAGGGAACAACCAGCATTAAGCCCAGCATTGTGGAACAGAGGTTCTTGAATAAATCGGTAGTTGGTGACTGAGAGCACATCATCCAGTAGGTTCTGAAGTAGGGGGGGGAATCTGATCAGCTTTTTTTTTTTTAAAGGTTTTATTCATTTGAGAAAGAGCGAGAGCGAGCATGAGCGGAGGGGAGAAGCAGACTCCCTGCAGAGCAGGGAGCCCAATGCGGGGCTCGGTCCCAAGACCCTGGGATCATGACCTGAGCCGAAGGCAGACGCTTAACCGACTGAGCCACCCGGGTGCCCTTCTGTTTTGTTTTTCTTATGAAGTCTGAATACTGCCCCCGAGATTGTGTTTACCTTTTTTTTTGGACTTTGAATACTACTTCGCCCCCCCGCGTTTGAAAATGCTCACAGATTATGAAATAGTGGCGCTGGCACTAGGGAGGTCTTCCTTTAACTCTCAGCCGCCCTGCTTCCTTAAACCAGTCATCACAATATTTATCAGCTGCCTGTCGGCTGACCGCACACCGAGCCCTCCCCCGACGGGAGCTCGCTAAGTCCTGGGACGCTCCAGGGAGTTCAGCATTATTATCAGCCTCCTTTTGCAGAGGAACAGACAGATTCCTGGGAGTGTAGTTTGCTTCCGCCTCTGTGTTAGATTATCTCCGCTCGGAGGGACCGTGGGCCAAAGAAAGGAAGCTGGCTCTGCCCCTGGGATCTAGTCTCGGGGCTGTGTGATGGCAAAGACTGGGTTTTCGGAGACTTTCTGGTTGCGGGTGCCCCCAGGAGAGCAGCCGGGGACTCGGATTAGGGGAGAGAGGACCCCGTCTGTAGCAGGATGCACCCACAGCACAGACGAGGATTGCAGGCTTCGATGCCTGCATTTCTGAGCCATTGAGTCATGCCGATGTTTCTTGTCGCATTCAGCAGTTACGGGTAAGCTGAGTGAGTCAGCTGGATCTAAGGAAAAAGCCGGGGGTCAAGAATGTGAGAAAGGAAGAGTGGGCACGTCCTAAAGGAAGCCAGTGGGCGAGGAAGAAGTCAGGAAGCAACAGAAATAGACAGGCCGGGGCCAAGGGCCGTGTGGGTCAGGAGAGGGCAGAGCGGCGACCTTGACTCAACGTGGGGTTAGAGGGTCTCTTGCGTTCGTCGCTAGCAGACCCAGTTCTGCAAGGGGCACCCACACTGGGGCCGGACTGGCTTTCCCAGCTCAGACTCTGTAGGTCCAGTCAGAGGCCGAGACTGTCAGGGGACCGAGGGAAGGCATCAGATCCCTCATGCCTGTGACACTGGCAGGGTCTGGGATATTGGAGCGCTGTACTGTCGAGGGCAGCTCCAGTGTGACCTGCACCTGCTTCCCGCATCGACATTCCGGGTGCCCAGTAGCACACGCACATGGCTTGGGGTGGAGATCTGCATTCTCTTCCTTCAGGAATCCCAGACCCAGGGTGTTACCTGGTGGTACGCAGTGTGTCCCCTGTCCCCTCAACCCTGAGGACACAAGATGCTCTGGGATGTGGGGGGCACTGCACTGTCATCAGCATGAAGACACTGTACCAGGTGCCCCATCTCCGAGCCGGAATCCTGGGTTTTGGGAGCAAGGTCTGAACTTCATTCTGGCATCACAGATGCTACTTGGGTCTCTCTGGCTCTCTTGCTAAGAGTTATCTCTTCTTTTCTGTCTTAAGTATTCTGTTCTCTCAAATGTTCTCTTCAATTTTTGTCCCCACCTCTGGTCCTGGGGTGGTTGTGGATTTAGTGTGTCGGCTTGACTGGGCCAGAGGTGCCCATGCATTTGGTCACACATTGTTCTCGGTGTGTCTGTGAGGATGTTTCTGGACGAGAGTAACGATTAGTAGACTGAGTAAAGCAGATTTTTCTCCCTAATGTGGGTGGTCCTTGCCCAATCAGTTGAAGCCCTGAATAGAACAAAAAGGCTGACCCTCCCACCAGTAAGGGAATTTCCTCCTGTCTGACTGCCTTGAGCAGGGACATCGATTTTTTCCCTGCTTTTGGCCTGGAACCACACCATCGGCTCTTCCTGGGCCTCCAGCTTGCTTTCTGCTGATCTTGGCACTTGTCAGCTTCCATAATCACATGAGCCAATTCCTTTTGGTAAATCTATTCCTGTCTGTACACACACAACCACACAAAGGTGCATGTGCATGCACACACACACGCACACGCACACACTCACACGCATGCACTCACGCACACTCGTGCACGCACAAACGCACACACTCATGCACACACACTCATACATATGCATGCACAACACTCGCACGCACACACTCGTGCACGCACAACACTCACATGCACTTATGCACACATGTGCACACACGCCCATACACGCACACGTGTCCGCGTGCATGCACACACCCTACCGGTCTGTCCCTCTGCAGACCCCTGACTCACCTGGCCCCATTCATCTTCCTTCTGCACTACGTTCTCTTCCCTGCCTCCTTCCTGTCTCCCTCGTGTCCCCTCACTGACGATTTCCTTTGTACCCCTGGTTTCCATTGTGGAACCCGCGGTGCCTCTGTGCCCCTGACGCAGGCTGGAACACAAGCCACTGTTTGTGGAGTATTTGCTCTGTCTTCTCGAGGCCCCTCATTTGCCTCCCAACCCCCCACGCTCATTTACACAGGAGGAAGTGGAGTTTCGGAGCAGTTGACGGGTGGTGCGTGGGGTCCGGGGTCCGGGTGTGTGTTGTTGCCACCACCCTTTACTGTAGGTCAGTCACAGTCACGAGCAGCCCCGTCTGCTCCACAGATTTCAGGAAGCAGGGTCCGTGCAGGTGCGGAGGCCCGCGTGCACACGCGTGATGAGCAGCCCGGGGGGGATCTGACGCGGCCCCCTGGGAACGTGTCTGTGGCCCTGCAGTTTGCCTCACCGCCTGCCCCCCTCTGCCTTCCTTTGGCCTCCAGCTCCCTGTTTCCTCAACTCCAGACTCGCAGCACCTGGTGTGGTAGCCAGTGGCCACACGTGGCTTTGGAGCTCTTGAAATGTGGCTAATGAGACTGAGGAATTGAACATTGTATTTCCTCTTAATGGACGTTTAAATGTAGGGCCGCCTGGGTGGCTCAGTCGCTTAAGCGTCTGCCTCCATCTCGGGTCATGATCCCGGGGTCCTGGGATCGAGCCCCGCATCGGGCTCCCTGCTCGGCGGGGAGCCTGCTTCCCCCTCTCCCCCACCCCGCCCCCACTCGTGCTCTCTCTCAAATAAATAAATAAAATCTTAAAAAAAAAAGTTTAAACGTACATAGCCACCCGTGGCTACTGGCTACCATATTGCATGGTGCAGGGAAAGCTTCTAGTTCCTAAACCAAAGTTCGCTTATTAAGAAGAAATGGTCAGTGAAGTTTACTATTTTCATACTTTCTACATCACAAGGGCAATAGGGTCCCGCTGTAAAAAAAAAAAAAAAAAAAAGATACAGGGGAAGAAAACTCCCCGTAACCCAATACCCAAACCGAGACCGGAAGGTGTCCGCTGTGCCTCGGGGCGGTGCCTGCCGCTGTCCCTGTCGTCGTGTGTGTCACCTTGCTGCCCAGCCTGTTCCATTTAGAAGCACATCCTACGCCTGCTTCCTCGTGGCTCCACCGTCTTCAAAACCAGATGCTGCATAAGATCCTGTTGACTTGATGACTCAACATCAGCACAGCCTTTCTGCTAGTTGAGTTAAAAGGGGGAGAGAAGGGGCGCCTGGGTGGCTCAGTTGTTAAGCCTCTGCCTTCGGCTCAGGTCATGATCTCAGGGTCCTGGGATGGAGCCCTGCATCGGGCTCCCTGCTCAGCGGGGAGCCTGCTTCTCCCTCTCCCCCTCCCCCTGCTTGTGTTCCCTCTCTCGCTGTCTCTCTCTGTATTAAATAAATAAAATCTTTAAAAAAAAAAAGCGGGGGGAGAGAACCCTTACCACAGGGGCTCCCAGGCTCTGCTCTGAGAATACACTGAGGCTGGGCGGCGATCCTGTGGCCGGGTTTTCAAGGACCAGATGCACCTCCGGGGCACTGAGCAGCCCGGGAATCCGGCCAATGCCACGCCGGGGCAGAGAACACAGGCTTCCCCGTGACCAGGGCCGTGGGGACAGCGGCGCCCCTTCACACCAGCAGCCGCCCCTACAGTGGCCACGTGGCTGGGTCCCGGCATGCGGGGAAGTGGGGAAGACCCTCTCTCTTCCTTCTGTGGATCACTGCTGACACCTCCCAACCGTCTTGGGTCCTGTTTGCTGTCCTGCCACCTCCATCCACACAGCCAGCCTGTGGACACACCTTTGGGGGGACCGCACCCTGGCTCAGAGGCCTCAGAGACCGCCTGTTGCCGTAACATCACAGACCAATCCTTCACTTAGCATTGAAAGCATTCCTTAAACTGGTTCCAGCTCCTTGCCTGTCTCCTGTCCTGCCATCCCACAGAGTCCCCTGGCCCTACGGGACACCACCTGCCCCTTCCTGTGCCTGTCCCCCTTGCACTTCATCTCCACCCAGGCGAATTCCACCCTCTGAGGTGCTGTCCCCCCTCAAGGCCTCTCTTCTGGCCCCTCTGGTCTCATGGACGTCTTGTTCTCTTACCCGTCTTGTGGTGTTTGAAGTTATGGGTTAGATTGAAGCCCGTTGCAGGGGTCTGCATCTCCCCCTAGATGGTCAGTTTTGGGAGAATGGGGATAGTGTTCAGTTGATCTTGATTTACCCCCCGCCGCCCTTCAGTACTTTGTGGGTAGTGCTGGGCATTCCCCGTATGTACTCTTTAGCCATCGCTCCCCATTCTGCCCCTCTTCCCCCAGCCCTAAGCAACCACTGATCTACTTTCTACTCCCATAGATTTGCCTATTCTCGAGGTTTCGTAGAGATGGAGTCCTATAAAATGTGGTCTGTTCTAACTGGCTTTCACTTGGCGTAGGGCACTCCAGGTTCATCCATGCTGGAGCACATGTCAGAGCTTCGATCTTTTTTATGGCTGAATAATATTCCATTGTCTGGATATACCACATTTTATCTACCCATCTGTCAGTTGATAGACACTTGTTTCTACTTTTTGGCTATTATAAATAATCCTGCTATGAACATTCTTGTACAGCTGATCCTTGAACAATGCGGGTTTGGACTACAAAGTCTACTTATATGTGGATTTTTTACAGTACAGCATTGTGAATGTGTCTTCCTTAATATTCTTTTCTGTCGCTTACTTTGCTGTTAGAGTGCAGTGTATAATACATGCAACATGCAAAATACGTATTCATCGACTGTTTACGTTATTGGTAAGACTTTCAGAAGGTCAACATTAGGCTGTTCGTAGTTAAGTTTTGGGGGAGTCAAAAGTTATATGTGGATTTCTGACTGCATGGGGGGGGCAGCACCCCTAACCTCCATGTCGTTCAAGGGTCAGCAGGATATGTTTTTGTGTGGACACACGTTCTCATCTCTTTGTGTATATATCTAAGAGTAGAATTGCTCGGTACCTCTGTGTTTAACTTTTTTTTTTTTTAAGATTATTTATTTATTTATTTGAGAGAGAGAGAATGAGAGACAGAGAGCACGAGAGGGAAGAGGATCAGAGGGAGAAGCAGACTCCCCGCCGAGCAGGGAGCCCGATGTGGGACTCGATCCCGGGACTCCAGGATCATGACCTGAGCTGAAGGCAGTCGCTTAACGACTGAGCCACCCAGGCGCCTCAATTGATCTATGTATTTCTGATACAGATTCTGTTCACAGTCAGCCATTTGCTGTTCTCTTGACATTCTCTGTATGTTTGCTCTTCTGTGCCTTTCTTTTCTTTTTTTTTTTTTTTAAAGATTTTATTTATTTATTTGACAGAGAGAGAATGAGAGACAGAGAGCACGAGAGGGAAGAGGGCAGAGGGAGAAGCAGACCCCCTGCCGAGCAGGGAGCCCGATGTGGGACTCGATCCCGGGACTCCAGGATCATGACCTGAGCTGAAGGCAGTCGCTTAACCAACTGAGCCACCCAGGCGCCCTGTGTTTAACTTCTTGAGAAACTGTTTTGCCAAGTGGCTACAGCATTTTACATTCCTACCAGCAGTGTGTGAGGCTGTCAGGATCCCACATCCTTGCCAACACTCATGATTATCTGACCTTTTGATTCTGACCATCCTAATGGGTGTGAAGTTGAATCTCAATGTGGTTTTGGTTTGCATTTCCTTGATGACTAATGATGTTGAACATCTTTTATGGGCTTATTTGCACGTCTTATTTGGAGAAATGTGTATTCAGATCCTTTACCCATTTTTTATTGAGTTTTTAAAATCTTTTTATTACTGAGTTTTAATAGATTTTTCTATGTTTTACCTATGAGTCTCCGATATATGATGTGCAAATATTTTCTCTCCTTCTGTGGACGGTCATTTTACTTTCCTGCAGTCTAATTTATCTATTTTTTTTCTTTTATTTCTTGTGTTTTTGGTGCTTTGTATAGGAAAACATTGCCAGGGGCACCTGGGTGGCTCAGTTGATTAAGCGACTTCTTTTGGCTCAGGAGTCCCACATGGGGCTCCCTGCTCTGCGGAGGGCCTGCTTCTCCCTCTGCCTCTGCCTGCGCTCCCCCTACTTGTGCTCTCTCTCTCTCTCTCTCTCTCTGTCAAATAAATAAATAAGATCTTAAAAAAAAAGAGAAAACATTGCCAGCCCAAGGCCACAAAGACTCATGCCCATATTTTCTTCTGAATGTTACAGTCTTAGCTCTTAAGTTGAGGTCTTTGGTCCATTTTGCGTGGGTTTTTATATAGTTGGAGGTAGGAGTCCAACTTCTTTCTTTTGCACGTGGATATGAAGTTTTCCCAGCACCATTTGTTGTAAAGAGATTGTCTTGGCAAATGTGTGGAAAATTAATTGACCCTAAATGTTAGGGTTTGTTTCTGGTCTCTCAATTTTTTTCCATTGCTCTAGTCAATTATCTTTTAAAGAGATTTAACTAATAAGAAAAAAATCTCATTTATCCCTGCAGTTGCTATTTCTGGTCCTCTTCATTTCTTTGTTTAGATCCAGATTTTCATCTGGTACCATTTTCCTGCTGCTTAAAGGCCTTCCTCAACTTTTTTTTATAGTGCAGATCTGCTGGTGATGAATCCTTTTAGCTTTTGTATGTCTGAATTCATCTTTATGTCACTTTTGGGTTTAAAGGATATTTTTATGGGGGCGCCTGAGTGGCGCAGTGGGTTAAGCATCTGACTCTTGGTTTCGGCTCAGGTCATGATCTCATGGGGCATGGGATCGAGCCCAACATCGGGCTCTGTGCTCAACATGGAGTCTGCTTGAGATCCTCTCTCTCTCCCCCTCTCCCTCTCCCCCTCCTCCCCCCCACTCATGCTTTCTCTCTCTCTCAAATAAATAAATAAATTTTTTTTAAATAAAGGATATTTTTATGGAGCTAGAGAATTCTAGGTGGATAGTTTTTTCTTTCATTTCTCTAAAGATGTAGTTCCATTGTTTTCCGTTAGAAATCTGATGTCCTCTCTATCTCTTTTTCTCTGTAGGTAACATGTCCTTTTTCTCTGGCTGCTTTTAAGTTTTCTCTCTATTATTGATTTTGAGAAATTTGATTATGATATCCCTTGGAGTCCTTTTTATGTTTCCTGTGCTTAGGGTTTGTTGAGAT
Organism: Mirounga leonina; assembly: GCF_011800145.1. Classification (NCBI taxonomy): domain Eukaryota; kingdom Metazoa; phylum Chordata; class Mammalia; order Carnivora; family Phocidae; genus Mirounga; species Mirounga leonina. The sequence continues at coordinate 44,135,240 of NW_023270855.1, read as the reverse complement.
TTTAGGAGTTTGTAGCCTTTGTCAAATTCGGAATGTTTCTGGCCACTGTTCCTTCACTTTTTTTTTTTTTGCTGCACCCTTCCCCCCTCCCTTCTCCCTCAGGGAATTTGCTACCCCCTTTATTACCTCTTTGTTACATTTAACAAATTATCCTTTAAATTAAATCTTAACTAACTGAAGTTACCTCACAACTCCCTTATGTTCTTTTTATGCTTAAAATTCTTTCCCTCTCTGTTTCATTTTGGCCTTTGAGTGGCCAATTTTTATTATTATGCCTTTAAATCCACTAATCTTTTCTCTGCAGTGTGCAATCTCCTAATCCCATCCAGTGTATTTTTCATCTCTGATACTCTAGTTTTTGTCTCTAGCCGTTCAATTTTGGCCCTTTAAAAGATCTTCTTTTAATGTTTTGGACATATGGAATACAGTAACAATAACTTGTATCTCTTTTCCTTCTGATTCTAAGATTTGTATCAGATCTGGCTTGATTTCCATAGATTGACTATTTTCTTCATTATAGGTCCTCTTTTCCTGCCTTTTTGCATGCCTGGTAATCTTTGATTAGATGCCAGACATTGTGAATTCACTTCGTTGAGTCCTGGATATCTTTGTATTCCTTTAAATCTTCTTGAGCTTTGTCCCGGGATGCAGGTAGGTTATTTGGAGATAGTGATTTTTTCAGGGCAGAGCTCAGTCTAGGGTCAATTATTCTTCACTCCAGGGTAAAACCTTCTTGAGCAGAACCCTGTGGATTATGAGTTTTCCCCTTCTGGCTGGTGGGAATAGGCACTGTTTTTGGCCCTTGTGGATGACTTTTTCCCCTGGGCTTCATTAAGTCTCTTCACAGGCACATACGGATCTGAGCCCTGCTGAATACTCAAAGGAGCCCCTCTGCAGGTCTCCAGGCTTTCTTTCTCTGTGCAGCATTCTCTTCTCTGATCTAGGTGATAATGGTCTGGAGTAGTAGGAATGGAAAACAAAAAGAGAATGGATTTGTAAAACTATAAGCAAATAAAAAGACTTGGGAGCAGCCAGTGAGAAGAGAACTGGAGTGTGGAGTGGGGCTACTCATGGTGTGGTCCCTGACGGTGGTGGTCAGTGAGGAGAAAGGAAATTGAGACCATTGAGGAACGTTCACAACAATTGGAGTAGATTGTAGTTTGGATTGTATGTTTCGTAGATTGCAGCTTGGATTGTATGTTTCATTTTTCCACATTATTGTATTTTCCAAGAAAATAAGTCTGACAGATGGAAATGAAAAACAAAACAAAAACCTGGTCCTTTATCGCAGGTAAACTGAGAAGGAAGGAGTGACCTGGAGAGTTTGGGAGGATGGGAGGTGGGGGCGGATGAGATTTTTAGCTCACGTAGGTTTCTGCTGAGGAAACTGAAGGTCATTGACAGGATCCTGGCAACTGTGACTTACGCTAACACTTAATATGAGCCAGCACCACATTGGGCTCTCCGCTGGGACCCCCCAGTTTTGTCCTCTCCACAGCACCCTCTACCAAGGAACCCACAGGGTCAGGTGACCAGCCAACCTCTCGTTTCTGGGAAGTGGCGAAGCCCAGGACCTGACCCTGGTTGCTTTTCTATTTTCCACCTTCTGCCTTGTTCCTTGGCCCACTAAGGCTGCACCAGCCTGGGAAATCCAGCTTGATTGTTTCATTTGTATGGAACCAATTTGGTTGGTTTTTCTGTTGGTTTGTATTAGCGGTTCACTTTAAGAGTTAGCCTTTTCTGGAAGAAGCTGTTTGAAGAAGTAGATGAGGTAGAATTTGGTGCGATAAAGCAAATGGTGCATAGCTTGCCTTCATCACAAGTGGCCACCGGATACTTGAAATGCTCTTGTTCAAGTACTTGAACTGAATTGTAATCATTTAAAAAAAATTTTTTTTTAAGATTTTATTTATTGGAGAGAGCACAAGCAGGAGGAGCAGGAGAGGGAGAAGCAGGCTCCCTGCTGAGTAGGGAGCCCAATGCAATGCGGGGCTGGATCCCAGGACCCTGGGATCATGACCTGAGCCAAAGGCAGATGCTTAACTGACTGAGACACCCAGGCGCCCCACGTTTTTAAAATTTTAATTAACTTAGATTTACATATGAATAGCCACAGATGGCTGGTAACCAGTGGACAGCACTGATAGAAGTTACCCTCTTGGGCCAGTACAATAACAACAAAATCTATAAACAGTTGCTCATTTTTACTTCCTTTTTTTGGGAACTCCTCTTGTGGCTAGGAAAACCTTCCCTTTTTACTTTTCAGGGAGGTATTTTGGACACTGAAATTTGTGATGAAGTCTTAGAGCTCAGGGCCAATTACTTTTCCAGAATAGACAAGTCATTCCTATTTCTGGAGGGAAAGGAGAATGGTGAGTATGGCATGTTTATTTGTCAGGTTACTTGGCCGACCTCTCTTGGTGACATCTGTGATTGGGGTCACACTTTCCTTCATCGAGCTACACTGGCTTCATCCAGAGTTTTCTTTTCAACAGAAGGGGCCCCCAAAGGTGAATATAAAATATCTGTTCACTGTCAATGGGAAGTGGCCTTTTGATGAGTCTGTACATTTATTAGTCAGTATTTTCTAAACTTGTTGCAACTGGAAAAGAGGGAGCACCTTTGACTACTCTAAAGCTCTGGGAAAACTGTTTCTTTGGTATATTTTTGGTGTGCACATCACTAGGTGTTTCCTGGTGGGAGGAATTCCTCTGCCAGAAGCAGGAGGATCCTCAGACTGAATTATAAAGATGGGGCACCGACCTGTCTTCCCCCGCACAGTTGTGTTGGTCGCACATTGTTCAGGGATGGTCTAGATCTTCACACTTTTGTTTGACCAAGACAAATCTTGGCAAGGGGAAATGCTGGTTCAGAGACTGGCCTGAGGCATCACCTGTCTTAGTGTGGTCCCTGGACCAGCCCCTTGAGCATCACCTGGGGAGGGGAGGGTCTCAGGCCCCTCCCAGACCTTCTAGATCACAGTTGTGGTGGGGGGATGGGGCTCAGCAGTCTGTGCTTAACAAACCCACCAGGTGCTTCTGAAGAGCGGGGAAGAGGTTTGATGGGCAAGGCCAGGAAATCCATCTCCTCCCCCCACCCCTGGACTGAGAGCTACTCCTTGGGGGACAAAGGGTATCTCACGGTGGGAAGAGTGCTGAGTTCATGCCAGAGAGCTGAGTTCAAATCCCAACCCTTAGCCACTGTGGGCAAGTGTGCCTGACGGATTTAGCTTTTGCGTAACGGTAGGTGGGCGTTAAAGTGCCTCAGGTGCGAGGGTTACAGGGTTAGCGAGTGACGGGACCCAAGCCAGCCTCCTCCTCCTCCGCGAGCCGGCCTGGCTCTCAGTGGGTTGTGCAGCTCCAAGCTGTCCTGGTCCGGGCTGTGGTTGGTGCCACCTAGTGGTGGTTGGCTGCTCTAGCGTGTGTGTCAGTGAGGACCGTTCCTGGTTCTGGATCCTGCCACCTGCATGGACGGTGGCAAGTGATTCCAGGAATTTCCAGGTTAGTTGGTGTCTGTGTCATTGGCCAGATCTGGAGTGATTCAGCCTCAAGAGTACTTGCCCTCTGCCTTCCTGCTTTTGAGGACGAGAAGCCTCCGGGTGCCTGGCTGGTTTGGTCAGTAGAATGTGTAGCTCTTGAACTCGGGGTCGTGAGTTCAAGCCCCACGCTGGGTGTAGGGATTGCTTAAATAAATACACATTAAAAAATGAAAATTCCTTTCTCCGTTCCCTGGTAGGAAGAGAATAAGTGGATTCCACGTGTAGGTGTGCGCTCCCAGGCATTTAATCGTGCGGGTGGTCTCGTGGCACGGTGGGACAAGCATGCGCTTCAGGGTCAGACAAACCTGGGTTCCCGTCCTGCCCACTTACTACTCTGAGCCTCAGAATGTACAAAGCGGAGGTGACGTTCATCCCATCAGTATCATGTTTTTGGGAAGAGAAAAGGAAACCCAGAAAGTGGGAGCAGTCCTGGGGCGTCCTTTCCAGCGATTCCCAAGGATAATTAATTCTGCTTAATACTTAATTAATAATACTGCTCCGTGATATTGACACATGACGAGTTTTATTTCTACCTTATTCTTTGGTGAACGGTTTCCACACTTGCTGAAACCAAAAACCTACAGCGAGTGACAGGGAGGGATCTGTGCACTTGCCTGTAAAGGGCGTGGGGTGGGACAAAGCCAGAAAGGAGGGCTGATGGTGCGGTAACGTGTGGTAATGTGTGGCAACATGAAACGTTTTTAGACTTGTTAATATATGGAAGTTGTAAACACGGTACTTGAAACCTAAAAGGCAAGCAAGAGATGTTAGGGTTTTATTTTTTTCTCCTACTGATAAAATACAAACTAATTTGGTGTGGGATCTAGTTTCTCAACTTAGTTGGTCTTTTAAAACTGAGGTAAAAGGTGGAGTTTGAGTCCTTCAGAGCACACTTAGGGCCCCACTCTTTCCCTATGGGGGTGTCCTTTATTATTATATTATTATTATTATTATTATTATTATTATTATTATTATTATTATTATTATTATTATTATTTTGGAATAGAAGAAAAGCTTATGCAACCTTTAAGCCCTTCCCTTGGCCTTCGGGGTCTGGACAGGGGACTTCTCAGCTCTGGGGACTGGCAGCAACAGGATTTGTCTAGCCAGCTGGGAAGTTTTTTAGAGGATGATTAAAGTAAGTCCTACCTGCACATTAGTAAAAGTTTGGGGAAGTGTAGGAAAGAATCAAGGAGCACACAATTAGCAAACAAGGTCCCCCTCTCCACAATCATGCAGATACCAGATATGTCCACCAGAGGCACTATCACTCTTGGGCAGATTTTTTTTTTCCAGTCTTTTTTTTTCTTTGAATTTCTTCTTTACATAGTTGAGATACACAGTTTTTAGATCTTGCTTTATTACTCTTCATATTATTACATAAGGGTTTTCTTTTAAAAATTAAAGTATTGGGGGCACTTGGCTGGCTCAGTCGGTAGAGCATATGACTCTTAATCTCAGGGTGGAGAATTCAAGCCCCACGTTGGGCATGGAGCCTACTTTAAAAAAAAAAACAAAAACAAAAAACTAAGGGCACCCAGGTGGCTCAGTCAGTTGAGCCTCTGACTCTTGGTTTCCATTTGGATCTTGGTCTTCGGGGTCGTGGGATCGAGCCCCGCGGAGAGCCCCATGTGGGGCTCTATGCTCAGTGCAGAGTCTTCTTGAGATTCTTTCCCTTCCTCCCTCTCCCTTCCCCTCTGCTCCTCCCTGCCCTCATGCACGCCCTCTCTCTCAGAATAAATCAATGAATACAAATCTTTAAAAAAACAAAAGCATTGTTTTTCAAATGATTAAATCTCTAATTCTAGAAAAATTTAATGTAAGTGTATGAAAGCAAAAAGTGAAATTCTAATACCATTGTACAGGTGTCCCTAATAGTAGAAAAAATGTCAAATATCGAAATGTATGAAGTAGTAAGAGGAATTCCCTTTAATACAACCCACCAGTGCTACACAATACTAGATAAGTTTAAATAACACTATCGGCAGTGCAGTTTCCTGGTAAAATACCATCTACCAGTGCCAAGCACTGTCGGTTTCAGCATGCAGCATTCTAGGGTTTTCTCTCCTTTGTATATCAGTGTGTATGTGTGTATGTGCGTAAGTTACTGAAATGGAATTGTACAGTTGTCCAGCTTGCATTTTTCATTGGCTCACGTATTTTGAGTAACCTTCTATAGTATAAGCATTCGCCAGTCCCAGTAAAACACCTGTTTGAACGGTACTTTAAATGGCCACGTAATATTTCATCATTTAGACGCTCTCTGTTTTCTGTAATCATTTCTCCTAAGGCTTCCGGTGTGGACCTAAGAAAATATTTATTCACATTTCTGATTCTTTCCTTAAGCTAAGTCCCAGAAAGCCTCACCGAGTCAGCGATAAACATTTTTAAAGTTTCCCCTCCGGGGAGAGTTTATCATTTTACACTCTCATCAGTAGCTTGCAGAAATATGCCAGGATGGCAGCCATAAATGAACGTGATCCTTTAAAAAATCTTTGTTGATGTTACAAGTGAAAAAGCTCTTGTTTGTGTTTCTTAGAACACTAGAACACTCAGGGCTCAGGCGTGTTTAATAATCCTCCTCTATGATTTCTGGAACAGAGGTAATATACTCTCTATTAAGACAGAAAGTTAATTCCCAGCTCAGATTCCTTAGAACTTCCCAGACCCCATTCCTGGAACCAGAGCTCGGTGTTCTCTGCCTTGGCTCAGGAGCCTTATCTCTGTCTAGGAAGTCCTATGCTGTTTCCAGACGGCCCCCTCGCTCTCTCCAGTGGCCACTGCGGGACCTGCAGCCTCGCCTCCTTTCCTCTCGGAACTGGGAGCAGCAAAACAGGCCAGCCCCACTCCCAGGCTGGACTTGGGTTTTCCTTGTGGTCAGACAGTGTGGGCATCGTTTTCCTTCGTGGTGGGCTATTTGTGTCCTTCCTGTCGCCGTGGCTGCCCAGGGAGGGACTGGAGGCTCCCACCCAGGTTCCTGATGGGGACAAAAAGTGGAGAGAGGCTGTTCTAGTTAGTTCTCATTTTCCTTTGTGAGTCCTCTTGAATATTTTTATAGAGGGGAAAGTTCCAACTAAGTGAGAGAATTATAAATGAACTTCCATGGCTGTAAAGGTGGGTTCTGTTAGTGAACCCTGAAATCATTTAGTTATAAGTGCTCCTTCTTGTTACCCTAGTTTCTCAGAGTCAGAAAATGCTTACAAAGGTTCTAGAACCTTCCAGAAGTGAGTGTAACTAACTTTGAGGGAAGGACCTGAGAGAAGGTTTGGAGAGCTAAAGACTTGCACTGCAGCCTTCTAGCATATGCCCCATCGCTCTTTCCACACTCCCTCACCCTGTTATAATTTGTTTCAGGCTATGGAAATAATATATAGTCATTGCAGGAAGAAAAAAAACTAAAAATCACCCATTTTCTATACTCAGAGATAATGACTATTAACACTTGGTATACATTTGGTGTGTATGAACATACACATAATTTTGTATTCATATAGGTGTGTGAGCATGTTTTTCTGTGTCTGTTACACACACACAAACATGCTTTTATACCACCTTTTAAAGTATTTTAAATATCTCTCTGTGTCATCAAGTCTGTTTTTGAAAACAATCTTTTTTTTAATGGCCTTATTATAGTATAAATGCTATCATTTACTTAATAGGAATTAGATATTTGCTTAATGCTCATTTTAAAGCTATTTTATTTTTTAATTTTTTAAATGTTTTTTAAAGATTTTATTTAGAGAGGGTGTGCACACACAAGCAGAGGGAGGGGCAGAGGGAGAGGGAAAGAGAATCTCAAGCAGACCCCCCGTTGAGTGTGGAGCCTGATGTGGGGCTCGATCTCATGACCCTGAGATCGTGACCTGAGCCGAATTCAAGAGTCTGATGCTTAACCAACTGAGCCACCCAGGTGCCCCTCAGCTGTGTTAAATAATGTTGAGATGAAGATCCTTTAAACAAGTCCAACTCTGATTATTTCCTTAGGATAAATTCTTGCAGTAGAATTTTTGAGTCAAAATAATCTGAATTTTCTAAATCCCATTGATACTTGATACCAAATTTTCTCTTAGAAGCTTGTTCCAATTTCTACAATCCCTCACAGAGTGAAGAGTGTCTTTGATGTGATTACTAACACTCAGTGGTATTTTTAACCTTTGCCAGTCTGACAGAGGATGGTATATTACTTTAATTTGCAATTTTTTTAATCACGAGAGAAGTTAAAATTTTTCTGTTTGTTGCTCATTCATACTTTATCATTTGTTTTGTTTTCCCCATTCTTTGCCTATTTTTCTTTTTCTTTTTTTAAAGATTTTATTTATTTATTTGAGAGAGAGAGAATGAGAAAGAGCACATGAGAGGGGGGAGGGTCAGAGGGAGAAGCAGACTCCCCGCCGAGCAGGGAGCCCGATGCGGGACTCGATCCCGGGACTCCAGGATCATGACCTGAGCCGAAGGCTGAGCCACCCAGGCTCTGAGCCACCCAGGCGCCCCTTTTTCTTTTTTTTAAGATTTTATTTATTTATTTGAAAGAGAGAGTGAGCACGAGCAGGGGGAAGGAGGGGCAGAAGGAGAGGGACAAGCGGACTACCCACTGAGCAGGGAGCTGGACATGGGGCTCGATGCGGGGCTCAGTCCCAGGACCCTGGGATCATGACCTGAGCCGGAGATAGATGCTTAACTGACTGATCCCCCCAGGCGCCCCTCTTTGCCTATTTTTCTGTATCAGACTGCTAATTGAGTTATTTGCATATTGGGGTAGGTTAAGTTGTTTTTTGTCCTGTAGTGCAGATGTTTTCTCTGGTTTGGCATTTGCCTTTGGTTTATAGTATTTCACCTATAGAATGAGTGTGTGTTTTGTGTATAGTTTCAAACTACAGCAAAGTACAGTAGGAAATAACCCTTGTTTACCTGCCACCCAGAATGCACGGACATTTATATGTTGTCCTTTTGACGTATTTCTGCTAAAGGAAGTAGAATATTACAGATGAATTGGAATCGTCCTGGTTCCCCTTCCCATATTCCATTTCCCCCTACCCCAGGACAGCTGCTGTCATGGATTGAGCGTATGGATCCTTCCAGTCCCAGCTTTTCTTGTGTTATCACGTATACAAGTATCATAAACAATATACAGTACTAGTTTGTGTGTGCATATGTGTTCATTCATGCCTTAACTTATGTAGATACTACACATAACTCATATATATCATGGAGCAGTTTTCCTTATTTGCACAGCAGTGTGTTCAGTTCAATTCATAATGATATATACAAATCTAGTTCATGCATTTTGACTGCTGTGTAGTATCGCATCCATTGACTATGACTCCATATTCTTCTTCAATGTATTTATCAACTTTTTCTATATTGAAGAACACTGAAGATGCTTCTGGGTATCCAGGTTTTCTTTGCAATGCTCCGTGAACACCTGTACATGCTTCTCCTTCTGCACGTTAGGAGATCCTCTCTCAAAGGGCATCCGTAGGAGTACGTGGTGGGTCATGTGGATTTTCAGCTCTCTGGGCTCTTGCCAAATTCTTCCCAGGGTGCTCATATGCCAACCGACACTCCTACCAGCAGCGGGAAAGACTTCCTCTTTCTTGTCCCACACCTTCACCAAGACACGGTACTGTCAGGCTTAGTGATCTTAGCCCAGCCAGGAACGAGATAGCATCTCCTTGTGGTTTTAATTTGCATGTCCTGATTCCTGGTGTGGTTGAACATCTTTTAAAGTGGTTACTGCCTAGAGTTTAACAGATTTTCTCTTTGCATTCTCAGCTTCTTACCCTTTGCTCACTTTATCTTTGTCGGATGGGTGGTTGGTGTTCTTTATGTTTTGGATGCTACTGCCTTGTTATATGTATCGTAGCCATCTTCTGGTCCCTGGTCAGCCTTTCCCTTTATTTCTTCAGTTAGACCACTGGCGAGCCTTCCTCCTAGGAGACGGAGGTGAGGTCACGTTCTATCCTCAAGGAGTGCAGTATATATTCAGAGTATTAAAAAGTTCTAAAGGAACCGATCAGAGGGTTGGGGAGACACAGAGACAGCCGTGGGTCTTGCAGCAACAAGCAGGACACCAAGAAGGGTCTGGGCCGGCCAGGAGAAGGGCGGGGCCTTCCTGGGGAGGGGGTGCAGGGGCAGGACCGTGGACGGTCAGCCCTAGAGCCATCGTCCTTCCGCGCCTCTGCCTGCTCCTTCTCCTTGTTCTCTCCATACGGCCTCCAGTCTGCTGGCCCCTGACCCGCTCTTTCTCTCTCCCTGCTCAGAGCAGCTTGGCTTTTCAACAGCTTTGTCTTTTGAACTTTGTATATATTGTTTTAGGTTGAGCAGAAGTTTGGATTTTTGATTTCCTATTGACCAGTCTTTACCTTTACAAAGTGTGCCTTTTATATCTCACCAGAGAAATCCTTTGCCATGCCCAAGTCAAAGACACCTGCTCGCATTTTCTTAGGATAACTTTTGTTTTTCACAGAGGTCTTTAATCCGTCTGGAGCTTTTTGCTTTTGTAGTTAAACTTCTTTCCCTTTTTTGGTGGCTTTTCCTCTGTCTCGATACTTTCCAGGCCCTCTCTAAGCTCCAGCAGGTCTGTGTCACCAGGCTTTTCTCTGTCGCCTTGTGCTCTTTGGCTGCTCTGGGCAGGGGGGGGGGTCCCAGGCGAGGCACTCCGTGTTTATCAAGGGGGTTTCTCTGTCTCGAGCACTGGTAGCGTTTGCGACATTGGTGAGTTTGGTTTCATGTCATGGACGCTGGCTCCAAGGGTCTAGTGATTCCACTAGAGTTCAGAATTCATTCAGTTTTGGAAACTTCCACGGTCCATTGTGTATGTGTTGTGCCTGGTGCTAGAAGTGTTCTCACATCTGGGAATGCTGTGGGGTCATGGACCCAGGGTCTCCTACAAAGATGCTCCTGCTTAACCTTGAACATGCGACCCTCTGTATTTTTTCATAAGGGATCAAGGGCATTGATAAAGTATGCTGTTCTTGTCAGTGTCCTAGCTTTATGGAAACTGAAGTTACACCTAAGCAGCCGGGGTGCTTTGAATTTTTCCCCACCCTTCCTCACCCCATTTAGATCAGGAGAAAACAAGAAAAATCATTATCCGTCCAACAATGTGTAGTTTCTATATAGTCGAGATGAAAAGAGACACGAAAATAAGAAAAATAAAGTTGACCAATTTATAGGACTTTCCTGATAGACTGTCACCAGTGTCCCCTGGAGAACAGGTCAAAGGTAACATCCCAAACACCTGTGGGAAACAGCTTCACAACAGACTGTTGCCCTGAACGCCCCCCCTCCCCCCCGAGGGTGCCTCTGCCATCCCCTCACCAGATGTCTCGCTGGCTTCTTTCTCAGCGGAGAGGAAGCGGGAGAAGTGGGCGTAGGATGATTCCCAAGGCCGCGCTGGTGTCCCCGGCTACACAGCACCCACCAGGGGCCTGGCCTCCTGGCCTCTGCCTGCCCATTGCCAGGCGCCACCAATCACACACCCCTAGTGACAGTTGGCATTTTTAGCATGCTTGTTTCTGTTTACACACACTTTGCCTGCCTTTTCTCCTTTTATCACTGCCTACAGCATCTTCTCTTCACCCTGCCTTTGTGTTTTTTCCTTAGGCCGGAAACTGAGAGGAAAAGCCTTTTATTTTGTCAACGGCAAAGTGTTTTGTGAGGAAGACTTCCTGGTGAGTTTGTTACCCAAACCTCCCCTGCCCACAGTCCTGACCAGAGTCAGGGGCAGGGGCCTGTGGGGCCGAAGAGTGTGGCTTCTCTCCGTGATCCCCGGCGCCGGCAGGGAGCTGAGTGCGGCCAGAGAAGGGGGTCCGCACTTTCCTTCTGTAGATGCACCAGGTGGCCCTTGTTCCCGAAGCAAATGACAAACTGCAGAGCTTCGTGCTTGGAAAGGACTTGAGGGCCACTTGGCCTGTCCTCTTGTGTTCTGCCCGTTTCTGCCTACCCCACCTCCCTCTTAAACCTCGGGACTGGGGTTCAGGCCTTCGTTCCTTCCAATCCCGGCTGCTCTCCGTGGGCATCCAGCCTGTGTCGTGCTTCCAGAGTCCGTCTGCGTACCAGTGACTCCCAGGCCTGAGCTCCGGCCCTGTCAGCACCCCTCAGGCCAGCTGCTGACATCTCCCTGGCCATTGGACGGTGCCCTGGGCTGGCCCCCAGCCCGTCACAGGCCGCTTGTCTGAAGCAGAAGCCTCCCATTACCTGAGAACTATGGACCCCTCCTCCTTCCCACCTCTCCCAGAATGTGGCTGAGCATTGATCCTTGCGCCACCACGGCCTCCCTGGGCCAGCTTAGCTGCCACGCTACCTGTGTGTCCACCCAGCTCACCCAGGCCCCACGTGTCTAGGGTTCAGAGCATGCGCAGAAGCCGTGTTCCGGACCTGCCTCGCGCCTCTCCCGCTCGGCCGCTTGCTTGCGCCCCTGCACAGCCTCACGCCTTTGGGCCTCAGCCTGTGCCATTTCCCCTGGCTGGGGTGTCTTCACCCTTTCTTCGCCCGGATACCCGACGGCCTTGTCCCCCTCCCCGGCAGTGAGCGCCCCTCCTCTGGGGGGCCGCCACACCTGGGCTTCCCCGGCCGAGCAGGAAGCAGACGGCAGGGTGGCACCCACAAACCTTTCTCCCTCACCCGACTGTAAGCGCCTGGGGAGGAGAGAACATGCTTCTTCGCCGTGACCTCGTCAGACCCTAACCCCGTGCCCAGCATGGAGTGGCGCCCCGTAAATGGTAGATGACCTGCGCCTGCGTCGCCGGGGGACCCGGAGATGGCTTGAGGTTGATGCACTGTGACCCAGGCTGGCCAGTACCAGACAAGCAGACCCAAACTGGGGGAAGCAAAAAGGAAAGGCATTCAGCAGGGGCCTCGGGGTCGTTTTGTCTTCAGTTTGGGGCCCTGCCTCGGCAGCATTAGCTCGCTTCTCGAAGGCACTGCCTGGTGGCCACAGGGCCGCAGCGCCCCGGGGCTCGCATCGTCTCGCCTTCAATGCCCATGAGCCACAGAGCCTGTCCTGCCCCTCCGGTCTCATTGGCTCTGTTGGGTCACATGCCCACCTGTGGGCAAAATCATTGGTGCTGGAGGAACGTGGGGCTCTGATTGGCCAGGTCTGAGTCCGTGCCCCGCCTTGGCTGCCCGCAGGCGGTCGGCCGCACAGGCTCATGGGAGGTTGAGGTGGGGGTGCGGCTGGCTCACCCTGAAAATAGAGAACTGTCGCCCTTGAGGTTGCAGGAAGTTCCCTTTTTCTTTTTTCCCAACCTTCCTTTCCATTACATGTCCCCCCCCCCATAATGTGTGTTTGTAATATCTAAACTTCTAGTATCTTCCAGCCTCTGGTATCTTTTCTGTGTGCTTTCCTGAAAAGTGTTTCCCGTTTCTCTCAAGACTCCAGCTGTGCCTGTGTGTGCGCGCGTGTGCGTGTGTGTTTCGGTAAGATAGAGAATATTTACCAAGTTTCTTTGAAACTAAAGCCATTGGCTTTTTTTTTTAAGATTTTATTTCTTTATTTGAGAGAGAGAGAAAGCCCAAGAGGGGGGAGCGGGAGAGAGAGAAGCAGACTCCCTGCCGAGCAGGGAGCCCGATGCGGGACTCGATCCCGGGACTCCAGGATCATGACCTGAGCCGAAGGCAGTCGCTTAACCAACTGAGCCACCCAGGCGCCCTAAAGCCATTGGCTTTTTAGCCAGAACCAGACTTGAATTTGAATCCTGTCCTTACCCCTTACAGGCTGTGTGACCTTGTGAAAGTCATTTAATCCTCTCTGAGTTTCCCTTGTTTTCATCTGAGAAATGGTATGATATATACCTTGTTTTAAGAATTGTTTTAAGGAGGGGCGCCTGGGTGGCTTAGTTGGTTAAGCATCTGCCTTTGGCTCAGGTCGTGATCCTAGGGTCTTGGGATTGAGCCCTTCCATCGGGTTCCTTGCTCAGCGGGAGTCTGCTTGTCCCTCTCCCTCTGCTCCTCCCCCTACTCGTGCTCCCTCCCTCTCTCTCTCTCTCTCTCAAAAAATAAAATAAAATAAAATCTTAAAAAAAAAAAAAAAGAATTGTTTTAAGTAATACAGCCTGCATCAGACTCCCCTGATGGGCTTGTGAAGACATAACGTGTTACCAGGTCCCCTCCCAGAGTTTCTAATTCAGTAGGTCTGGGGTGGAGCCCAAGAATTTGCATTTCTTACAAGTTCCCAGGTGATGTCAGGGAACTCCTCTTTGAGAACCACTGGCTTAGAGAATAAAGCCTGTCTATGTACAGCCTCTTACACAGAGCCTGGCATGTTGTGGATGCCCAGATGCAGCTGTTGTTAGGGTGAGTGGTATTGGTATTTGTAATGGCTTTGTGGCAGAAGGTATGCCATGATTCATCACACAACTGTTTTTGTCCTCTGGGAAACGACAGATTCCTGTATAGAGTGACACATCTTTCTGAGAAGTTCCTTGTCATCCTCGTGACTTGTGGGCAAGTGGATGCTGGGTCATCTGTCCTGCCTGGCTTTAAATTTCTTTTCTGCTTCTTCTGCAGTACTCTGGGTTCCAGCAGTCTGCTGACAGGTGTTTTCTTTGTGGACATCTGATCATGGACATGGTGAGTAGGGTCAGTGGAACAAGATGATGGCACGGTGGGAGGGGGAGGCATTCACAGAAAAAAGAAACTAACAGTTGAAAACTGTGTTTCCTACCTTGATTTATGGTTGCATCTGGTTTTGTTAAGAGAAGACCTGTGTAAGTCCGCTGCTTGCTCTACAAGAAGCCACGTTGTTGGCGTTTACTGGTATTAGCATCCTTAATCATGTAGTCCACCACAGTGTTGTGTTTCTGATGATGCTCTTTTCTGTGGGCTGTTTGGATCACACCAGCCTCCCTCTGATTTTCTGTGATCCTTGTGGTGTCCCGGGTGAGATGCCAAATGCCAAACTTCATCTCCCTTGGAGTTGGGTACAGAAAGTTGGATAAACACAGTTGTTTGTGCCTCATGTTCTGCCTGGCTCTATCTGTTCCTAAAATGAGTTTTGGGGGCCTGTCATTAGTTCTGAGACAGCAGAACAAGAAGCAAGTTTTATACATTCTGTTCTTCACTCAGCCACTGGCTCTCTGAGCTTGTCTTGGGCCTCAGTATCTTTATCTCTTCAGTGGGGACAGTTTTTCTTTCCTGGCCTCCTTATAGGGTAAGGTTGCGAGGTTAACAAATGCAGAATACTTAGTCTGTCTCAGGGATCAGACTGTTCACCATTGGAGATCAGGCCTTAAGAATTTCTTTAATATGCTGGTTAAAGAAAATTATTATACAATATTCTTTTAGTCGGAAAGAGGTAAATCCCTCTCTAAGCTGACCCATTAATTCCATTCTGGAGAAGGGAATTGCTAATCATTGCTATATTTTTTTCTTTTACCTCTCTTATTGAGAAACAACTCCTAGAGTAAAGGCTATACATCTTAAGCGTACAGGTGAATAAAGTTTTGCATATGCACATACCCGTGTAACCCCACCCAGGTCAAAGTGTGGATGTTTCCCACATCCCACACCCCAGGAACTTCCTTCTTGTCTTCCTCCCAGTCCAGAAACCCTCCTCCAAAGGTACCCTCTATTCTGAGCTCTGTTGCCCCAGATTTGTTTTGCTGGTCCTGGAACTTCATATAAATGGAATTACACAGTACAGAGTCCTTTGGGTCTGCCTTTTCTCACTTAGAAAATGTTTGTTGTTGTTGTTGTTGGTTAAATATTTTATATATTTGGTAGAGAGAGAAAGAGAGAGGGCAAACACAAGCAGGGGGAGTGGCAGAGGAAGAGGGAGAAGCAGGCTCCCCGCTGAGCAGGGAGCCCGATGCGGGCACTCTATCCCAGGACCCTGGGATCATGACCTGAGCTGAAGGCAGACGCCCAACGACTGAGCCACCCAGGCGCCTGACATAAGTTTTCATTTATCTAGGGTAAATGCCTAGGAGTGGAATTATAGAGGCATATGGTAAATTATGCTTACTTTTTTTTTAAGATTTTTATTTATTTATTTGAGAGAGAGTGAGAGTGAGGGAGATCACAGAGGGAGAGGGAGAAGCAGACTCGCCACTGAGCAGGGAGCCCGATGTGGGGCTCAATCCCAGAACCCTGAGATTATGACCTGAGCCGAAGGCAGCCACTTAAACGCCTGAGCCACCCAGGCACCCCTTATGTTTACTCTTATAAGAAACTGTCAAACTTGTCCAGAGAGTCTATGTCATTTTGCATTTCCACCAGTAAGAGTTCCAGTTGCTCTATATCCTTACCCAGCACTTGGTATTGTCAGTTTTTATTTGTTTTAAGTTTAGCCATGCTAATAGATGTGTAGTAATATGTCATTGTGATTTTAATTTATATTTCCAAAATGGCTAATGATGCTGAGCATCATTATGAGTATTTTTGTAATGAGCATTTTCATGTTCTAGTTATCCATATGTATTTTTTTAAGTTTATTTATTTAAGTAATCTCTACATCCAACGTGGGGCTTGAACTCACAACCCTGAGACCAAGAGTCACATGCTCTTCCAACTGAGCCAGCCAGGTACCTGTTATCCATATATTGTCTTTGAAGTATCTGTTAAAATCTTTTCCTATTTTTTTATTGAGTTGCTTATTACTTATTAAGTTTTTTTTTTTTTAAAGATTTTATTTATTTATCTGACAGAGAGAGAGTGAGCGACAGCAGGAACACAAGCAGGGGGAGTGGGAGAGGGAGAAGCAGGCTTCCCGCTGCGCAGGGAGCCCGATGTGGGGCTCGATCCCAGGACCCTGGGATCATGACCTGAGCCAAAGGCAGATGCTTAACAACTGAGCCACCCAGGTGCCCCTACTTATTAAGTTTTAAGAATTCTTTTTTTTTTTTTAAGATTTTATTTATTTATTTGAGAGAGAGAGAATGAGAGACAGAGAGCATGAGAGGGAGGAGGGTCAGAGGGAGAAGCAGACTCCCTGCCGAGCAGGGAGTCCGATGTGGGACTCAATCCAGGGACTCCAGGATCATGACCTGAGCCGAAGGCAGTCGCTTAACCAACTGAGCCACCCAGGTGCCCCAAGAGTTCTTTTTTATATTCTGAATATAAGTCCTTTTCTGAAAATGTTTACAAATATTTTTCCCACTCTGTAGCTTTTCTTTTTTTTTTTTTTGTAAATTTATTTATTTTTTATTTTTTAAAGATTTATTTATTTGACAGAGAGAGAGACAGCGGGAGAGGGAACACAAGCAAGGGGAGTGGCAGAGGAAGAGGGAGAAGCAGGCTCCCCCCTGAGCAGGAAGCCCGATGCGGGGCTCGATCCCAGGACCCTAGGATCATGACCTGAGCCGAAGGCAGACGCTTAACTGACTGAACCACCCAGGGGCCCCTTTGTTGTTGTTTTTGGGGGGCGGCAGGGGCAGTGGGAGAGGGAGAGAGAGAATCTTAAGCA
>NW_023270855.1:44019974-44118287 GCF_011800145.1 Mirounga leonina | reverse complement strand
AGGGAGGAGGGTCAGAGGGAGAAGCAGACTCCCTGCCGAGCAGGGAGCCCGATGCGGGACTCGATCCCGGGACTCCAGGATCATGACCCGAGCCGAAGGCAGTCACTTAACCAGCTGAGCCACCCAGGCGCCCGTGACGCCCACTTTTAAAGACAGAACCCTTAACTACTGCCAAGAATTTTTATAATGCCAGAAAAGATTCCTTCTGACACCATTCTTGGTTCTTTAAGAGAAGCAACCAGTTGTCCAGTTCTTTGTATAAATTGTCCTTGTCCCCCCCGCCTCCCTGGTTAGTAGAGGGGAATGCTCTGAGAGTGCAGGTTGAAACTGGGCATTTCCCCCACATTAAAAAGAATTATCACAGCGAGTCAGCATGCAGCAAAAGGCATCTGTGTCCTGCCACACTTCAGGCACATTGTGGGTGAAGTTCATTTAAGGGTCTCTTCCGCCAAGACAGTGTTAGCCAGGGAGCAAAATGCATTCTGAGGTCCCCATTGCCAAGTGGACTTTGGAAGCCCAGCCTGTTGTTTGTCCTATTCTGGCAGCTTCCCGCAGGTCGAGAGGGGCCTCAAAGGTTAGTGACGCACCAGAGGGAACGAGGAGGTTAGAGAGCTGAGCCTTCAGAGGAAGAAGGGAGAGCGCACGAAGCCTCCAGCTTACCTCTGTGGCTGCAGCATGTGAGGTGTGGCGTTGGCCTTGGGGGGAAGCAGGCCTTGGGCACTGGCAGGCCCACACCTTTCCTGCAGGTGTCACACACACGGGCACACACTCAAACCAGTGGTTCTTCGATTTTAGCATGCATTGGAATCATATTTCGAAAACACCAACCGCTGGGCTTGACCCTAGTGCTTCTGATTCTGGAGATCCGGGATGGGCCCTGAGAATGTACATTTTTGAGCAAGCCCCCAGGTGATGCTGGTCCTGTGGCTCCAGGGACCACACTTTGAGATGCACTGACTTAATAGGAAAACAGTTTGATGTCACCTAGCAAGGGGGTTGGAGGTAGGCAGTTCTGCAGGGAGGTAATTTGGTCACTTGCTGATGTCACCAAGTCTTCTCTCTCCTGCCCTGCATGTGTGGGCTCTGTCCTGGTTCCAGGACAGCTTCTTACCTCTCCAGGCATCAGAACAAGATCAAATGACACTAAGAGGAAGAAGGTTTGTGGGACTTTCTCTACTTTGTGTTTGAAAACAGTAGCAATAGGGCGCCTGAGTGACTTAGTTGGTTAAGCGTCCTACTCCCGATTTCTGTTCAGGTCATGATCTTGGGGTCCTGGGATTGAGCCCCACGTCGGGCTCTGCGCTTGGCAGGGAGTGCACTTGGGGATTCTCTCCCTCTGCCCCTCCTGCTGTGCTAGTGCATGCGGTCTTTCTCTCTCTCTCTCTCTCTCAAATAAATAAATCTTAAAAAAAAAACCCAGCAACAACAGCAACAAAGAAGCTTTGCTTATGCTTGGATTTGGAATGATCAGCGGTTGAGTCATAGCTTCTGGATTATCATGCCTCTGAGTGAAAGCTGCTTAGGAGGAGGCACTTGGGAGGCAGAACTTAAGAGGTTTTCTGAGCTCTGCCATTTCCATGTGGAATTAACTTTGATCCTTCTGTGGACCAGCTGCTTCCTAAATCTGGGATGAAGCCTGGCGTGGCCCTGCCTGCTTCACATCATTTCCTGCAAAGAACTGCAAAAGAGCCCTCCAGATTCTCCTCAGGAGGGTTATGCCCAGGAGAAGATCCTGTTTGGCTCCCTCCTGTTGATACATTTACCTTGATTTGCCTTTCCCACCCCGTCCTCTCTTGACCTTGGTCCAAGCGAAACCCTGACGAGTGTGTGCTGTGCGATGTGATCACATAGGGACCCTCAGCTTGATGTGTTCCTCTCCTTTCCACTGTCCAACCCGTCCCCATAATCCCTGCTGAGTCCCGGCCTCTTCCTTTCTGCCTCCAGATCCTGCAGGCCCTCGGGAAGTCCTACCACCCCGGCTGCTTCCGCTGTGTCATCTGCAACGAGTGTTTGGACGGGGTGCCCTTCACCGTGGACTCCGAGAACAAGATCTACTGTGTCCGAGATTACCACAAGTAAGGAGGGATAGGGTGCAGAGGGGCTGCAGGCCCGAGCCACATTGATCTCACCGAGCGAAGGAGAGACACCCGCTGAGGTGCACCCGCAGGCTCTGCTTGAATCCTGAGTCCACAGTCCGGCAAAGGCTTCGTGGTTTAAATGGTGTAGCAGGGGCCTCGGAAAGTCAGCTGACTCCAGTGCAGATAGGGACTGGTAACAGAATCATGTTTCCTGGAAAATCAGAACCCAAATCCCTATAATCAGATCCCGGTTAGGCCTCAGGAAGCCTCTGCCAAGCCCAGTGGCTCCAGCTTGACCTGACTTCACAAGGCAGCGACTCAGGGCTGGTCGCCACCACCCTCGGTCTGCCCAGGCCTGTGCTGGGCACCATGAGGGGAGTGAACAGGTTGGTCTCTGTCCCTAGTAGAGTGAGAGGGTCTAGCTAGGCTTGTTACCACTGGGGAATAATCTCGAAGTGCTACTAAAACACCTCCCAGAGAATGAGCCAGACTGTCTTTTTTTAATAAAGATTTTATTTATTTGAGAGAGAGAGAGAGAGAGAGCGCACGCAAGCAGGGGGAGCAGGAGAGGGAGAAGCAGATTCCCCACTGAGCAGGGAGCCCGATGCGGGGCTCAATCCCGGGACCCCAAGATCACGACCTGAGCAACAGGCAGATGCTTCACTGACTGAACCACCCAGGTCCCCCAAGCCAGGCTGTCTTGATTCGAGGGCTGGGGGTGGGGGTGGGGGGCAGGGTTCACTTGAAGAGGGATGGGTGGGAGGCCAGCCGTGAGGAAGGCTTAGTGTGGGCTCCAGGACCTGCCTCCTAGAAACAGCACAATATGCATTTTATTGCCTCTTTGCTTCTCCTGGCAGGGTGCTGGCCCCCAAGTGTGCAGCCTGTGGGCTTCCCATCCTTCCACCTGAGGTAAGAAGCTTTTTCAGGCCTGTTCCTGGCGTCTTCCATGACACGAATATCTCCCTGGGATCATCTACAAGATCTGTGTCTTGTCCTTACGCCTTTGACAAAATCCTTCTGAAATCTCACTTCTGACCTTAATAGTGTCCTCACCAAGAAGCCCCTTTCTTCTTGGCTGGCTTCCCCAGCCAATTGCCCTTCGTGTGCCCTATTCGTCCCTATAATCGGGTCAAACTCCCTGACTTGATAGTGACTCCCAGATTAGAAGATGAGCAGAAATCTTGCCTTTCATTCATTTTTTTTTTTTAAATCACTCTCCATGTAGGTGGTTTTTTTCAGTGTTGACTCTGACATTCCAGAAGGTAGAACTGCTGTCCCTCCTCCTTCCTCTCTCATCAGTTAAAAGTTGGGTCCCCCAGCTGGCCTCTTGTTCTTCCTTTCATTCTGTCCAGGGCTCAGATGAGACCATCCGTGTCGTGTCCATGGACAGAGACTACCATGTGGAGTGCTACCACTGTGAGGTAGGCCCCTCCCTGCCCAGATGCCCAAAAGTACAAGAGAAGAGCATCCCCGGGTTGACTGGGGCCTGAGATGGTCAGCAAGGTCTGGTCAAGGGCTGCCCTCCAGGTCAAGGGGTGAAGCCTGCCTTGTAGGGGAGGTTGGAGGACACACACATGTTTGGGACGTAAAGATCATTGCTGTTTCCTCCACGTTGGTTAACTGCCAAGTCCTGAAACCATTGCAGTTGGCTCCCTGAGGCCACAGAGTGGGCGGCTCACGGGGACCACGGGTTTCACATGCCACATTGTCAGGCAGCTGTGTGATCTGGGGAACAGACACCCTCCCCTCCGGCTTATAGGCTGTTCTATCTGCCAAGAACCCCTTTCTGAGCTGACCCCTGGAAATCATGAAGAAATCCGCCCCTCCTTGGAAACAGGCATGGGTGGTGTGAAGGTGGATGGGGACCCATCTGCCCCCTCTTTACCTTGTGTCATGCCCGGGCGGGTGCTCCATGGCTATCAGGCAGGCCTGGGGTCACCTCTCCCCGCCCCTCGTGAAGGTTGCGCACACTTTAAGCATCCGTGGGGTTTCAGCCAGAATTAAGTGGATTCACCCAAGGAAGGACAGTAGATTTATTTCGTGACGCTGTGGGTGGGGTGAATGGGAGAGGGGTGGGGGTGAAGGGAGGAGCTCACTGCTAGCACCAGGCGCCGGAGAGCAAGGGGCCATCTGCTCACTACAGTCTTCGCTCTGCATTCAGGCCAGCGCTGGCCCATAGAAACCCAAGAGCCACGGGTCCAAGTCACGAGTGTCATTTTGTTTTCTAGTAGTCACATTAAAAAAATAAAGCAAAACGGATGGGATTCATTCTTTTAATATTTTATTCAACCCGTGTATCCAGTTTTCTTTCAATATGTGTAACCAGTATGAGGGATCTCTCATGAACGATCTTATTTTCATTGTTTGCCCTGAGTCTTGGAGGTACAGCATAGGGATCCACCGACGTCCCATTTCCGTTCCGACCAGCCCCGGTTCAAGTGCGCGTTGGGGGCGTGTGTCATGCTTTCACTCGGCAGGACTGCCCGGTTCCGCGCCGGCATTCGCTGCCCGCACAGTCCGCTCTGCTGGTCTCCGGGACGTCGGCCTTTGGGTCAGTCTTGCAGTCCTTTCTGTGCTGTCCTGCTACCACTGGGCCTTTTTGCCTCCCCTAGGACTGTGGTCTGGAGCTCAATGATGAAGACGGTCACCGCTGCTACCCCCTGGAGGACCACCTGTTCTGTCACTCCTGCCATGTCAAGAGACTGGAGCAAAGCCCCTCGTCTGCAGCTCTTCACCAGCACCGCTTCTAGCCGGAGCCGCTCCCAGGCATCCCGTGGGAGATGACAAGACATCTGCCTGTTAGTTCCAGCGGCCCCCGGGGCGGAGCCGGGGGGGGGGGAGGGGAGAGGGGTTAGGCAGGTAAGTCTCTGCATATACGCCTGGGGTGCCTTTCCTTGAACCAGGGAGCTGAGCCCTACCTGTGTGGCATGTGTATTTTCCAAGTGCCTTTCTGCACCGCCACGCCCTGTCACATTACTCAGGAAGACACTCCAGCCATGTGTGGCATGTGATAGGGGATCGCATCCGTGCAGCCGAAGGCACTCTCCAGCCCCTCTCGGATGGAAAGGGTCGCAGTGAGCATGTTTCACAATATCCTCTGAAGACAGATCTCAGCTGCCGATCCATGCAGCCCTCCCCTGTCCCTTGGGAAAATTCCCACCTCCAGACGCTATCCGCCCCCCCCCCGCATGCACGTACACAACATGATTTAAGACTGCATCCAGACACGTGCGTGCGCACACACACACACACACACACAGCATTATTTAAGACTTCCTGCCACCCCAGAGACTCAGTTCTTCTTTCGAATAGTTGCACATTTTCATTGCATTATGGCAAGAGGGAAGCTCTCGCAGGTGCTATCTTAGGAAGAATTTGCTTACTAAACCAGAGCCAAGTTTTGAAATGAGTGAGCCAGGCAGGGTTTCCTCCTGGTACACTGACCGCGTTTTGTGTGCCCCTGCAAATCTTCACTCCCTTAACGGCAGCTGGGAGCCCGATGGAGATTTGCCCTGTTCCAGCAAAGTGTGCTTTGGGCCGAGGGCTTGGTGCAGGCCCCAGGCCCCCTTTGCCCAGCTGTTTACACTGTTTCTCTCCGGAGCTCTCGAGAGTCTGCGACTCCGGAGTCACTCCCACAAAGGCAAGTCTCAGGATCCCACGTGGGGACATCTCTGTGCCTGTTTTAGCTTCTTTAATGAACCACGGGGTTTGGGCCGTCCTGCCCACCTGCTGAGAGCTAGCCCCTTTCTCCACGGGGGAGAGAGAGAGAGAGAGAGAGAGAGAGAGAGAGAGAGAGTGTGTGTGTGTGTGTGTGTGTGTGTGTGTGTGTGTGATCTCTAAGCAGCACAGGAGGGGGTGCTTCTGGATAGATGAGTGTTTTCACCTCGCACGGCTCTCCCTCACCCAATTCTGGGCACAGGCAGTGACGTGGGAAGAGACCCGTATAAGGTACACTGCTCTTGTCTGGGTTTTCTTCTTGTTTTTAATCGTCCTCCCCCGTTCTCAGTCTTCCACACACACAAAATACCTCACAGATAAGAGCTTCGCCAAACCGCAGATGAGGCATTTGGCCATTGCACTGACCTCCCAGGCCTCCGTCGGGGCGTGCGGAGTCTCTGCCTCCACGCGGGCCAGACAGCAGCCGCTCCGGGCTCGGGCTGCCAGTGGGTCGGAGGGCACGTGGGTGTTACTGCCCTGATGCAGTTCATCAGGCAGGTCCCCCCGGGGTGGGAGGGCCACGCACCGGCCGGAGTTCAAGGCCGCCTGTGCACTCAGGAAGCACGGTTGGCCCAGCCTGTCACACACTCCCGAGGCCGGACGTCCGTATCCCTGGTATTCCAATGAAAAGATGGTGTAACAGAAAAATAAAGAAGAAGGCTGGCTGGCATTTGCCCTCTCAGCCCATGGGGAGGGCCCGCCGGAGGGCAGGGGCCGGCCTGGGAGTATGGCACTGGTGTCGGCTGTCTGCCTCGTCACCTCACCCCCAGGGCAGCGGGGGGCCACGGAGGGTGGGCGGGGGGGCGGAGCCCAAGGCACGTGGGACTCGCAGACTTGTCAGTGGGCCCGGCTCCCGACTCGAGGCCGCGCTTTGATTCATTGGGTAGCAGCTGCTCTAAGATGTACAGAATTGGCCCCGAGAGTTGTCTCCTGTTGTTACATTCACACTGTTAGACGGCCAGATGTCATTTCAGCCCAGGCTATGGGCTTTCGTCGATTCCGTGGCACAGGCCAAGCCTCCAGAAGCCCGTGGATACGTGCGGCCGGGGGAGTGAACCCTGGGGCTGAACCCCTCTCTTCCCGGAGTCCCCAGCTCGGCTCTGGCAAGGCTGACCGGGGCGGGGCGGGGGGGGGTGTCTTCACTTGGCTTTGCCAACCGAGAAACGTTTCTGGCCTTGCTGACCCACCTTTGCTGCCCTTGCGAGTCCAGCAAAAGTGCAGAAAATTGCCCGAGAGCAACTGTCAGAAACGGATTTGTTTGCAAATTGGGCAACTAGTTTTTAAAAAAATCTGTGATTAATTTTTTAAATGATATGTTTTAAGTGGCCTTGATGGAGGTGATTCAGATAATCTGCAAATACGGTGTTTTCTACTGTTGAGGAAAGAACAATAAGAGACTTTCCAGAAGCCCAAGAAATCGGGGCGGCGAGTTGTAGGAATCTCGCGCCAGTTCTGTTTCTCAGGCTCTGGCGCTAAAGTCACAAGGGAGATGGGTCACCTGCGTGGTATCTTAGACATTCTGTAAGCTGTTAGCCAAACAGAATTGTAATGGGGTTGTATTTATAGGCACCTAGAAAGGAGACACAAGGACCCGGTAGACCAGGAGGAATTCGTTTCTTTTAAAAGGTAGAGCGGATAGCCCTTCCTGAGTTCCCTAGATAGCTCTTGGACTTAGATAAACAAGGAGAATTAAGGTCTGATGGCAGACCCCAAGGCCAGCCTCCAGTCTTCCCCCCTACCCCGCCTCATTTGGCCCATAGTTTTTCCCTCCCCCCAGCGAGGACTATTCAAAAGCTGCCAGGGGGGTCTGAGGAAAGCCAATGACCTGGTTTGGCCTGCCCTTCTCTCTCTGATGTTCTCCCACCTGCGGCTGGGGAAAGAGTGACGCGGTCACCTCTCACCGTGGGAGGGCATTACGCCCTGTCTGGGTCATTGCCCGTACATGGCAACAGGACTTCCCACTTCTCCGTGGTCAGTGCTCGAGTGAGAGCCTCTTTCGGCCGAGTCCACTGAGGTGGGGCCACCAACCACGTGTGCAGGACTTGACCCCACACCAGCCTTGTTGCAGGACGCACTCGTTGCAACGCTGTCTGCCAGGAAACCCAAGTTCTTTGTAGTCTCCTCCGTGCCAGGAATCAGTTCTCATTTCCAGGTTATTTGAAGTCAGTCTTAAAAGGAGTAGAATACAATGAGTAAAATATATTAGCTATCGTTCTGAGCCGGAACTGGACAGATGTGGGAAATTTCTGTATAGTGTGTGAAAATTTCACCGTGCAGGGAAATTATTTTTCTCTGTATCTCTTCTTTTCCTATAAAAATTATTCAAAATTGTACTGTTACTATAAATTCTTCCAGCTATTGTTACTACAGAATTACTCAGAATTGTACTGTTGCTATAAGATTATTCAAAATATCATGCCAATAAACTGCATCAATTTGTAGACGATTAAAGTGCTCTCCAACACAATGATGCTTATTGGGTTTTCTTCTGTGTGTGTGGAAGTAAGCAGACAGTGCTTCTCGCTAACTGGATTTGGTCTTCTCTTAGAGCTCTGGATCCTTAAGGGAACACACGGGTGTCAAAACTACAAAAGGTTGGGCGCCTGGGTGGCTCAGTTGGTTAGGCGACTGCCTTCGGCTCAGGTCATGATCCTGGAGTCCCTGGATCGAGTCCCGCGTCGGGCTCCCCGCTCGGCGGGGAGTCTGCTTCTCCCTCTGACCCTCCCCCCTCTCATGTGCTCTCTCTCATTCTCTCTCTCAAATAAATAAATAAAATCTTAAAAAAAAAAAAAACTACAAAAGGTCCCAGATTTTATCCTCCTTGCCAGCTAATAAGGTAGCACGTCATGGTTTCATGGAACGTGGCGGAAGTTATGAGACTCCTAGGTCAGAGACGAAAGGACGGGTGAATGCAGCACCAGCCAGGAGCACTTTATCAGCATTTTATCAGCATTTGAGGTTTTAATCAGCATTTACACTGACTCCCTGAGCTGTCGTCCCTCTAGGGTCCCATGAAGAGGTGCCCATACTTACAGTGGGCTGCATGACAAGAGGACACCCGAGCCTAGGGAACCTCAGTCTTACAATGATGGGTAAGCCTGCCTGAGTGTTGTTCCAGAGAGAGACTCTGTGTCTGCCACCCGAGACATCCTAGAAAAGACAGTCTGGAACTAAGGCAGTCTAGCTCACAGGATGTGCTGGAACGTGAGTGACCCCTGGAGAATCATTTTCCAAGAATTGGCAGTTCCTTCCCCCGGGTCCTTAACACTGAGACACGAGGTCGTGCTGCAGGGGTGGTCACTCCGTCTCCTTTTGTGTATGTTGTTTTTTTTCTAAGGAGTTTCTGATCAAAGAATCCCAGAGGTGAGTGGCCCTCTGGATTTGAGGCCAGCACGCACAGGAGGGCGGCGCTTGCAGAATGAGGGGGGCTGAGTGTGTGCTTGGAGTCCCTGGGGTAGGAGAGGGGGTCCGGGGGCTCGCCTTTCACTGCTCAGTCCAGGGGCTGCTTCAGGCTTCAGGTTAGTTCTAGTGGCTGCCAGGGACCTGGGAAAGCGAAGCATGAGGATACTGACAGCGGTGGTGTCTTACTGGAAAATAAAACCTCTTTTTACGTGATGAGAGAGCACGTATACTGATTTCACAAATCAGTTTTCCTAGGACCCTGATGCCACAAGGGATGAGACCACAGTCAGGGGAAAAGGTGGCCTGGGCCGAGGTACGCCGGTGCCCCAGCTTTGGGAGGTGGTGATGAGGCCCTGATTTGCAGTGTTTGCTGGTTTCTATGATGTACGTCTTCCCCTCATGGCCAATTTCGGGTGATCCGCGTGACATCTTTGAACCTGGTCGTGGGACGAGATGGC
Organism: Mirounga leonina; assembly: GCF_011800145.1. Taxonomy (NCBI): domain Eukaryota; kingdom Metazoa; phylum Chordata; class Mammalia; order Carnivora; family Phocidae; genus Mirounga; species Mirounga leonina. The sequence continues at coordinate 44,108,632 of NW_023270855.1, read as the reverse complement.
ACGGTCAGGAGCAGACGCTAGCCAGCTCAGGCCTTTGGGCCATTTGGGGCTGAAGCAGTGGGGAAATCTGCTTTGGTCTTAAGTTCCCTGATTAAGGCAGTAACAACAGTGGCAGCTGACATTCCATTGTGTGCTCACCATGTACTAGGTACTATTCTTGGGGCCCTATTCCTTATAATCTTTTAGTTTATGGACAAAGGGAGAGAGTGAAGCAGGCCCCCCGCTGAGCAGGGAGCCCGACGCGGGGCTCGATCCCAGGACCCTGGGATCATGACCTGAGCCGGAGGCAGACGCTTAACCGACTGAGCCACCCAGGCGCCCCTTGGTTTCTTATTGCTTCTGGGACAAATAACCAAATTTAGTGGCTTAAAACAACACACATCCCATGGTTCTGGAGAAACGGGTCTTCTAGAGGTCATATCAGGGTGTCAGCAGAGCCAAGTTCCTTCTGGAGGCTCTAGGGGAGAATCTGTCCTTTGCCCTTTTCCAGCTTCTAGAGGCCACCCGCACTCCCTTGGCTTGTGGCTCTGTCTCTGAAGTCTGTTGTCACACCTCCCCTCTCTCTTCCCCTCCTGCTGCTTTCTTGTAAGGATTCATGTGATTACTCTAGGCATGCCCATGTGGTCTTGGATAATCCCCGTCTCGTCTCCGGACCCTTAACTAATCACATCTGCAAAATCTCTTACTTTGTGGGATAAGTTATTCAGGGGTTCTGGGGATTAGACCATGGACATCTTGATGGGGGAGTACTACTCGGCTCACTACAGAGTCCAACAAACTTTTTAGGTGGGATTATTAGGTGCATTTTCTTCAAGCATTGCTAAAAGTGGGGTTCACATTTTCCCTGGGTTAAAAACCGAAGTGCTTCATATATGAAAGTGATTTGGACCTTGGATTCTGGGTGTAAAATCAGAATAGGCCATACTCTGCGGCAGGGGTGGGAATAAGCCAGTGGTCTGGTCCAGAAGAAGGTTCCAGGTATGTGACTGCTGCAAATGTAACACTTTTAGGAGAAGCCCTGGTTACCTAAGGCACTCCCATCACCTGGTTATACATGCGTCCCTCCAACTGATCCAAGCCCACAAGGACAGGTGGCTGTGGGCCCTGAGTGACCTGGCCCACAAGCAGGCTGGTGATAGAGGGGAAGTGAGGAAATGCACCCAATTTGGAGACTTGGCAGGAAGGCAACCCCACAACAGACTAACGGATCAAAATATGTAAGAGCTACATTTGGGCCACACTCCCCTCTAGAAGCATGGACATAGGGTGCCTGGGTGGCTCAGTTGGTTAAGCGACTGCCTTCGGCTCAGGTCATGATCCTGGAGTCCCTGGATCGAGTCCCGCATCGGGCTCCCTGCTCAGCGGGGACTCTGCTTCTCCCTCTGACCCTCCCCCCTCTCATGTGCTTGCTCTCTCTCATTCTCTCTCTCTCAAATAAATAAATAAAATCTTAAAAAAAAAAAAAAGAGTCTCTTAAAAAAAAAAATAGAAGCATGGACATAAAAGCAGGCTGCAGAGATCATTTGTATAGTGCCAACAAACCTCATCTGCAGCTAGGATTGCTTCCATGGGAAGCCCCTTGGCAGATTTCGTAAAAAATCTATATTTGTATTCACATAGGTAACATAATTTCACTACAGGAAAAACGTGGCTAAAGGTGTCCACTCATATTACTTATCCTTGCCTGATTTCTTATCCTGAACATTGTTCTCCTTAGATCGGATTTTGGCTCGTTAGGCATTGAAAAGCCCCAGAAGAATGTGTTTCTGCCTGGATTAGTTTCCATTTTCCATTCTCACTGAGCGTTCATAAAAGCCTTGGCCTGTATTACGCAACTGGCAAAGAAGGTTCAACCTTTGTGTCTCTTTGTTCTGCTGTGAATAGACCTTCTACATGGTGACATGTTTAGAGTCCGGGCAGGAGCTCTCTGCAGGGTGGTGGCTGTTCCACTAGAAGCATTCTTTTCTTAAAGCCTTAAGAGGTAGGCTGCAACTTATATCCCCATTTTATTAAAGGAGAGGAAACCTCCAAGAGCCCACAGCTGGTGAGTTGAAGCATCATCAGGACTTAGAGATCTTCTGACTGAAGGCTGAGGTGCACACGTGATTGTCATTCATGCCCAGATCCGGAATCACCGAGTCCACTCACGTGGTCACCCTCTGGTGCGCAGTAAGCTCAAGGCCAGGATGGCTTTGGGGTCGAGAGCCCAGACTCAAGTTCTAACTCAGGCTCCACCACTTAATTGCTCAATAACCTTAAGCAAATTTAGTTCCCACACATGTGAAAATGGAGATAACTGAACTTGCTTTATAGGATTGTTGTAGGATTGATTGAATTAGTCCAAGCAAAGAGTTTAGAGCCCTTAATCACTCAAGAAGAGTGATAGGCTTTAAGACTTAGTTGATCTTCCCACTGGGAGGACCAAAAAATAAATTACAAGCGGATTAAATGGGAAAAGCAATAGAAACACAAAAAAAATTTTGAAAAGAACACATATGCCATAGAAGATACCATAAAGTGAAATATTGGCAAATGGGAATATATAGTAGTGAAAATTACATTAGGTTCAAAAATATTGAAGGAAAAGGTAAATGATAAACTGGGAGAAGACTGCATTGTGTTTGAGAGCCAAAGAATTAATATCCTTTATATATTAAAAAATCTAACAGACCTAAGAAAAACAATACATATACATCAAGAGAATAGATGCATCAAGTAATATATGTAAAACGAAGTTCCGTTTTTCTATTATGAAAATTGCAAAGAAATCATAATGCAACCTATAATACTCAGTGTTGGTTAGCAAGCGAGAAAACAGATGCTGTTAATGGAAGTGTGTTGGTTTTATTTTTTTTGGAGGGCAATTTGAAAATATGTTCCAAGTCTCTTGGGCGCCTGGATGGCTCAGTTGGTTAAGCGACTGCCTTCAGCTCAGGTCTTGATCCTGGAGTCCCAGGATCGAGTCCCACATCGGGCTCCCTGCTCGGCAGGGAGTCTGCTTCTCCCTCTGACCCTCCCCCCTCTCATGTGCTCTCTCTCAAATAAATAAATAAAATCTTAAAAAAGAAGAAAAAAAGAAAATATGTTCCAAGTCTCAAAATGTCCACCTGATCATTCCACATCTAGAAATTTATAAGACACATCAGAAATAATCCAACACAGCATTATCTTTAAAAAGTGTTAAATTGACAACCCAAATTCCCAACAAGAGGGTAATGCTTGAAATTGTCTAGTTCTTGGATGGGGTAGCTTCAAAGTATATTTAATGACCTTAAATCTCAGACAGAAAGCTAAGGGGACAAAATGGGAACACAAAGACATTTCTAGTACAACCCCAAATTTGGAAAAATATGTGGGCAGGTATATCCATATTAAAAAGCCTGGAAGCAAAAATATCGAAAAGGGAAAAAAAAAATTTATTAATAGCAATGATCTCGGGATGGGAACTCACATTATTTTTATCCCAAATAGTTTTCTGTATTTCACAAATTTTCAGTGAAAAGGAGGAAAAAGAATGTCATATTGGAAAGATTAATTGATCGATGCCCGATGTCCTGGCCAGTCCAAGGGTTCGAGTCCGCTTTCCTTCGCAGAGGTTTCGTGACTTTGGAGGTCTTCGAGCCAGGCATAATCTAATACGCCAGATAACCTGGGGGTGATCTCACCGTAAAAACACGCATGTTTTAGGGCATCCCAGGGAAACCTGAGGGCCAGGCGGCCTTTGCACGAGGAGCCCTCCGAGGACAGGGCTGCGGGGGAGCCCACGACGTCCCGGGAAACGGGCTGCGCCGCTATTCTCGTCACTACGGGGCTCCCTGCCCCAGGGAAGAAGGCCAGACCCGCTGCCTGGAATCCGCTTCGGTGTCATCAGGTGGCCAACCTCCGGCCATAGCGCGCCCCCCCCGTTCCAAACGGCCACCTTTTCAGGGGTGTCTTCCTGTATGTACCCCATCTATCGGGACGCCTGCATCATCACAGGAAGCTCTGCAATTTTACAGACCACCTCACACAACTCCGGGTGCCAGACACAGCTGAAAAGATAACATTTCAGGCAAAGTGGCGGTAAAATTCAAGATATTTAACCTTCACACTCTAGTCAGAGTCCTTTCCAGGGAGACCCTGTAACATCAAAGCAGACGGGGCAAAAAGCACGCCTCGAGCCAGCCAGGAGTCGAACCTAGAATCTTCTGATCCGTAGTCAGACGCGTTATCCATTGCGCCACTGGCCCTGTGCTAACCCAGCCCTCGCAGTGATGTAGATCACCCCTGTCGCAGCTTCAACAGGTTTCTCTACACCAGCGCAGCGTTTCTGCCCCCGCGCCGCGGCTCCCGCCCACAGCTCCCACGGCTCCGCCTTTCTCAAGTCAACGCTTTCCGCCAATCCGCAGCGTCTACGTCACGGCGCTCTTCGGCGCGCTCCAATACGCGCGCCGGACAGCTTCTTTCGCACTCTCTAGAGCTCGCACTAAGTTTGTCCGCGGCCGCCTCCCGTCCGCTGGGGGCCGGGTGGGGCGGGGAGAGGGGCGGGACGACCCGGGCGCTGCGGCCGCGGAGCTGGGTGAACGGTAGCGCGGTGGCTGAGGTGGCGGCGCGGGGCGGGGCAGGCGGAAAGAGGAAGAAGGAGCGAGTGGTGCACGATGGCGGCGGCGACCTACGAGCGGCTGAAGCTGTGAGTCCTGCGGGCCGGAGGCCGTTGAGCGGAGGGGCCTGAGGGGCGGCGGGCGGGGCGGCAGGTGCGGGCCACCCGCCTCGGGCCGGGCTCCTGAGTCCCGGGGCTGCGGGCCGGTGTGGGAGCCCCAGGCAGTCGGCGCCCTCCTCTCCCGGCGCGGCCGGTCCGGGAGCTGGTAGGTTGCGGCCGCCCCAAGGCCCAGCCGGAGTCGCCACAGGCCCGGGAGCCCGGGCATGACAGCGTCGCCGGCCTTCTGCGCCCTGCTCGGCCTCAGCGCCTACGGCGGGAGAGCGAAGCTGCAGACCGGCTTCCAGCGAGCCGGGGTCGGCGTTGCGATGCGGCAAACTCGGGGCGCGCTCCTTCCCACCCACTTTGTTTGAGAGGTGGCGGCTAAATTTATCTTTATTGCTTAGCAGAGGAAAAGAGAAGTTTGTTGTTGTGTTGTGGTTTTTTTTGGTTTGTTTTTCTTGTGTCATGGACCCATAACGGCACGTTAGAGTCCACGCACAGATCGACATACCTTATCTGGGCACCAAAGCCTGCCTGACCAGCCTTTAAGGCAGGAAAAAGAACAGTCGATACTCTTGAGATCCTGAAGGACTTACTTGGTTTTTAAATATTATACAGCTGAAGCACAAAGCAGGTTAAGTTCCTGTTGACAGGCAGAGACCATTCTTGAGAATTTTGGCACTGCAGATTGACTTTTCGGTCAAGCCAAGTTCTTGAGGCTTTGAGAAAATAGGCTCTGGCTGTTAGAGTTGTAAATTAAGTATTTGTAGGTTCTTTTGGCTTGTCCTGAATAAATAAAAATGTGCATTTCTTTTAGCATACCGTCAGCCCCTTGGGTTTCTTGTCTCTGAATAACTTTGTTCTACTTTGGGTTTAATACTTTACCTCTAGACTGAAAGGTCCTAGTCTGAGAATGTCCTTGACCTCAGAAGCAAATGTAATTTTGGGGAAGCTTACCTTTCCCTAAATGAGCTAAAATACCTTGGGACTTAGGCAGAGGGATCATATTTCCTTCGTAGGGATATGAGGACATCAAAATGTGGTTTGGGCACTTCCTATGCTCTGGAACCTCAAACTCACTTAACTTTCTGGAAGGTTCAATGTAAAGTTCCGGTGCAAAATTGGGAGTGAGGTCCCAATCTACTTGACATGAGATGTTTTGCAGAAAAGATGATTACTTTTTCCTCAGCCCACTCCTTTGCCACTTTCATGTACTGGAATCCTCGTTGAAAGCCCCAGCTGCACGCTTCCCTCCACATTTTCCTTGCCAGGTTTCCTTATTCTCTCCCAGTTCCCCTCTGCAAGGTGATCACCTTGTTGGTGAATGAATCCAGCATAATGTCTTTGACCAGGGTACTGGCTAGGCCAGCGTCACGTGTGCTCTGCTGGCTAATTAGGTTATTGTTGACTATCTGATAGTCACTGAAGGGTTTGATACGATCCTACACCAGGTCTCAAATGTGTTTAAGCAATATGGAGCGTTGGCTCGATGCAGTTCAGTGTTAGGTTATGAAATGCCGTTGAATTTTCCGGTGGCAAAGATTGAACGGGATGGAGAACTTGAGAATTCTGATGATTGCTTATATGTTGCCAAGGAGTCACTATTCATCAGTCCAAACCTGAAAAAAGAAAAAGCTCTATAGCCATGAAAGAGAAAGGAAATTTGGCCCTTAAGTAGTGGGGATGATGCTTTTGTATTGATTTTTGTAGAAGTGGGGACTATGAATTTGAGTGAGAATGTAAATCTGGGTTATGTGAAAGTCAGTCTCTAATTTGTCACTCCTTAACTTTATTCCCCTGAGAGAAGTTTTGAGTGCCAGTTTATATGTGAAGATCCAACTTTCCTATAGTTTTGTTTTTCTTACCAAGAAGTTTGTGGGTTGAGGGGCGCCTGGGTGGCTCAGTCGTTAAGTGTCTGCCTTCGGCTCAGGTCATGATCCCAGGGTCCTGGGATCGAGCCCCGCATCGGGCTCCCTGCTCAATGGGAAGCCTGCTTCTCCCTCTCCCACTTCCCCTGCCTGTGTTCCCTCTCTCGCTGTGTCTCTCTGGGTCAAATAAATAAATAAAATCTTAAAAAAAAAAAAGTTTGTGGGTTGGAATCTCTCTTTTTGGCCCTTCCCGCTCTGAGGTATGCAGTTCAAGGTTCTTAAATGTGGCCTCTGACCAAAGGGGTGTTCTTTTTTCGATGCATTTGGACATGGCAGTAGTTTCTGACCCATGTAAGAATTAGTAGGACGTAATAGCCATTTTTAAAAACATGCCTAGAGATGTTTTAAGAGAGAGCCATAGTTTGAGATAGTTTGATCATTTATTACAAAACTACAGCTACTCCTGAGTCTGTCACAATATTGAAGCGCCCAGGATGTTAAATGGTAATTTGTTCTACATTATGTCACTCATTTGCAGTCCGTCTCTGTCCTGCTATGAAGTTTACCTTCCTCATTATTGCCCTGATTTTATCAGCTGCTCTCCTGCTTACAGTCTGCAGTTCCATCTTGCCAATAGGACTGAGCCCACATTTCTTAGTCATCTGGATTCCAGCCTCTTTCTAAGCTAACCCTTAACCTTATTTCCCCTAATTGCTCAGTGCATTTTTTCCCCTTTCCACTGACTTGGCCACCCTCTTTTAGCCTCAAGCTTGGGCTTATTTTATTTTGATCCTTCTACCAAAATGCCTTCTCCCCTGTCTTTACATGCTAATCACAATCATGGACCCATGGTAGAGCTGAGTGATGCAGACAGAGACTTAGATTCACATCCTGACCTTGTTACCTGCTTTGTGTCACGGCCGTGTTACTTAATCTCTGAATCCGTTTTTCATCTGTGAAATGAGAACGGTCGTACTTCACAGGATTATTACAATTGAAAGAGAGTGTAGATAAGATACCCAGTGTGATTTACAGAGATTCACTTTCTCTGAGAAGCTTTTTCCCCACATCTTTCCCTTCACTGAGCTCCCAGAAGAGTCTACTGTCACAGGGATTGGACACCAGACGTCCATCTGGCTTGCACATTCTGTTTCTTAGGATTGATGTGCAGTGTATTATCTCATAGACAAGAAGACTGGCAGTAGAATGATCAATCCATAGCACTGTTTGCCTTTTTTTTTTTAATTATTTATTTATTTGAGAGATTGAGAGAGAGAGCACACGTGCACACATGCATGGGAGTGCAGGGGAGGGTGGAGGAGCAGAGGGAGAGAGAAACTTTAGCAGACTCTGTACTGAGCGTGGAGCCTGATGTGGGGCTCAATCTCCTGACCCTGAGATCAGGACCTGAGCCGAAACCAAGAGTCAGACGCTCTTTTAAGTGGGCTCTGTGTGGAGCCCAGTGTGGTGCTTGAGATCAAGACCTGAGCTGAGATCAAGAGTTGGATGCTCAACCCACTGAGCCACCCAGGCGCCCCTCCATAGCGCTGTTTGAACTACTCACTTTGCCACCTAGAAATGATGAAATCATTATGGTGCATATGCTTTGTTTCTCCCACTAGGTTGCAAATATGTGGAACATATTCAAAACGCCTTAACATTGATTTCTTCTCTACTCCTCCTCAGTACCTAGCATAAAGCCTTGTGCAGAGAGATTCTCAGTGAATCACCTAAGTAAATGAACTTTCCAGTGTAGAGATACCACCAGCATTTCAAAATGAAACACTTGGGTACTTTGGAATGTATTCTTTTGAAGTAGCAGCAGCTTAAGTCATTCCATGTAGATGGTTGTCTTCCAATGCCTCTGTGAAGTCATAGGTTGATGTATATCCTCCATCACTGTTGAAGGTGGAAGTAATTGCCCTTGGCCCCACAGTCAGGTCACACAGCCGAGCCATGGCAGAACTGGCCTTGGAACACAGCAGGCCCAGAGTCCAGAGATCTTTCCATTACACTGCATTATTCAAATTGCCTTTTTTTCTTATCAGATTGCTTTCACCTTAGTCCTTGGATGTGCCTGGTATAGAAGCGAGTCCCTTATATTTGAAAATAGTTGACATGTCCATATGGAAAACAATATTGATATGTTCAAAATTTAAAATTCTTTTAAAACATCCAGGCAGTTCTAGATAATCTATTTTGTGACTCCTTTTTTCTTTTTAAGTTACTTGTGTAAAGCATAGATAATGTCAGACAATGATAAATTTGAAATTACCAAACAATTACAACAGAAATCCATTATTGGAAACATTTAAAGAACCCCTGCCTTTGAAAGGTCAGCTGAAATAGGCGTCAGAAAGGAAATACTTTAGAAAGAGAATTAGGCTGCAGCTTGCCTCTGGAGAAGCATTGTTCCCTCTGTTAAGTCACCTTTCCTTGTAAAAGACTGCCATAGCTGTGAGGTCAGCGGGACAGCTGTGACGTGACCCTGACCAGATGTAAACTGAGTCCCACAGCGATGAAGACATATGTGGTCTGTCCAGTACAAGCAGCAGTCAGCTTATTCACTCATCTCTTTGCAAGGCAGGATAGAGGGAAGGGAAGGTTATAAATGTGGGCACAGATATGCAGAGTTTATATCCAAGGTATTCGTTGGCTTGGGGGCTCAGGCTGGAGAGTCTAGGTTAGTGCTGGGCTGCATCAGATCACTTGCTGTGCATGTTTTAAATGCATATTCCAGAGCCTCACAAGGGGCCTACTGAGTGGGGAAAAAAAAAAATCTCTCAAGGTGGGGCCTGGGAATCTGCATGTTTAACGTTAGCTGTCCCGGTGGTTCTTAGGCACTCTGAAGCCAAGTGAGAACCGGAGCATACTGGGATGGTAGAACAGCATTCTTTGGAAGGCTTGGGGGCCCTGGAAAATTTTGCTGGGGATTAGAGCTTCAGATTAGGTGCTGTGAAAGAGTCTGGGTTTTGGAGCTAATGGTTCTTAGCACCTGCAGAGAATAAGAAGTAGGTGGGACTCCAGGGTTTTGAGGAAGAAGATGGAATTAAAGTGCATTAGCTTCCTGGAAATATCAACTGGGATTGGGTTGTCTGGTATGAACCTGGGCTATAAGAAAGGTACCCTAGCAGTGGCTCAGTGAGGCGGGAACCCCTGGGACCCAAAGGGCGGATGGATGAGGGGTGGTGGGAGCACCTTCTGGGTATAGGTGTAGTGGGCTCAGAGGACGACCCTTCTTTACTGTCTGAGTGTTTACTTTTTGCTAGCCAGGTCTAGTATAATGTTATTCCTGTATGTTTTGAACCAGAGGTAGGATAGGTTTATTAAGACTTTGATTTAATTCTTATGTAAGATTTTTGAGGATACATGTTTTTGCCAGAGTTTTGTGACTAGAGTCATTCCTCCTCCCCCTAGTCCCCAGCAGTCACCATTCTTTCTTTTCTTTTCTTTTAAGATTTTATTTTTATTTATTTGATAGACAGCGAGAGCAGGAACACAAGCAGGGGGAGTGAGAGAGGGAGAAGCAGACCCCCCGCCGAGCAGGGAGCCTGATGGGGGGCTCGGTCCCAGGACCCCAGGATCATGACCTGAGCCGAAGGCAGACACTTAACGACTGAGCCACCCAGGCGCCCTCTACTTTCTTTCTCTGTGAATTTGACTCCTTTAAGTACGTCATAGAAGTGGAATCATCCAGTGTTTGTCTCTTTGTGACTGGCTTATTTCCACCTAGCATAATGTACTCAGAATTCATCCATGTTATAGTATGTGTCAGAATTTCCTTTTTAAGGCTGAATAATGCTCCATTTTGTGTATACAGCATTTTGTTTACCCGTTCATCCGTCAGTGGGTGCTTAGGTTGCTTCCACCTTTTTGGCTGTTGTGAATGATACTACTGTGAGCATGGGTGCATAAATATCTCTTTGAGACCTCGCTTTCAATTCTTTTGACCATATACCCAGAGGTGGAATTGCTGGATCATAAGGTAATTCTATTTTTAATTTTTTTTTTTTAAAGATTTTATTCATTTTTTGACAGAGAGAGACACAGTGAGAGAGGGAACACAAGCAAGGGGAGTGGGAGAGGGAGAAGCAGGCTTCCCCCTGAGCAAGAAGCCCGATGCGGGGCTCCATCCCAGGACCCTGGGATCATGACCTGAGCCGAAGGCCGACGCATAACGACTGAGCCACCCAGGCGCCCCGCTATTTTTAATTTTATTGAGGAACTACCATGCTGTTTTCTTGCACTGGCTACACCATTTTATATTCCCACCAATAGCTCCCAGCATTCCAGTTTCTCTACATCCTTACCAACACTCATTATTCTCTGTTTGTTTTTCATAATAATGGGCGTGAGGTCAGCAAATAGTAATATTTTTGAAGTGGGTTAATTTTGCTCTCGGGATCGGACAGGATTTTGAAGAGGTTAGTTGTTGCCTAGAGATGTAAATGTTACATGGGGGGGGAAAGGAATGTTTTTAGACACTAGAAAATCATATTGCCAAGTCTGAAAAAAATTAAATATATTGCTTTTCTTAAAATTTGACAAGGGTAATTTTTTTTTTTAAGATTTTATTCATTTATTTAATTGACAGAGAGAGACAGCGAGAAAGGGAACACAAGCAGGGAGAGTGGGAGAGGGAGAAGCAGGCTTCCCGCCAAGCAGGGAGCCTGATGTGGGGCTTGATCCCAGGACTCTGGGATCATGACCCGAGCCGAAGGCAGACGCTTAACCAACTGAGTCACCCAGGCGCCCCGACAAGGGTAATTTTTAAAAAAGCACTCTTAAGAGCTAGTGAATCCCAGGTAGCTATAAGATTAAATATATATATATTTTTAAGATTTTATTTATTTGACAGAGAGAGATAGGGAGAGCAGGAACACAAGCAGGGGGAGTGGGAGAGGGAGAAGCAGGCCTCCCGCCAAGCAGGGAGCCCGATGCAGGGCTCGATCCCAGGACCCTGGGATCATGACCCAAGTCAAAGGCAGACGCTTAATGACTGAGCCACCCAGGCTCAGATTAAATGCATTTCTATTAAGTATAATAGAATTGCCTGCGTTGAGTTTAACTCTTAGTCCTCTGAATTTTCTTTTTTATCTCATACTTGGTCAGCAATCGATAAAAGCAAAATAGTCAAGCAAATGAAAGCAGTCAGAGTAGGAAGTGATTGTTGTTTAAGTATTCTGCTATTTTGATGTATCTTCCAGAATATGTGTCCTCTTAACAGAAAGCAGAACCCAGGGTTGAGAGAAACAAGGCAGTAGTCTTGTCCCATTAGAGTTCATGGTTCATGCCTGTTGGATTTGGACGGCCTCGCCAGACAGTTTATACAGGACCAGAGCTCTTTTTACTGTACAGTATTATTTTGAACTTCAGAGATTGATATCAACAGCACAGTTAATGACCATATAATCTTCTTGGATGGAATCTCCTTGTCTTAACTTCTGAAATGTATTTCATAGAAAAAGTAATGTGAGAGTTTAATGAAATGAGAGACTTCACAGCAATTGAGGGCCATTCTTTTGGCTGTAGAGAAAGGATTTTCTCCCAGATTTTTGGTTCTCATTGAAGCTTCTGTCTCGGTTTCCATGTATTTATTATGTTGAGAATTCAGTATAGCCTGTTGGCTGGTTAATTTTGAAAAGCTCCAGGCGGAAATTGGCACCAGTGACACTTTGTAGACTTTCTAATCAGAGAACTGTTCCCTCTTTGCCCTCTTGTTAGTTACGCCATACCCTCCAGTCCAGTTAACGTTTGACCCTCCAAGATCTTTCCTTGGCTAGGAGAAAGGAAAACAATTTTTAAATCCTTTTTAACTGTCACTGAGCCAAAGAAAACATTAGTTAAGGGCCATAGAAAAAACCCAGCTTAATGTAGATACTTGCTGACTGATTATGTTGTATTCTCTAAGAATAGTGATTGAGCTTCTGCAGTCGTCTTGTGTGAGAAACACCAAGGAGAATGGATAAGCAGAGTCCTTGTCTACAGAGACCTGGTAGCCTATTTGGTGAAGCTCCCCAAACAAAAATAACAATAAGACCATGCACACCAGCAAAAATTACACCACTGGATGGTTTACTCAGGTGTTTCTGATAGTAAGTGCTAGAGAGCTGAAGTTAATTTCACTAGCTTTTGAAATGAAATCTGGGGAGCATAAAACTTACAGAATACAATTTACTGGGTAAAGCACATATACTTCAGGTCAATAGTAAGGGCAATTAAAGAGTGGTGGGAAGAGGAAGACCGCAAAGGGATGTGTAGATGTCTCTGAGTTGAGATGACACCTGCTGTGATCATTAGTGGGATTCTGAGTCCTCACTTAGGATGACTCTTCTTAGAAATGTTGATTAGCTGGCAGTCACTGTTCATATTTTCATTGCTCCAATTCTTAAGCTGTTTTCAGTAGCATTATCCGAATAGGCTGGTGGCAGCACCAGCAACTTGGATTCTAGCCGCATTGCTCTGAGAGGCAGGATCCAGCAACTGTCCTAGAGCCTTTGTTGGGCTAGAATTCTCTTATCTCGATCCACAATTACTCTTATTTTTGTTTTTGTTATTTTAACACATTATTTATGTATTTATTTATAAAATATTTTATTACTAGAGAGAGTGAGAGAGCACGGGGGTGAATGGAGGGAGAGGGAGAAGCAGACTCCCCACTGAGCAGGGAGCCCGCGGGTCAGGGCCAGGCTTATCCCTGGACCTCGGAATCGTGACCTCAGCCAAAGGCAGACGCTTAACCAACTGAACCACCCAGGCGCCCCTTAACACATTTTTAAAACTTAATTTTTATTTTAATATAATACCTGTATATGGTTTAAAAGTCATCAGTACACAGAGCTTATAATAAAAGAGAGCACCCTTCTGCACTCCCAATTCCTACTGTCCCAGGGACATCGACTTTCAACTTGTTAAGCAATTTCTTCTGGTATTTTACTCCACATTTCTTTCTTTCTTTCCTTTCTTTTTGTTTTAAAGATTTTATTTTTTAAGTGATCTCTGTACCCAGCATGGGGCTTGAACTTAAAACCCGGTATCAAGAGTCATATGCTCCAGCGACTGGAGCCAGCCAGATGCCCCTTTATTCCACATTTCTGAACAGCATGCTTGTACTGCTGTTTCCTGCATTTTTTCAGTTTTAGTTATCTGATGACTTCCTACAGAGGATGAGAATTTAGCTTTTATACCCCTCCCTCTTTTCCTCCCTTCTCCTCTCAGTATATTTATAGTAAGATATTCAGTGTTCACATTGCTGTGCTCATGTAGATAGGGTTCAAATGAAGTCAGTAGTATATTTCCTCGTAAAAATGTTTTGCTTTTCCTGGAATTGAAAGGTTCCTTTTATCTTTTTATTTGCATGACTTTTTAAAAACTGTGCTATTGCTAATGAATCTTCAGTCTATGGGACAGCAGTAAAATTCCTCTGAAACACCTTGGGTAACTGAATTCATTTTCTTCTCTGAGATTTACTTCTGGGAGCCCAGTACCCCCTGCTTCAATCCGTACTGGCTTTTCTTTAGGCCTGTTGCATAGCTGTGGTCCCAGACAATACCTTCGTCAGGAGAGTTTTTTTTCCACTTCTGTCCTGTTTTGGATTCTCAGACTGCCTCTTGATCTATTCCATTTTGGTGAAACAAACTTTTCCTTCTAAGAGAGATATCTTTTGAGATGTTGTACATCTGAAGGTGTTTTCATTCTATCCTCACACTTGTTTGATAGTGTGGTTAAGATAGAATTCTCAATTAGAAATTATTATCCTGTAGAATTTTAAAGACCTGCTGTTGAATAATGCAGTGTGTTGTTGCTGGATAATCCAGTAGTGTGACTGTTGAATATTTCAATGCTGCTTTCTTCTTTTTAATTTTTTTATTTTTTCTGGAAACTTTAGGATTGTCTTTGTATGGTGTTTTGAAGTTTAATGCTTAGTGTGTCTGTGTGTTTTCCGTTTTGTTTTTGTTTTTCACTATTTCTTTGAAATATTTTCTTTCCTTTTTTCTTGTGTGCTCTTTTGGAATTCCTGCTGAATTTATGTTGAATATTCTGGATCAGGCTCTTCTCTCTTTCCCCCTCCCTCCCCCCCTCCTTCCCTCTTTCCCCCACTCCCCCCCACTTCCTTCCTGTGTTTTCCTGTTTTAGAGCTCTTATCTTTTTATTCTGTTCTCATGGAGAGTTCTTCAGTTTTATCATCCAGTCTTTCTGTTGAATAGTCAAATTATTATTTCTGCTCTCAGTCCAAGAATATGTTCTTGCTTTCTAAATGTGCTTTTCTTGTTCTTATTTCATGAATGCAATGTCTTCTCTCTGAGGCCATCAATTATAAATGTGTTTTGAAGTTGTAGTCTGTTCTTGGCATAGTTTGTTTATCCAGAGTTGTTTTTCTGTTTGTTTTGGACTCTTTCTTATGTGATGGAACCTTTCCTAATATCTGGTGATCCTTGACTGTCATTTCATGTTGAGGAAGGAGGCACTAAAAATTGATTGGAGGGTCTGCTTGTGGGTCAGGACTTACCAACTGGTGGCCTTTGTGTAGAGTGATTGCACAGGAACTCAACTCTTTCATGTTGAGGTGGGAAGCTGAAGGTCAGCAGTTGCTGGTCTTTGCTTTCAGGACAACAAGTTTCTTCAGAGACGGTATTCAAAGCTCCTGTGAGGGCTCAGGGAGAGGGATGATGTGAGCTGGGCTGCCAGCATTCTGGGAATCTGGCAGAGGAAGAGGGTTGGATGAGTTTTCCAGTCTCTAAGTAGACCTTCTTTGTCTCCCAACTTCACTTGGCTCTCTCCCTGGTCCTCAGCTGTGCCTGATGTCTGGAGGCCAGAGAGCATCTTCTCTTGAACTGTTCTAAGCATTAAATCCCAGGGTCAGGGGGGACAGGTGCCTGCTGTAGGTTTGGTGGGGATCTGAGCGACTTACACAGACTGTGAGCCACCTCACCCCTACCTACCCCAGTCCTTAGTACCTTTTCCTTCTGGTTCTTGAGGCTTTTCAGCATTCTGCTGCTGGAATCTGCTTGCTTTGTTGGCTCTCACCCCACCGGTGATGAGTCTCTGTGGTGACTTGGTGAGTCAGCCCATTTCCAAGCACTCTCCCTCTTCCAGACCTGCATTTGAATGTCTAGTGTCTGCCCCACGTGCTGCACGCACCTGTTGGTACCCCCCAGATTCCATGTTCTGAAAGAATATCAGGGCTTTTTTTGGTGGTTGGTGTTTACTCTTGGAAATTCATTTCATTCTACTTCAGTTAAAATTTTAATTTGTTGATCTTCTCATTTCAAATGTGTCTGTCTAGACTAGAAGTGTTAATAGAAGTGTCACCTTCTTTTTTTTAAAAATTTTTTTATTGTTATGTTAATCACCATACATTACATCATTAGTTTTTGATGTAGTGTTCCATGATTCATTGTTTGTGCATAACACCCAGTGCTCCATGCAGAACGTGCCCTCTTTAATACCCATCACCAGGCTAACCCATTCTCCCACCCCCTCCCCGGAAGTGTCACTTTCTTATAAAAGAAAATTTAAGTTTCTAACTTTATAATTTTTAGGACTCTAAGGACTTAGTGAAGTCACTAACTTTGTGATTATCAGGAATATGACAATTAGTAAAGGCTTAGTTTTATAGCTCTCTACTTTTTTGTATATGATTGAAAGTCTTAATCCAAGATGTATGTATTTTATCAGTGTTCCCACACTTTCTCACATCAGTTTTAAGTTTAGATACCAGATTGGGAAAAACTTTAATTGCTTATAGTAGGGATACTTTTTATTTCATATATATTTTAAAACTTTTGCTTATTATTTTATTTAATTTTTAGAGAGAGAGAGTGTAGATAGGGGTAGAGAGGTGGGTAGGGGCAGCGGGAGAGGGAGAGAAAGAGGGAGGGAGAATCTTAAGCAGGCTCCATGCTCAGCACCTAGCCTGATGTGCGGCTCGATCTCATGACCTTGAGATCATGACCTGAGCTGAAATCAAGAGTGAGAAGCTTGAAAATGACTGAACCAACCAGGCGCCACTAACCTTTTATTTTTTTAAGTCATCTCTACACCCAGTATGGGGCTCAAACTTACAACCCTGAGATCAAGAGTTGCATGATCTAACAACTGAGCCAGCCAGGTACTCCTATTCCATATATGTTTTCAAAAGATATATATATGTGCATGTTTTATATAACTTTGTATATATACATATATATATAAATTTTTAATAGGAGACTTTTCTACTCTTATAAACACTGGATTTTACAGTGAATATTTTATCAGTAACTGAAAGGTATCTGTTAGGTTACACACCGCAACTTATATATGGAAACAAGTGTGACTTTCCAGTTGATTGATTTCATTCAAATAATTTATTTTCATTATAGAAGTTTTACAAGTGAAAAGCTTAAATGCATTTATATAGATAAAGGTAGTCAGGGGCACCTGGGTGGCTCAGTTGGTTGGGCGTCTGCTTTTGGTTCAGGTCCCAGGGTCCTGGGATTGAGCCCTACGTGGGGCTCCCTGCTCAGTGGGGAGTCTTCTGCTCCCTCTCCCTCTGCCGCTCTCCCTGCTTATGTGTTCTCTCTCTCTCGCTGTCTCAAATAAATAAATAAAATCTTCAAAGAAAAAAAGAGATAAAGGTAGTCAAAGTGTAAGAGGGTGAGCCACTGAGGGAAAACAGTATGCCTTTTTCTACTGGCTTTTTGTTGAGCTGCAAGCTCTGTGTTTTGTGCACTGTATTAAAAAGTGGAGGAATTTGATTTCTGAGATTGTATGTTGATTAGTCCTCTTTTTGTATGAAAAGTAACATTGGTTATTAAAGAAGTGACACACCATTCATTCACGTGGAGAATTGTGCTAACCCTGTCCCCCCAAATACAGCTGTGAACGGAGAGGAGCATTGGCCCCTGAGCAGGATGAAGAACATGGATACAGTAACACCCAAGGACTTCACACTATGGTCACAATTGTGTAGCCTTCCTCAGGCCTTGTTTCAGACGTAAAACTGAAGCACTTGAGTAGGAACCCAGGCGATGGCTTTGTCAGGAGACTAAAAACGGCACGAGAGTTAAAAAACAGAACCCACAGTGGTCTAAGATCTTTGAGTAAAGTCATAATGCTGCCATCTCTCAGAGTCTCTTCTTGGTGCTGGATACATTGCGTGTGTTCTCTCGGCTGTCTCTGGTGGAGTGAGCTGGGCCCAGAATTTCAGTGGTTTGTTCAGGGACTTGTGGGCTGGGCTTCAAACCAGCTCTGTACAAAGCTGTAACTTTTCCAGCATACTCTATTTCTAGAACTTGAAGACACCGTCATGTTTTCATGGGATGGCACAGACATCGGTGTGTTCAGAATAGACCCTAGTCAGTCAAGAAAACATGGTTCCTTATATTGAGATTAATGAGGAGAGGCTTTGGTTTGATAAAATTACAGACTTTCCATTAAAAGTGGTTTAAAAAAGGTTTCTCACTTAGGGGCCCAAACACCAGGCATCAAAAAATTCCACTGAGGGGACGCCTGGGTGGCTCAGTTGGTTAAGCGACTGCCTTCGGCTCAGGTCATGATCCTGGAGTCCCAGGATCGAGTCCCACGTCGGGCTCCCTGCTCAGCGGGGAGTCTGCTTCTCCCTCTGACCCTCCCCCCTCTCATGTGCTCTCTCTCTCTCTCTCTCATTCTCTCTCTCAAATAAATAAAATAAAATCTTTAAAAAAAAAAAAACTCCACTGAGGGAAGCATCTCATTGCTTTAGTGTCAGGACGATACTGTATCTGTGGATTGGGTTTTGGTGGGGGATTAATGTGAGGGTAGTTCATTCTCTAGGGGATTTGATCCCTGTGTCAGTTTTCTGTTGCTGCTGTACCAAATGACCATAAACTGAGGGACTTAGAGCAAGACAGCTGGGTTATCTCAGACCTTCTGCAGGTCAGAAGTCCAACACGGGCCTCAGTGGGGTGAAATCAGGGTATCAGCAGGGCTGCATTCCACACTGAAGGCTGGGGGAAGAATCCTCTTACAAGCTCATTCAGGGTGTTGACCATATACAGTTGCTGTGGTTGTGGGATTGAGGTTCCTGTTTCCTTGCTGGCTGTCAGCATGGGGCCACTCTTAGTTTCTAGAAGCCTCTCTCCTGTCCTTGCATGTGGCCCCAACATCTCAGGAGCCGTCAGCAGCTTATCAAATCTGTCTCATACCAGAAATTTCCCGTTTCCCTTCTGCTGCACCTCTCTGACTGGCTCTCCTTTCCTTCTGCTTTTACGGGCTCCTGTGATGCATGTGATTCCATTGGGGCCCACCCCGACTACCTAAGGTAATCCTGTTTTAAGGCCAGTTGATTAGTAAACTTAATTCCATCTGCAGGGCAGTACCTAGATTGAATGAGTAATCAGGAGACGGGGATCTTGCGGGGACATCTCTATCTAGAATGGAGTCTACCACAGTCACTTCGACGATACAATTTAATTTCCAGCACATTCTGTCTGTGGTTTAATTGTTCAGACTTTTTTTTAATCTTTTTTTTTAAAGATTTTATTTATTTATTTGAGAGAGAAGGAGAGCATGGGCAGAGAGAGGGAGAGGCAGACTCCCTGCTAAGCGGGGAACCCGATGTGGGGCTCGATCCCAGGACCCTGAGATTATGACCTGATCCGAAGGCAGACACTTAACCGACTGAGCCACCCAGGCGCCCCTCATTGTTCACCTTTTGACTATGCAGAGTAAAAATGATTGCTGGAAGAAGTAGCAAGGTGTAACCAGCATTTCATGCAGGCTTCTTAAAGCTAACATTGTCTTTTGTACTAAAAGCTTTTTTCTTGTTATAGAGTCATATTTACAAATAAATCAAGAAAGACATTCATTCATAATTTTTATTCACATTCTGTATTATTCTGGAATATTTTTGATAAATCAGAACTCTGTTTTATATGGTCTTGATCTTTGGGGATATATATTTAGAAGATATAGTTTGATTCCAGTATCTTCCTATCAAAACCAAATTGTTCAGAGGTGGCCCATGTGGCAAAGATATCAGAATCTTCCATTGTATTATTTCTTTAAAATGTGAATTAAATTAAATAACTTTTCTGGTCCTTTCATGAAAATTTGCAACTTCTCCCTTCTCTTTTAAAGGATGTTTTTGTTAATGATAAAAAGTTACCATACCTATGAGGCAGACCTTTTATTCTTTGCAAAAGTACTTCATAAATGCTCATTTAATTCCTGCTGTCTATGAAATAGTTAGGGTAAGCATTCTCATCCCCAGGCTTAATGAAGGGCTGAGATTATGGGGTGTCCCCATCGGGTGGGGCTGGCAGGAACGGGGCGGTGAAAGAATTCACCCAAGGCAGAACAAAAGAGAGAGAAGTTTTTTTATTTATTTATTTTAAGATTTTATTTATTTGACGGAGACACAGAGAGGGAACACAAGCAGAGGGAATGGGAGAGGGAGAAGCAGGCTTCTCACTAACAGGGGGCCCGATGCGGGGCTCGATCCCAGGACCCTGGGAAGAGGCTTGGAACCTGAGCAAGGCAAAAGGCTCACAGCGACCACCAAGCTGAATGCAAAGCAGCAATGCAAACAGGTTTATTAAACAACCCACCTCGAAATAGCCATAGGGTTTTACTAACCAATGAGCTACTTACAACCAGGCACAGTGATGTCCCCATGCTCCCTCACTCCACCCTCACCCCTGCCTCCTGGCAAACAGCTTCTCCTCTGCTGTCCTGTCTGCCACTCCCCTGCTGTTTATTCAATAAACTTCTATCTCGGGGCGCCTGGGTGGCTCAGTCGTTAAGCGTCTGCCTTCGGCTCAGGTCATGATCCCAGGGTCCTGGGATTGAGCCCCGCATCGGGCTCCCTGCTCAGTGGGGAGCCTGCTTCTCTCTCCCCCACTCCCCCTGCTTGTGTTCCCTCTCTTGCTGTGTCTCTCTCTGTCAAATAAATAAATAAATAAAATCTTTAAAAAAAAATAAAAATAAAACCACCTTTTTGCACCAAAGACGTCTCAAGAATTCTTTCTTGGCTGTTGGCTTCAAACCCTAACCATCAGTTTTGATTTCCCATCTAAACAAGGCCCCCATGTGTTTGTTGATTGACCGTGATTCTGGGTGGTTGCTTTGGCCTACAGGGGCCCAGAACAAGTCTTTGGGAGTTGACTTAACACTGAAGCAGCATTGGTAATGGACTGCTCCTTAGCAATGCTGTAATCATTATTTTAGAAGAGAACAGAGGAGAGATTCATTTGAACCTTGTGAAAAGAACTCCTGGAGTTTCTCCAGACATCAGAGGTGGGACAGGATGTTCGATATAGCACCAGCCATGGGCACTCTTTCAGGTCCTAAGCCTGTTTAAGCCTCAAAGAATGCCGTGGGGCATCTGTGCTCTATCTGCGCAGACCCGCACACACGGCGTGTATGAGATGCGGGGGTGGGGGGTGCTCTCAGGAGGGGGCTTGTCAGAATGGCTTCTGCTTTGGAGACAGCGCTTTCTTTGAAAGCTTTTATTGATTTCATAAAGAAGTCTTGTTTTTGAGGTCTGTTTTTTATTGAAATTTTTTTCCAGTTTATTTTTTATCTCTCCCCTACCTTCCAGTCCCCTAATGCTTGTGTAATGCTTCACACATGGTTAGCCTTCAGTAAATGTATTGACTCACTCTTAGCAGTTTATGCTTGCACACAACATCTGCAGACAAGGACTGGCATGTTGATTTGGTTTTGTTTTGTTTTCATGATCTAAGACTAGAGATAACTACCCTATGAGTAGATTGTCTGGAAATTTGCTTTATTCCTTTTAGTTGGTTTCAGGACCTCTCAGTTTAAAAAAAAAATAGCTTTATTGGAAGTATATTTGGGCAGACAGTAAACTCCACGTATTTCAAGGGTACAGTAGTATTACACATTTTGACGTTTTTCTTTTTTTTTTTTTTTTTAGATTTTTAAATTTATTTATTTGTCAGAGAGAGAGAGAGAGCACAAGTGGGGGGAGCAGCAGAGGAAGAGGGAGAAGCAGTCTCCCCACTGAGCAGGGAGCCCAATGCAGGACTCGATCCCAGGACCCCGGGATCACGACCCGAGCTGAAGGCAGACGCCTAACGACTGAGCCACCCAGGCGTCCCTTGACGTTTTTCTATACCCACAAAACCATCACCAGTATCAAGATAATGAACACCTCCGTCACCCCGGAAAGTTTCCTTGCGCCAGCAACCCCGCCCTTTCCCTCGCTGTACAAGTGAAGCATATAACTCCCGTGAGATCAGCCTTTCCACCTCTAGGTAGTCACCCAGGAGGAATGAAGGGGTGTGTCTACCTTAGACTTGTACAAGAAAGTTCACAGAACCTTTATTCGTAATATCTCAAACTGGAAGCAGCTCCGATGTCCATCAACAAGTGAATGGATAAACAGATGGTGATATATTTACTGGAATGCTACTCGGCATTGTAAAAAGGAATGAACTCTTGTATTTGGTTTGAGTTGAAGACCCCCATATTTAAAGCAGATTTGTCTTTGTTGTATTTTGCTTGATTTGTATTAAAATGGATTGGTTTTCATTCTCTTAGCAACTCCCCCCCTCCCCCCCGCGCCCCTGGAGGAAACTAGCCTAATATTAAAAAGTTGGTTACAGATGAACCATAACAGGATGTAAGTTGCATTTGGATCCTTAAAAGTTGAGAGCTTGTAGTCAGAAAGTACAGTATGGTCTGGCCTGCTGCAGGACTTGGTCCTGTAATGCCAGGTAGCCTAAACACCATCATATGTAGGAAATGGTGTCGGTGATGGCCGTGTGGGTTTGTTTAAGATTTTTCACAGGCAGGGCCAGTGGAATAGAGGGAGTAGAGTTTAAAATAGGAAAGGACAAAGCCCTCACATTGGCTGCTACACAGATGGAAATTCTTTCAAATGAGGCTTAAGGCAATAAAGATTAGTTCCTGGAAAATACAAACAAAACAGAACACCGCACAGAAAGAAAACTGGTTCCTTCCCCAGGCCTGGTCAGCTCCTGGAAGGTTGTACGTCCTCCTGCATTGTTTTCACTGTATTGTTTGTGGGAGGAGTTACTGTTTCCCGAGGCAGCCCCTGACCTCCAGCACCCCGCTCGCTTGCCTGGTTTATCCCTGAGTTATCCTGGTGTTCTCCCGAGGAGTCGCAAAGTGTGGTTTTTGTTGGATTCTGGTTACAAAGTTGCATACGCTCTGAGTAGTCTGTCCCAATCCTGATTTTACCCCCTTTATTTCTTATTTTGCAGAATGAGAAGTTTTTTTTTTCCTCATTCTCATTTTTTTTTATATGGCATTCTAACAACAAAAACAAAAATGCCCAAATGTTAGTTTATTTTTTTTTTTAAGATTTTATTTATTTATTTGATAGAGGGCAACAAGCAGGGGGGAGTGGCGGGCAGAGTGAGAGGCAGAAGCAGACTCCTCGCTGAGCAGAGGGCCTGATGCCGGCTAGACCCCAGGACCAGGAGATCATGACCTGAGCCGAAGGCAAATGTTTAGCTAACTGAGCCACCGATGTGCCCCTAAAGTAGTTTATTTTAAACAGTTTCCTGGAAATGTTTTATTTAAAATATATTTCTTGTACTTTTAGTTAATATATCTTCCTTACTATGTATCAGATGTTATTCTAAGGGCCTATCAAAAATGAGCTTATTTTATCCCCACGACAATGTTGTTTGATTTCTGATATATCTCTGTTTTATGAATAAGGGAACTGAAGAACAGAGAGGATGAGTAATTTGCCTAAGTTCACACAGCCCGATTAGCCTGGTTCTGTAGACTGGGTTCCTGACTACTATCTGCATTCTGCACTATGTTGAATGTAATAAGTTAGAATTTATTATGATTTTCTTGTGTAAGTCAAACTGGTTTTACAGCAAACCTTGTGAGCGTAATATACCAGTGAAAACAGTTGCAGTGAATGTGTCAGGACAACAAAACACCTATTCAGTAGCTGGGAAATCAATTTGATGTCAAATTTAAGCACTGCTGAGGCTGTTACAATAAATAGGTTTGTGTTTTTTGTTGTTGTTTTTTTAGAAGCCTGCATTTCATCTGCTGTGGTTATTTATAGTTTTTAATTTCTTCTTAGGCATGTCACACCTGAAAAATTTTATGTGGAAGCTTGTGATGATGGAGCAGATGACGTACTTGTCATCGACCGCGTGTCCACAGAAGTTACCCTGTCAGGTATTTCTCAGCTGGGGGCAGAAGCAGCCTTGAGACAGACTCTGTACCGCAGTTGCAGTAATTAAAATAAACAGTCGGGGTATATCTGTGTGTGGCTCTCAGAGTCTCATCTTATAACTTTGAATTCCGCCACCTCATTTGATTGTTACGCATTCGTTTTATGCTTCCTCCTTATTCTGAAAAGGAGGAATGATCTTGAAATTTTTACTATCCGTAAGAATTTAAAAACATAATTATTTCTTTATTTCTTCCCTTATCTGTACTTTAACAGGATCGGTTTTATTGATGTCAGTTCCTTTCTAGCTGTGAGACTTAAGGTATTTGAGGATGAGAAAGTTGTTTGAGCATTAAGTGTGTGGAATTTTAACAGCAGCTTTAGTTTTTGAAAATATTCATGACTGAGGGTAATTTAATAAATGAAAAATTATATATATATACACACACACACATATATATATGTGTGTATCACTGACTAAAACTTGTGTTGTAGGCAAATAATGTTCCTAAGCTTTATCTGTCTATATGTTGTCTGTCTCTCCAGTTGTATTTCGGTTTTGCTTCTCAGGGGTGTAAAAAACAATTTTTTCCCAATCATATGGAACACTGATTTCTGATTAGATGTGAAATAATTGTGGTGATAAATTAATATACCACATGATATCACATTTAGAATTTCATATTTCATGTGTTTAAATATTCCGCTCTAGACAGAGTTCTCTGTATTTAAGTACAGTATTTGAGTAACCACAGAGTAGGAATTCAGTAAATGTAAATACCCTCTGAATGGATAAAGTGAAATATGAAAATATTTTGAATAGGATAGTAAAGTATAAGAAAGAGATGGCTATAAATTTCTATTTTCTTAGTTACCTGCTTATTCTGGTAAGTACCATATATAGTTTTCCTCTGACCAAATGGAATTAGAGGGCTGTTTTGGTTTGATAATTTGGCATTTCCTGTGTCTGTTGCTTGGTGGCTGCTCTCTCAAGATAGCTGGTTGGTTTTAACCAATGTTAGGGCACTTCTAAAGTCTAGTAACACTACTACTTTAGACCGTGTTGATACAACCTAGTGTCTTATAAAAGCTTTAGCATGGATGTGTTTTCAATTATTTTTGACCTTTCAGTGATACTTGTAGGTAGAGATTGCAGATCCACTAGAGGCGACAGTGCTAAAGGTCACCAATAGTTTGGTTGTAAAAAGGACACCAAGTAGTCATCAGTGGACACATGAAGAGATACTTTGACCTGAAGCCAGTGGTGATAAGGGGCCGACTCACTCACAGTTGCTCTGCTAGTTTTTTTTTTTTTTTTTTTTTTTTAGCTGTTGGGAATGCAGACCATTGCCACGGAAAGAGGGATTTTTTTTTCCTTCCATGAAAAACTAACGTGTGTTCTTAGGAATTATCAGTTTTATTGTTATTATACTCCAGTTAATGTAACTTAGAGCTCCATCAATAAATAGTACATTTAATTTTTTTTTTTTGGGGGGGATGGGGACTGATATTTTAGTACATTTTTATCAGATGATCTCGGTATATTCAGGATTTTCTCTAAGCTTTTCACTGCGCTGGCATTCCCATTTGTCATGTTCGTTAATTGTGGCATAGCATTGCTAAGTAAATTGAACCACTGAGAGAAACAGAAGTGAACTTCAGACCTTATTCGGAATTACTTCATTCAGAATAACAGGACTGCCTTTAAGAAACAGGACTTGGATTGACAGCAGCGTTTCAAAATGAGTTCTAGGATGGTAATTAAACTGTGAAAGAAAAATTATATAGCCACATAAGCCTGGGAGCTGTGAATGAAACCACGGAGCAGCTTTGTTCCCCTGTAGGCTCTTCAGAGGTCCATGCCTTGTGACTCCGGGAGAGGGAAGAGAGGTGATGTGGATGTCTGTAGCAAAATCAGCTCATTTGATGAGGACTCCTACCCTCCCCACTTTGGTGCATTATTCCCTAGAGTTCTACAGAATGTGTTTTGTGAAACACATTGACTTAAAGTTTAACAATTGTGAAATGAACCCTATAATCCAAGATACTTTTTTATTATTAAGGGCATTATTGGTAAAGTCAAGGTTAATGGTGGTGCCTCCCTGCACACCTGCGTTTCCTTCCTCCTTCATCCCTTGGGTCTTGCCTCCATTTCCCACATTTGTAGAGTGGATGGGCAAGTCTCTGTTTGTGTTCCCTTAGTTGCATGTTGGTATTAAATTCATGCCCTCCTCTCCATTAACTTTCTAGTTCTCTGAAATAGACACAGACTTAGTTTCTGGCAAGAGGTTGAATAAATTTGGTTGAAAAATGACCATAGAAGTATCCCACGATTTACTTGATGAGGATGCTGAAGCATGTTACTTTGGGCACCTTATTCTAGACAGGCAGAGGCCTTTATATGTCACATGAACATCTTTATTTTATATTTTGCCAAAATGGAGGTCTAGCACTAGATGAAGGACTATTGCTTTCTTAGAACAAATCATGCATATTGATTTTCAAGTAACTACGGAAGTCAAACTAAATCTCCTTTTGTATCAGTGAGCTTTTTCTATGTGATTTTTCTTTTCCTTTTTTTTTTTTTTCTTTTAAAGTCAAGAAAGATATTCCTCCTTCAGCTGTTACAAGACCAATATTCGGTATACTGGGCACAATCCATCTGGTGGCAGGTAAGAA
The DNA here is from genome assembly GCF_011800145.1 of Mirounga leonina. Classification (NCBI taxonomy): domain Eukaryota; kingdom Metazoa; phylum Chordata; class Mammalia; order Carnivora; family Phocidae; genus Mirounga; species Mirounga leonina. Next base: position 44,082,258 of record NW_023270855.1, on the reverse strand, counting down.
AAAATAAGCTAAGATGGGCAAAGAAGGTAATGAAAATGACACAGTATAAAATGAAGGCATACTTCCTATCATGCTTGGAGCAGTAACTGTAGGTTAGGTATTTGTCACTAATTTCTAAAAGTGACATACTCCAAATGACAAATGGTAAAATCTATCAGCCTGAGGTTCTGTTGAAAAAAGTTTGGTTTTTGGTTTTATTTCAACTGAAATCTCTAGTCAACTAGACATTTCTTCATAAATTCTAAGAGTATTTAAACATTTTAATGCACTGATGACCCAGAGTATTCTATACCGTCAGCCCCATATTGAGGTTGAATATAACCTGGTGCGTCTTAGAGAATGTTACCTGGTTCTGAATTATTAGGAAAGTGATTTTGTTTATCTAGATTTCATTTCATTGAACTTAAAAAAATTCCTGTAATATCAGGCAGTGTGCTAGATGCTGAGTTATGGAAGATGCCAGGCCCTTTTTTCCCCCTGTGGTTTACAATCTAGTGAATGATGCATTTAAGTAGTAAATCACTGTAGTATGGTGTGACAAGTTCCAGGAGAGAGGGGTACGTAGGGAGACTTCCAGGAAGGGCACTTGTGGGTAGAGCCTTGAATGGAGCTTAAGAATTAATTTAGTGGTAAAGGCTTACCCTGTTTTATTTGTGGGAGGCGGCGGCGGCGGCTAGGATCACGGTTGGGGTATTATTCATAGTACTGTGATGCCTTCTTAATTCTGGACAGTTCATCTTTGTGATGTTGCAGTGACCAGTTAGTTATACTGCCCCAGCACATTTCTCTACCACTTAAAATGACATGGACGCCATAGGGGTGGTGTAGACGGGACATTACCTCTCCCGCAGTGGTCATATCTCATGACACATGATGATGCTCTAAGCTACATGCTGGGAAATGCATTAGCAGAGGCCTGTGTGCCTTGGGAGCGAGAAAGAAGCGTTTTCTGGCTTTACTCTGCATCTGCTAAGATCACTGCTTTTGCTTTTGTTTTTTTGAGAAAAGATTTGACCTTTCAGTAGGAACTTTTCTAAATACGCTATTCTTTCTATTCATAAATCCTAAGGTTTCCTTTAAAAAAAAATCATGGGCCTTTTATCTGTATGGCACCGTGCGGTCTCACTTGCTGCCTGTGGAGCTTAAATGGTGCCAAGTGCTACTGTTGGTTTTAGAGTTGCCTCTTTTATATTTATGTTGTGTGTGGCTTTGCTTTTTGTAGGTAATTATCTAATTGTTATTACCAAAAAGACAAAAATAGGTGAATTTTTCAATCACGTAATCTGGAAAGCAGCAGATTTTGACATCCTTTCTTATAAGAAGACGATGTTGCACTTAACTGATATTCAGGTAAGAACTGGAATCACTTATTAATCACAAAAGCTGACGCAGTCCCATGGGGGCGACAGCTGGGGCGGCAGAACGAAGGTTGGACGGATTTCTTTTAAGCCTAATGATTTCAACAGCCCAGCGAGTAAGGTTCCTCTACACACCTTTACACCTGGCCAGAAAACGTGCTTTCTAAAAGTCCTGTATTTATTTTATTGTTCTTGGTTTGCTTTTTTAAAAACTGACTCAAGTTCTTAAGTTTTGAAATTTCATATGTAGAGAAAAGGACAAACAGAAAAAGCCCCAGTATCCAGCAACCAGAATTAACTTCATATCCTTTTTGTAAAGAAATAAAATACAGATACCTTCGAAGTTCCACTGATCCCATTTCATTCCCTCTTTGTCCAGAGAAAAAGTTTTCTTCGCGTTTGCCACATGTGAACAGCAGTGTGTGTTTATGCCCCAGCGGCTGCCCCCCCTTAGCACGATTCCTGTATGCACAGCTTTTAGTTACCCTTGTTCAGGTATTAGGGAATGCAGTCCCCCAACAAAGCGGGTTCAATTTCAGTTACCATGGTATATGAAGTCAAGTATTAGTGCAGCAAGTTGGAGGGCAAAGGAACAAAAAAGCAGCAGCTCTTGAAGGGAAGTTTGCATTGAACATGAGTGGGGTACGGAAGTTGCGGCTGACCCTGGGAATGCCGGCCCTCGCCCTTCACAGGTCTGCAGCCAGGGGTCTTAGTGAGGGTGAACTTCTCGACATTCATGATGAAGTGATTGTGATGAGAAGGTTGAAGATGTCCCAGAGAAAGTGATACCAGTGACAGACTTCACAAGAAAGGAACTCTCTGGAGTATTCCATGACTTTGAGAGTGCCAAGGATAAGGCGTAAGGATAAGATATGACAATTAGGGGCACCTGGGTAGCTCATTTGAGCGTCTGACTCTTGGTTTTGGCTCAGGTCATGATCTCAGGGTCCTGGGATCAAGCCTGGCATTGGGCTCCACGCTCAGCAGGGAGTTTGCTCGTGCTTGCTCTTTCTTTCCCTCTTAAATAAATAAATAAATAAATCTTTAAAAAGAAAAGACAGGTGTATGGCAATTGGCCAGGGCATAGAAAAGATACTCCATAGCAATATATTCACCCCTATAAGACATGGTATTTAAGGCAATTAAAAATGGTTGTATTTATTTACTAGCCCAGTATTATTTACTTGAACAGTTTTTTCTTGATTGCTATACTTGGTTGTTAGGCCATGCAACTAATTTTAACATTGCCTACTACATATGCTTTGTACCTTTTGGTCTAAAATAAATAAATACATGTCTGAGCCCAAATTAAAAATTTTGTAGTATGTGGATTTGTAACAGGTAGATTAACATATTAATCATTTGATAATCATTAAGCATGACCAAACATTATCAATTGTTTCTTAAAGCAAGGATAAAAGTAAATGTCCCAGTATTCATTGGGAAGGCCAACTAAAATGATTATCAGAAAATAAAGATAAGTATTATTTTACTGGACTTTTCTTTTTAATCTTTGCATTTTAAAAAAGAATTTAATTCCCATCCAGCCCAGTAAAGTTTCTTAGGAATGAGGATGGTATTATTCCCTTGTTAGTTCCTTGCTGTGTTATTGGGCCTCTCATGACTTTATGTTTTTAACTTGTCAAATGAGCGTGAGTAACACTAAACTGCAAGGTTTGTTGTGAGGATGAAAGAGAGTCTCTAAAGGGTCTGGCACGTGGGAGGTCATCACCTAAGGCGGTGATGTTTTGTTAAAATAAATTTCTGCCCATTAGAGAAAAACTGAAGGCTACTAAAGGGCAGGAGTTCTATCCCATCAGTTAATGTAACAATACCCCATGCTGTTGAGTGAACCTCCTCCGTGGGTCAGGAGCTGGCCTAGGTCCTAGGGGAATGGTGAGCATCCTCTCTGTCAGTCCTATGCCAGTGGCATTTAACAGAGCTGGCTGGCTTACAGATCTGGACAGATTCGGTTTCAAGTATGAGACAGACTGATGTTTTCCTCCCTTTTGTTTACAGTTACAAGATAATAAAACTTTCCTAGCGATGATAAACCACGTCCTGAATGTGGATGGGTTTTACTTCTCAACGACATATGATTTGACCCATACTTTGCAGCGGCTGTCGAACACCAGTCCAGAATTCCAAGAAATGAGTCTCTTGGAAAGGGTAGGCTTCATCTTCAGCTATTTTTACTTATTTTGGTTTGTTTTTTTTTTGTAAAGGGACATATCTCTATGTCATCCATAAAAATATTTATTGATTTTTTGCAATCCTGGCTATGTCAGACTCACATGTGGGGTTGAAAACACACCGTGTTCTCAATGTCCGTCACAATTGCAAATTCAGGATCCCAGAATCTGTATGTGTGACCCAGACAGGACTGAGAACCAGTGGTATAAGAATTGAGAAGTCTGTCTAAACAGACATGCTGAGGGGCGCCTGGGTGGTTCAGTCGTTAAGCGTCTGCCTTCGGCTCAGGTCATGATCCCAGGGTCCTGGAATCGAGCCCCACATCGGGCTCCGTGCTCCGCGGGAAGCCCACTTCTCCCTCTCCCACTCCCCCTGCTTGTGTTCCCGCTCTCGCTGTGTCTCTCTCTGTCAAATAAATAAAATCTTAAAAAAAAAAAAAACAAAAACATGCTGGTAGTTTCCTGGCTTTCAGTGCTCTGCAGTATAACAATTATTAACGTTAACAACATAATTACCCTTAAAAAATTAACATGCCAACATGCAATATTCTTTCTGCAGTGGTGGTATTTATAGTTTTTACAACGAGAAAAGTAAGAACTTACTGATGTAAGAACTTGAAAAATATTGATTTAAGGTGGGGTTTTTTTGTTGTTATTTTGCCTCCCCCCCCCCGCTTTTTAAATATGAGTGTGTCTTTAAAACTGGGTCTCAAATGATATCATCCTAAAATTCCTGCTGTTCAGGAACCTGGATAATTGCCGCCTGGATATTTTAGTAACAAACCTTAGATTCTGTGTTTAGGGGGCAGACAGAATTTTAAAGGTTGCTGTCTGTTACCTGTTAGGCTAGACCCTATGAAATTGCTAGTAATTGACCATTTTTGACTAGTAAAAACGATAATTTCATATGGTTCATCCTAAATCAATATTTTAGTTGACTGGCTCTTTTAAGATTTTATACTCTAATCTAGTAAAATTTTATGTAGACTTGGATGCAAATTTAGATGTAAGCTAAGCAATCAAGCAATTTGGCTTTTAACTACAGAAACAGTTGCTTTTTTTTTTTTTTAAAGCAGTTGCTCTGCTGCATCTGCCATTTGTTTATCAAATGTCTCCTGTCTCACTGATGTGTAAGGCATTGAGTTTGATTATGTAATGATGACTAATACGTGCGGGCGATTGGGAGCACACACCTGCACTGGGAAGTGTGTCCCGAGGCTGGTTGTGGCTGCTCCTGGGACTCTCAGCTGGGGACAAGCATGGGGAGTGGCAGTCTGTGTGTTTTGTAAACAGAATGGAGAGGGTCGGTTAATCTCCTGTGTTGTTGAGGGAACGTCTCCTGTATTTATAGTTTGAAAGTCAGAGATGCCCTCGGCAGTTACTGTAGGGGCTGCCAGATGCCAGCACGGGTTAGGCCATGCGGAGGTGTGTTCTTTAGGTGACATCGAGCCAGTGAAGAATTCCCAGCAGACAGGAGACAGGTCACGTTGGAGAGCTCTTGCTGGCAGCATGTGGAGGGGTGGGTGGCAGGGACAAGGCCAAGACTATCCGGGGAAGTTGCCCATAGTAGTTAGGCTGGAGTCAGGTGCTAGTTGGGGCCATGGGAGCAGGGACATAGGAGAGGGGGGTGGATTTGGAAGGAGATTTAGGACTTGGCAGTTGACTACAGATAAGAGGAAGACCCCAGGGCGCCTGGGTGGCTCAGTCGTTAAGCGTCTGCCTTCAGTTCAGGTCATGATCCCAGGGTCCTGGGATCAAGCCCCACATCGGGCTCCCTGCTTGGCGGGAGGCCTGCTTCTCCCTCTCCCATTCCCCCTGCTTGTGTCCCTCTCTCGCTGTGTCTGTCTTTAAAATCTTTAAAAAAAAAAAGACCCCAGAGGACTCCCAGGTTTCTGCCTGGGCCCACAGCACTGGCCTGAGCCAGTGGGACAGGACACCCGGAGGAGGGGCGGATTTGAGGGGAAGACCTGTGTGTAGCCACCAGGTGGAGACATTGATTGTTGAGAGTTTTCATCTGTAGAACCTCAGGTTGGCAGGAGATACTTGATTAATTTTAAATCTTCTTCCTCAGGCAGATCAGCGGTTTGTATGGAATGGTCATCTTCTAAGAGAACTTTCTGCCCAGCCAGAGGTAATGGACACTAAATAAAACCTACTTATTTGTTACAGTCCAAGTTCTAATTGAATAGATATGTAAAATGGCTGCCTAATCACCAGGGATTTTGGTAAATACTTCTCATTTAACTCAGTTTATAACTTACATGCATGGATGTCATCATCTTCCTCTGTCCTTAGTTTGTACAAATGAGGGGGGAGCAGCGAGGCCCAGCCGAGAAGCATAGCATATCAAATCTAGGTACATGGATTTGCTTGGTGTCTTTATTTCTTGTCATTTGCTTTGCTTCTTTCGGAAAAGTAGTTTGAGCTGCAAACAGCTCGCATGGGAGTCTCTTTCTGGAGCAGTGAAGTTGCTGTAGGCAAAGAGTGACAGGGAGGGAGGTAGACGTTTGGCAGCTTCATGCAGTTTTATTAGTGTTCCAAAACCTGAACACTTAAGCCCAAATGATTGCATCACATGCTTAAATTGTGTTTTAATTGGAAAGACCAGGGTACGTGAGAGACATTTAAAAAAAATAACCCATAAGCTTGATACCTTGTTGTATTTGCATGTTACCTCCATAACACAAGTATTTTTATATAGTAGAAGTATGTTTTATGCAGTGCTTCTTTTTATTTGAAGAGCATGTGTGTTCCTCAGTGTCCTGTCTCTCTCCATTTCAGGTCCATCGGTTTGCGCTCCCAGTATTACACGGCTGTATCCTTTCATGGTGTCACTCTTCAGTTGCCTGGCAGTCCTTAGTCCGGTGTTAGTACAAGGCAGACTTAGGAACAATCTCAGTCATATGAAGAGAGTGTTTTAGAATTAGTAGAAATTGCTCTTGATAACAAAATCAAACCCATTAACGTAAAATCTTAGAATACTGGTTATAAATACCCCCCTTTTTTAAATGAACTCTTGAGACTGAATTATTCTCTCTGTTCAAGAGTTCTGGGGCTGGTGGTTTAAAGAAGGAGCATGCAGACTGTGTTTTGTATTTATTAGACTTTGTACCAATAAACAAGAGTAGTTTGAACCTGACTATTGAAAACTTCCCCTTTCCCTTAAAATAGTTAGATTCAGGAACTAGGGCGACCAGCAATGTGGAGAGGAGAGTTATAATTAAAAATCGTCCTTGTCATTTGAAATAGCCACAAAAAAAATGGGAATAGATGGTACACAAAGGATAATGCTTAGGGCAGGGGGAAAGTCCGTACAGATGCAAAACAAATAGTCATCATCTAATTTTAAGTTCATTTTAAGAACTTACCACAACAGGGAAGCCGAGTGAGCTGGCGGATAAAGGACAGGTAGCTGACGAGCGCCTGTAATCAGCACTGTTCTCTCCCTGCAGAAACCGAGGTGATCTTTGTATTAAGAACCCCCGAGAAGCTTATTACAGAAACAGTCTGTGATCTGTTTGTTCATTATGTTGATAGGATTTCTTTAAATTATTCTTGTTATACTTAAAAGCAAAAAAGTACGGAGGAAACATTTTTCACAGTTGTGGGAGAATAAAAACCAGAAACGCTGGGAATAAAAGCTCTTGTTTATTCTGTGTCTCCCTCCCCTCCCTGGAATATTTCCAAGTTCTCCTAAGACTAAAATAAGCAATGAATTTAGGTAGTGCTTTAAGGTGTTTGGGCCAATTGTGTGTGTGTGTGTGTGTGTGTGTGTGTTTCCAAAATGAGCTTGTGAATGGACAGTAATATTAAATGAGTTTTGGGACACCTTTTCTAGGCGATTTTAGAAACAGGCTATCCATTCATTTAGCTTTCCATCTAAAGCTTTAAATAAGCCTCTGGCTAACATAGTTTCAGTGTTTGATGTATACACAGGGAGATGAGCAGGAACAGAGGCCTCGAGTCAGGAGCATGCTCAAGCAGCGAATGTGGACAGGGAGAGGTGGGAGTCACCTGAAGGAAGGAGCCGGGTCTGGGTTTTGCAGGGCCTTGTAGGCTCTGTGTGTACTGTAACTGTGATGAGAAACTTGGGATTCGAATAGAGGCTTGGCATGGTAAGACAGGCTCACTGACAGCGGTGTGGAGAACATGCCAAAGGCGAGCATGGGAGGATACAAGGACTCACGATAGAGGCAGTTGTTGTAGTTAGGTGTGAGAGGCGGTGATGCCTGGGGCCAGGATGGTAGCAGTGATGGTGGTGGAAATGGTCAGGTTCCAGACCTGTCGTGAAGGTAGAGCTTACAGAATTTTCTGACAGATTGTACATGGGGTATGGAAGAAGGGGGCTTAGTACGAATCTAAGGTTTCTGGCCAGAGTAAGTGGAAGGAAGCCATCCATCGATGCGTGGAAGAGTCTGGAGGTGGGGGTGAGGCCAGAGTATCCGGAGTTCCACTGGGACAGTTAAGCTTGAGATTGCTCTAGCTTCCAAGACGAGATGTCACAGAAGCAGATGGAGTAATGGCGTTGGAGTTTACGAGGGAAGGTCATGTTGCAGACATAAAGTTGAGAGTTGTCTGATGAGCACAGATGGCATTTAAAGCCACGAAGCTGATGAGCTCATCAAAGGAAGAAATGCATCTAGGGAAAAGAAAAGGCCTGGAGAAAGAAGATCGCCTGAAGGGAGTTCTAGAAGGTGAAGCCACAGACTGTAGGCCTCATTGAGGACAGAGTGGGGGAACCAGTGTGAATGAACCGCAAGGACAGGAGAAATGGTGACCCAGCAAAGGGCAGTGAGGAAGAGGGGAGCCACCCAAGGGAGGGTGGTGTCCCACAAACAAATGAAGAGACTGTCTGCAAGCACAGGGGGTAATCAGCTGATAAGGTGCTGGGTGGTTAAATGTGAACATTCGGCAGGGAAGTTATGTACCTGCTCCCCCGACTCTCCTCCCCAGATGGGGGAACTGATGAGAAGAGTTTGCAGAAGGGGAGAGCACAGTCAAGTGCTGGAGTGATGTCCTCGAGTGTGCGACAGGTGGAGTCTAGTGCCCAGGTCCTCCTCTGCCAGGAAGGGAAGCAGACACGTGGATGTGGATGCCAGTTGATAGAGAGCTGTGGCAGGAGCACACGGGGATGGCTTTTATTTCCACAGAGGACCAGGAAACTATGTCAGTTGGGTGAGTGGGATGCGGGAGGAGTGTTGGAGGCTGAGAAGGTGTGGTATGGGCATCCAAGTGCGAGCGCGTGGCCCTGGGCGTAACTCACTGATAAAGACCGGAAGTACATCTGTTCACATGGTAAAAGTGATATCATGGTGATGGGCTGCTGTATGATTGTTATTTTCTTGTTCCTTCCATGCTTTCTGGATTCTTTAAAGTGTGTATGTATTTCTCTTGTAATCCGAGGAAATGATTCATAAAGCAGTCACTCATATTCTGTGCTCCACTTAGTTCTCTAAGGGCAGGCTCATATCTTAGTCATCTTTGTGCCCTCGCCCAAAATAGGTAATGGGTGAATGAATGAACAAATACGGCCTTGGATTCTTCTCTAGTGCTGTGGGTTTTAAAGAAAAGTGAATTGGGAGTTCAGGATGAGTCATCGTTAAGTCTCATGATCCCAGGTCAAAGAGAAGGATGAATCATTAGAAATTCATATTGCTAGTGTCCCTCAGTACCATCATTTTGAAAGTGATTTGGCATTCTCTTTTGAATTTACCAGAACTTCCCCTGTGCATACCCAATATGTTTATACCAGGGGGTGTTTGCAAGAGTGTTCACAGCACCACAGTTGGATGGCACCAACGCCATCAGTTCCATCAGAGAAGAGTCGGGGCTCTCACAGCACCGAGGAGGAGTGGTTTACTGGTTCGTGCCATCCAAGCGTGGAACGTACTGGTGGAAATAAACAAGGGCTGAAGCTTGTCAAGAATGTGGTGCTGTTTTTATAAAAAACTCAAACATAAGCAAGCCATGTGTTTTGTTTTGTTTTTGTTTTTATTCATGAGAGTCAGAGAGAGAGAGGCAGAGGGAGAAGCAGGCTTCCCGCCCAGCAGGGAGCCCGATGCGGGACTCGATCCCAGGACCCTGGGATCATGACCCGAGCCGAAGGCAGACGCTTAACCATCTGAGCCACCCAGGCGCCCAAGCCACATGTTTTTAAGTCGTGGTTGCCTGTGGTGAAATTAAAAAGGCAGGAGTATGGTCTCCTGAGAACAGTTGCTGCTTCTGGGCAAGAAGACGGGATGGAGAAGTAACAGTAATTAGAGTCAGGGTTTTGGTACTATTCTGAAGTTGAATGGGAGGTTCATAGATACTTAATTTATCGTGCTGTTAATGCTCTATAATGGATGATTCAGGTTGTGTTAAGAAAAAAATGTTACATATAAAAGATAAGCATAGGGCAAACCCAAACAAATTGAGGAAGGAAGAAAGATAAGGCCATCGAGACAGTGAAAGAAACTTTTCTGTTACAATATCAAGCGGTAAAGATGAAAAGTCAAAGTAATTCTTAGGAGAATTTGGCATTTCCTAATAAAATCAGATGATGAATATACTCCGTGACCTAGCAGTCCTAGCTCCTTAGAGCCACCTCCCCAAAATGTTTGTTTGCGGCACTTTTCTGCTAGCAAAAACTGGAAACAACCTGGACAGTCGGCTGGATAGACTGGTGTAGCCCGTGAATCCGCACGGTGGGATAGAATCCAGCCCCAGCAACAAGGGAGCCCCAGGCACGTACTGCAGAACAAAGAGGGCAAGCCAAAAGACATATACAGTGTAACTCCTTTTAGGAATTTGCTCAGTGGCAAAACTAGAAAGACCAGCAAGGGAGTGGTGAACTGAGTGGATAGTGGTAAACTGAGTGGATAGCGGTCTGTGTGTGGAGGGCAGCAGGGGAGCAAGATGGGGAGGGGCGCCCGCTCTCGGTGCTCCAGAGGTGCCGGGGGTGCGCGTGGGGGTGGATGTGTGAGTGGGTTCAGTGATTTTTGTTATGATCAGACAATATTTAACCAAAATTGGCCATTTTAACCAATTCTGAGTGTACAGTTTAGAAAGTGGCATTACCTTGCTAATGTCGTATGAAGAGCACCAAGCCATTTCTTTCTCCTCTATTGGAAATTCTCAATCCATTAAGCAATAGCTCCCCAGACATGGCTCTTTTTGTAAATATTTAGATACATTGTGTATTCTTTTCTGTTTGTTATAGTTCCTAATAACATTGTTTTAATGTAAGAGATTTGCCATCTCCAGAGGCTTCCGCAAGCCCTTCATTCTGGCCATGAGGTGGAGAGACCCGAGCCCTGAGGGTTCGCAGGGATCGAGCCCTCTGCATTGCTGAGCGGGAGTGAGCAGGTGGATAGCACATACCTTTACTAGTTGTTAGGGAGATAGGTTTAGATTAAGAAAAGCTTTTGGGGGAGATACTTTTTTTTTTTTCATATTCAGTTTTACTTTTCCTGTTTCAAGGACAAAGTAGAGTCAGAATTTGTTTCTGGATAATCCTTAAATCACAGTTTGATCTGTAATCTTCATATGCATACGAACTGTTATTGCTGATTTATATTTGTAATTATACATATATTTTTGTGTTTTTTTTAATTGCAGTAGTCTAGCACCCCCCCCCTTTTCCATTTCTTATTTGAAGGCAAAACTACTTTACATTTATGTTTTTCATTCTAAGCACAGTTTTTTGGTGATGCAGGTAGTGTTTTACTTTTAGAAAGTGGTTGAGGATAGCAGGGAAAGGAAATCATATTTTTCAAATAGAAACAATATAATGAACCACTCAAACATACTGTCTGTATGTCATTATAGGATTACTGACTTGACCAAACTTCACAGTCGAATATTACAATATTAAAGGCTTGTGAACATTCATGAAGAACCCGAAAAGATTGTACATTCTTGGTTCATTTTTCTCTTTTTTTTTAAAGATTTTATTTATTTATTTGACAGAGAGAGACGCAGCGAGAGCAGGAACACAAGCAGAGAGAGTGGGAGAGGGAGAAGCAGGCTTCCCGCTGAGCAGGGAGCCCCATGCGGGGCTCAATCCCAGGACCCTGGGATCATGACCTGAGCTGAAGGCAGATGCTTAACGACTGAGCCACCCAGGCGCCCTGGTTCATTTTTCTCTTAAAGACGGAGTCATTCTTGCTTGCTAGGGTAAATGGGTTCAGATGTAATCTGGAAATAATACCTATGATTTCTATAAATGTTATATTTTTCTTAACATAGCTAAGTTATTACTATGCACTCGTGTTCTATTAATGGAAAATACTTTGACTGGATTCTCATCTCGAGGAGGAGTTGTTTCAGAGCCGGTGTGCGTTATTATGTAAGAGGTGAGATTAATTTTGTCAGCGTGATTCAATACTGGGTTTTATCACTAATTAATGTCTTGTCATACGGTGACATGAATGTAACCTTTTGTATTTTATTCTCATCATTTGATAGCCTCACTAAATATTTATCTCCTGCTTCATTATAATAATTCGGTAGGTTTTCTGTGCTTTACTCCAGTTACTGTAGTTACATGGCAGATATTAATGAGACCCTATAGGTTGCTTCTTACTGCTTTAAGAGGAATTATTCATGTTGTTTGCGGGATGTCTGAAAGCCAGTTGAACTCAGTGTAGTTTCATATCAGAAACTCGTATCAGAAGGTATTTTCTTTCACTGCTCTCGGTTTCTTTGCATGCATAAAGCTAGACATTTGACTTTATGCCTTCAACTTTAAAGATTTACATTTTGAGTATTTATTCCCTAGGATTTGTACTAGCAACATGTTAATTTACTTAAACCAAGCTTTTTAAAATCTGCATTAAAAATTACTGGCATTATGAAAAGGAGTTTTTCTAACTCTTCCTGTTTTCTTTTTTTTTTAAAGATTTTATTTATTTATTTGAGAGAGAGAGAATGAGAGACAGAGAGCATGAGAGGGAAGAGGGCAGAGGGAGAAGCAGACCCCCTGCTGAGCAGGGAGCCCGATGCGGGACTTGATCCCGGGACTCCAGGATCATGACCTGAGCCGAAGGCAGTCACTTAACCAACTGAGCCACCCAGGCGCCCCTCTTTCTTTTTTTGTAAGAATAAAATTCTCTGGGCCATTAGATAAATTGTAGAAGTTTTGGACCAAAAGTTGTAAAGGTTATTCCCTTATTACAGGTGATACAGCAGAAGGACATTTTAGTAAGTGACCTGGCCAAGATCACAGAATCAGAATTGGAATTCACGACTCCTTCATAACTAGATTTTCTTGGATGGAGACATATTTTTAGTTAAATTTTTGAATAGGTAATGCATTCACATAGTTCAGGTATCAAGAAATATAAAGAGATGTGCAATAAAATATATTTCTGGGCTTTGGGCCCATCTGCTGCATCTTACTCAGTTGTTAGCTTCTTATTTATCCTTCCAGATCATTTTTTAATGCTTTTACAGTTGTGTGTTCTCCTCCCCCTTTTGTGGACATTGGTTGTATACTGAGCACATTTTCTTGCACCTTGGTTTTTTTCTGTTTTTTAAATTTCATATATCTTGGAAATCATTTCATAAAGGTCTGCCTCCCCACCTAGCCCCCGCACCCCTTCTCTCCTTCCCTCCCTCCCTGCATCCCCACCCCCATGCACACCAATCTCACTCTAACTTCTAAAAATATTCCTTAATGAGAATTAATGGAAAGAACCCAAGTATAAGATGCTTCTGACAAGTAATTTTAGAAGGTTTTGAGAAAGCATTTCGTTGCCGATTTGACTCAGTAATTTTGTCCCCGTCACTGTTAACAAAACCACCTACCTCACCTCAAAATGTTATATTTGAGAAATAGATAAGATAGAAAGGATGTTAAGAAATATTTGAGGTGGTTAAAAAAATCTGTTGATTTCTTTATAATAATTTAGTAATTTGAGTCAGGGACTAGCTTGAAAGTTGCCTCTGCAAGTTTTTCGTATAAAAGTAGATTATGTGAACAGGATTGTAGAGGATTGCTTCAAATAATCGAAAGGACTAACCAATATTAAGACTAAACACTTTAGAGCAGTGCTTTTCAAACTAGGCTTTGTGGGTATGTTCATGGAGTTACAAGAATTCTAGGATCATACAATTTTTGTGCTTTTATTTTGATAATTGAAATCATTATAAGCATCTGGCAGACCATTTGCCCTGTTACAACAAAATATTGTTAACATAATGACCCACATTCCATTTAATATTGTGTTTAATAGTTTTAACTTTCAAAATAGTATTTTTCAAACTGGGATCTATGGGCATACTCTCAGGGGTCCTTGAGAATGACTTTTTCTTGAAAATATTTTTCAAGTTTGAGAAACACTGTTTTAGAGGAATTGTGTATGTATAAACAATTGATATATTAAACAGCAACCAACTTCATCTGTTTATTAATAGGTCCTTAATACTCCGCCTTAAGCCTGTTGTAATGAGGGAGCTTCTCTTAGCTTTCGGATGGTGTACCATGCGTTTGAAATTTATTTTTACAAGGACTTTTCCACTAATTTGAACTGAGTTAATTCTTTCCAAGTTAAACCGAATTGGTGAGTCTCTGATGTGTTTCTCATGTAACAAATCTGGTTAACTTTGGCTTTTTTTTCGATTTAGGAATTGATTCTGAAGGCCATGCCGCCAACTTTGTAGAAACAGAACAAATTGTGCACTATAACGGGAGCAGGGCCTCATTCGTACAGGCAAGTGGATGTGTCTCTGAGGCGGCCAACCAGCTCGCCTCCTCTGCTTCCACCATACTTTTCTGCCCTGGTGTTGAAATTTCCCTCCGCTCCCCTGCTTTTTAAAGTAATACCATTCGTTGTCTACAATGTGGGTAAAGTTCCCTCAGAACAAAGCTACTCGATTAACTTGGCACTCACCTCCCCACATTTCCTGCCCTTGAATTAATTAAATCCCTACGGAGAGAGGAGGGGAGGAGGTCCAAGGGTTAGGGACGTGGAGCCACCTCTCCGCTTCACCCCCTTGACTTCTTCAAGGCAGTGATGATGGGACAGAAGTCAGCTTGTGAAGGCTTTACCCGCCTTGCACTTCTTTGGGGAGCAGTCTGGCTCTTGTTGCCTCCTTATGGAGTTCTGGGTCACTTGCTGCCCCAGAGCAGTGGTGGCTCCACATATTTGTAAGTTCAGAAATATACTCGTTGGAGAATGAATAAAGCAGTTTTCTAATTTCATCATCATAGCGGATTATATAACAGACATAACTTATTAATTGCTTATAAATAAATTGGTTTATTTTAGAAATTTAGGGGAAACAGGACTGTTTACTACCCAAGTAGTATACATGTATATAAAATCAGGAGGAAAAGTCCTTTCCAAATGTATTCCCACAGAATCGGAACTTTAGGAGTAGGCATACACAGACTCCTTTCGTAGTTGGTAGGTTATATTTATGTTTTTTCCTTTGATGAGAGAAACAAGTTAATGTGTATGTTTCTTTTCATATTTCTCTCTTTTCTTTTAGACTCGAGGATCAATACCAGTTTTCTGGTCTCAAAGACCAAACCTCAAGTACAAACCACAGCCACTAATCAACAAAGTAGCCAATCATGTGAGTATCTTCTGTGTTTTTTCCGTTGGCTAAAAATAGGAGCTTCATAGCATTATAGTTTGCATGTGGAACATGTAGTTATTCCTCACGAGTTAGAATCCAGCATCTCTGCAGCCATTCTCCTTGGATCTGGCACCTAGTGAACCTCTGACCCAAAGGCTGTAGAGATGGCACATTGGAAATGCAGAAAACTAGCAGATGATTGGACAGCATGGCAAATTCAGATTTTAGAGATCTTGTAAGATTTGCAGCTTCATGCTGTTTTAGAGTCTTTAGTGTATTCTGTTTGAGGTCGTGCTCAGATTTAAAGTATGGTATTGTAGCTCAGAACAGAATGGCTTATAATTGCTGCTTACTACATGGTATTTAGAATATCTTGAAGACCTGGTCCCAATCCTAGTGTCATTCTCTTGAATATACAAACAGGACATTTAAGGAGATACTTTATTTTTTTTATTTTAATAGAGAGATACAGCAAGAGAGGGAACACAAGCAGGGGGAGTGGGAGGGGAGAAGCAGGCTTCCTGCGGAGCAGGGAGCCCGATGCGGGCTCGATCCCAGGACCCTGGGATCATGAACTGAGCCGAAGGCAGACGCCCAACGACTGAGCCACCCAGGCGCCCCAGGAGATACTTTAAAGAGTTTTATAAATATAGTGTAATTTGGTAAAGTGTGTAATTATTTTCTCTTTCTAGATGGATGGTTTCCAAAGGCATTTTGATTCACAAGTAATTATTTATGGAAAACAAGTAATAATCAATCTGGTATGTTTCTTACATGTTTCTTGGGGGGAACAAAACAAAAAACATGTAAAAAAAAATATAACATTTACCATTTTAACTGTTTTGAAGTGTGCGGTTCAGTGGCATTAAAGTATTTTACAGTGTTGTGCAAGTGTTACCATTAGACCATTTCCAGAACTTTTCATCATGCCAAACAGAAACTCAGTGTCCATTTAACTTCCTATTATCCTTCCCTCAATCCCTGGTAACCATTCTACTTTCTATCTGTATAAATTTTCCTATTCTAGATTTACCACATAAGGGGATCATATAATACTGATTCCTTTGGGTCTTGCTTATTTCACCGAGCTTAATGTTTCTAAGGACTGTCCACGTTACAGCATGTATCAAAATTTCATTCATTTTGAAGACTGGATAACATTCCTTTGTATGTTCCATATTTTGTTTATCCATTTATCTGTCGATGGACGTGGGTTGTTTCTACATTTCAGTTGTGAATAATGCCGCTCTGAACATTGATGTGCAGGTATCCATTTGAGTCCCTGCTTTCAGTTCTTTTCGGGTCATACCTAGAAGTGGAATTGCTGGATCATAGGGTGATTCTAGGTTTAACTTTTTAAGGAACCGCTACTGCTGTTCACAGTGGCTACCTTTTACATTCCCACCGAGGTGCACCTGGGTTCTGCTTTCTCCACATCCTTGCCAGCACTTGTTATTTTCAGGATTCGTTTTGTTATGTTTTTTGATTATAGCCATCTTTATGGGCGTGGAGTGGTGTGTCATTGTAGCTTTGATTTGCATTTTTCTAGTGACTAGTAATGTTGAACATCTTTTCATGTGCTTATTGGACATCTGTATATCTTCTTTAGAGAAAGGTCTACTCAAGTATTTTGCTCATTTTAAATTAGGTGGTGGTGGTTTTTGTTGTTGAGTTATAGTAGTTCTTTTTATATTCTGGAACTAATTCCTTATTAGATGTGCTTTGCAAATATTTTCTCCCATTCTTTGTGTTGTTTTGATAACTGCTAGTTATAGGTCTATTCAGATTTTCTGTTTTTTCATGATTCATGTTTGGGTGGATTGTTTCTAGAAATGTGTCCATTTGTCTGGTTGATTGACTGCAAAATGTTCATTGAATTCTCTTATAATCCTTTTTGTTTCTTCAGAATCAGTAGTAATATCTCATCTGTCATTCCTGATTTTAGTTAAGTCGAGTCTTCTCTTTTTTTTTCTTGGTCGTTATAGCTAAGTTTGTCAATTTTGTTAATCTTTCAAAGAACCAAATTTTGGTTTCATTAATTTTTCTCTATTTTTCTATACTTCATTCTCTTTATCTCTGATCTTTATTTCCTTCCCTTTGCTAGCTTTGAGTTTTGTTTGCTTTTCTTTTTCTCGTTTAAAGTGTAAAGTGAGGTCCTTGATTTAAGGTCTTTTTTTTTTTTTAATATTTTAATTTATTTGAGAGAGAGTGCGCACGCAATTATGTGACCATGTACAAGTGGGGGAAGGGGCAGAGGGAGAGGAGAGAGAGAATCTCAAGCAGACTCTGCTCTGCGTACAGAGCCCGACGCGGGGCTCTGTCTAACAACCCCATGAGATCATGATCTAAGCCGAAATCACTAGTTGGCTGTTCAACTGACTGAGCACCCAGGTGCCCTGGTCTTATTTTTCAGTGTATATGTTTATAGCTGTAAATTTCCCTTAGTGCTGCTTTGGCTTTATTTTATAAGTTTTGGTATATTGTATTTTTGTTTTCATTTGTCTGTTTTCTAATTTCTCTTGTGATTTCTTCCTTAACACAATGATTGTTTAAGAGTGTGCTGTTTAGGGCTGCCTGGGTGGCTCAGTCAGTTAAGTGTCTGCCTTCAGCTTAGGTCATGATCCCGGGATCCTGGGATGGAGCCCTGCATTGGGCTCCTTGCTCAACAGGGAGCCTGCTTCTCTCTCTCCCTCATCCCCTCACCCTGCTTGTGCTTTCTCTCTCTCTCAAATAATAAAATCTTCAGAAGAAAAAGAGTGTGCTGTTTAATTTCCTCATATTTATGAAATCTCTAGTTTTTCCTTATTATTGAGGGTTAACTTCATTCCACTGTGATTAGAAAAGATACTTTGTATGGCAGTTATTTTAAAAATTATTAAGACTTGTATTGTGGCCTAACAATTACTCTGTCTTGGAGACTGTTGCATGCACACTTGAGAAAAATATATATTCTGCTGTTGTTGGGTGGAGTGTTTTGTTTATGTCTGTTGAGTCTGATTTGTTTGTGGTGTTTAGATTCTCTGTTTTCTTATTGATCTACCTATTTGTTCTCTCCATTACTGAAAGGGAGCTGTTGACATCTCCAACTATTATAGAAATGTTTATTTCTCCCTTCAGTTCGTTCAGTGTTGCTTCATACATTTTTGGGCTCTGATGTTTGGTGCATATATATCTTAATTGTTTTACCTTCTTGGTGAATTGACTCTTTTATCACTATATAATGTTCTTCTTTGTCCTTAACAACAGTTTTTGACTTAAAGTCTATTTTGTCTGGTGTTGATAGAGCTACCCCTGCCTTTTTTTGATTACTAACTATTTGCATGGAGTATCTTTCCATCCTTTCACTTCTAGCTTACTTGTGTCTTTAGATCTAAAGTGAATGTTTTCTGTAGCATGTGGTTGGATCATTTTTAAAATTCATTCTGCCAATCTATGCCTTTTAATTGGAGAGTTAATTCATTTATATTTAAAGTAATTACTTACCTGTAGAGACTTATTTCTGCCATTTTGCTATTTGTTTTCTGTACATCTTACAATTTTTTATCCTTTGTCTTCCTCTATCACTGTCTTCTTTTGTGTTGAATTTTTTTGTAGTTATATATTTTGATTACCTTCTCATTTTCTTTTGTTTATATTCTATAGATATTTTCTTTTTGGTTACCATGAGGATCACATACAATGTTTTAAAGTTGTAATATTTAATTTGAATTGATACCAACCTAACTTCAGTTTGCATATAAAAACTTGACTCCTATAAAGCTTTGTCCCTCCTCTTTATGTTATTAATGTCACAAATTACATCTTTATACATTTTGTTCCTAGTAACATAGATTTATAATTTCTTAAATGCATTTGACTTCTGAGTCCTGTAGAATATTAAAAAAAAAAAATGGAGGTATAGATCAAGATTACACTAATGCTGCCTTTTATGTTACCTTTAGAGGAAATCTAAATACCTTCATGTGGCTTCAGGCTGCTTTATACCGTTCTTTCATTTCAACCTGAAGGATCCCTGTTAGCTTTTCTTGTAGGGCAGGCCCAGTGATAATGAGCTCTCTCAGCTTTCATTTATCTAAGAGAGTCTTAATTTCGCTTGTTTTTGAAGGACAGTTCACCAGATACAGAATTTTTGGTTTAGAGTTCTTTTCTTTCAATACTTTAAATATATCCGTCCACTGCCTTCTAGCCTCCCAAGTTTTCTGAAGTGAAACTGGCCTGTAATCCTATTGAGAATACTTTGTATGTGATGTGTCTCTTCCCTCTTGTTGCTTTCAAGATCCTTTCTTTGTCTTTCAGTAGTTTGATTAGAATGTGCTTGGTGTGGGTTTCTCTTATCATCCTTGGAATTGGGTGATCTTCTTGGATTTGAAGATTTATGTCTTTCATCAAATTTGGAAAGTTTAGGGCCATTTTCTTTTTCTTCAGTAAAGATCTCTAGTCCTTTCTCTCTTTTCCTTCTGGGACTCCCAGAATGGGTGTGTTGTCCCCTGGTGATGTCCCAGACGGCTCCAGGGCTCTGCTCACTTTTCCTTATTCATTTTTCTTTCCGCTCTTCAGACTTGGTTAGTTCATTTGTCTCATTTTCAAGTGTGCCAATTCGATTTTCTTCCTGCGCAAATGTGCTCTTGAACTCTAGTGAATGTTTAATTTCTGTTTTGTACTTTTCAACTCCACACCTACTGTTTAGTTCCTTTGAATGATTTTTGTTTGTTTGCTGGTAATCTTATTTTGTTCATGTACCGTTTTCCTGGTTTCCTTTCATACCCTGTTTTCCTTTAGCTCTGAGCATATTTAAGACACTTGTTTAAAACCCTTTTTCTGATTAAGTCTTCTGCAGGGATGGTTTCTGTCTGTTTATCCTTTTCCACTGAATAAGCCTTGTTTTCCTATTTTTTGGTATGCCTTGGTATTTTTGTTGTTGAAAATCAGGTGCTGGGTGGTTATAATATGGTAACTCTGGAAGTCAGATTCTCCTTTCCCGGGATTTTGCAGCGTTTTTATTTGTGTTTTTGTTTCGATTGTTGATGGCTGTGGTAATCCCATTTGTTTTCAGATGTTTCCCAACCATTTTTGAAAAGACTCCCTTGTTTATACTTACTGAAGCCTCTATTCTTTGGGCTCATGTTCAGCTAATGTTTTGACAGAGATTTCTTTGAATGCCAGGAACTGAAACAGACAAAGGCAAAAACCGAAAGAGAGAACAGCCCCATCTGTCATTCTCTGCAGACTGGTTCTGTGCTGGAGCAGTTTTTCTCTGGTTAGCCAGGCTTGCTCGAGCGTAGGGGTCAGCCTGAGGTGAGGGCTCTAGGTCTTCTCAGGAACTTTCAGACATGCCTCTTGCCTGGGTGTGCATGTGGCTTTCTAAAATCCTCCCTATACATGGCTGCTTCTGAATGTCCTAATTTCCCAGAGTATCACCCCAGCTTCTTCTGCAGCCTGTAGATGGTCTATTTTATGTTTTCCGAAATCCTTTGCTCTACGCGGCTGTTGGTTCGTAGCCCTTTGTAGCTTGTATGAGCTGTGTCCTCCTCTTCCCCTGCTTGTGTTCAGAGTTATGTGAGACAGAGACAGACAGACCCATCCTTCAGGTCAGACCAAACGTACGCGGTAACTTGCAGATAAGGTCTGGGGTTCTCTCTCCGTTTTGAAGAGGTGAACTGAGAACCTGGTTGCTGCTTAAGACTGAGACCGTCACTGCCCCAGGGATGGAGTTGGCAAGTAAAAATGTAAGGGCAAGTAAAAATGTCACAAAACTGTCCTACAGTTTTGAAGGTACCTTTTTTTTTTTGTTTGGGGATTTGCTTCATTGCTTTAAACCTTTGTTTTCCAGAGCTCCTACAAAGTTGGCTCAGACAGCTTCCGTTGTTTTCAGTGTTTCTGTGCGAGAACAAGAGCTTGGAGCTTCCTGGCCCACCATTTTGCTGATGTCGCTCTTTCCTTTTAAAGGAACTTAAAAGAAAGCTGTGGTGTTTTTACTTTTTTACAGGTGAATCAGAAGGGCTCAGAGAAACCACTCGAACAGGCATTTGCAACAATGGTGTCTTCCTTGGGCAGTGGAATGATCAGGTACCTCCCTAGAAATCTGCACAGGTCTTTTCAGATGAGATGTGCAGTTACATATCCAGCCATCCCCTCTCACCCACGGGCATCCGTTCCCAGAGCCCCAGTAGATGCCTGAAACCACACATGGTACCGAAGCCTAGGTATACTGTAATTTTCCTTAGATACACATACCTATGATAAAGTTTAATATATAATGTAGGCACAGTAGCAGATAAACTGATAATAGAATAATAACAGCAATAATAGAATAATTAAAACAATGTGCTATAATAAGAGCTATGTGAATGTGGTCTTTCTCAAAATACCTTGCTGTACTGTAGTTGTATGTCTTATGATGATGTGAGGGATAGATGCCCATGTGATGAAGTCAGCCCAGTGACAAAGGCACTGTGACAGAGCATCAGGCCACTGGCAGCCTGACCCCATGTCAGGAGGAGGACCATCTGCTTTCAGACCGTAGTTGACCCCAGGGAACCAAAGCTGTGGGAGGTGAAACTGTGGATAAGGGGACTACTGGACACACCAGTACGTAGATATCACTAGACATATGGTGATCCCCACTTTTCAAAAAGTCTGTGTCACACCACTTTGTATTATAAGAGACCATGTTGGTACCTGTTGTCACTAACCGAAAGAAAGCCAAAGACGATTTTTCACCTTTATGAGAAGGTCATTACCACACAGACGGAGGTCTTTCGTAAGAGTATAGTGGCCTATGGCATGAGGCAGACTTGGAAAGCAGGGGGCACGCTTCGCTTTAGGCTACTTCAGGTCATAGGAACACTCCACTTCTGGATAGTAGGGGAAACCTGAATTACAGCTCAGCTTTTTTTCCCCCCAGTACTAGATCAAAGCATGATTCTGTTAGCTTGAAATTTTTCTCTGGCATAATTATACTGCAGAATAACTTCTTAACAGTCAGATTTTAGTTTGAATTTTGTGAAAGTTTGGTCCCTGATCAAAATCCCCTCCTGAGGCTTTGTGTCACGTGGCCACTGGGTCATGAATTTCAGTTCCTTGTGATCATTTGGTGTGATCTCTGTGGTCCTGACCACCACATGAGTTGGAGAAATTTACACTTGCATGGTGGCCTTGTCTGGAGCTGCAGCCTTACCTACCAAACTGTGCAGCTTTGTCAAAAGAGAGGGATCCTAAAACATCCAACAGTTGCCCTGTGGAAAGGTGCAAGGTGATGAGTCAGCCCTTTTGGAGCTTTCTGCAGCAGGAAACTGGGCAGGAGGTGAGGGTGTACTGTGGTAGGAAGTGGTCACAGGCATTGGGGTGAGGCGGGGGGGAACTTTCCAAAGAAATGGTATGGGGTTATTTGGGGAGAAATTTTTTTAACCTAATGAGAGATTTTAAACATCCACAAAAAGAGAATGATACAATGAGCATTTGGGGAAGAATTCAAGTGTCTTTCCTCCAACTCAAAAGCTCTAGCAAGTTCATCAGACCCCCCCCACTCCATGCACACTTCTGCCTTCTCCCAGTGGAACTTTCTTAAACATTCTTTGGAGGACTCAGAGGAACTTAGAATATACCTTAGACCTGAAAAATTAGAACCTCTGGGTTTGGAGTCTAGCATGCGTACTCTGAGAGAAGTTTGTCTGCTGTGTCCACCCCTTGTTAAGGCCTTCTGTCTGCCCCAGGGGGTTTCCACAGATACACGTGGCTTGAGAGTTGTCTTGAGTTTGTAGCCGCAGCTCACTTCGAGAACTTGCAGCGTCAGAGTCTAGAGTTACGCCCTTGGTGTTCCAGGAGCGTGGAGGGCACCCATGGCCCTCACCTAAAGAGCGAACACCCAGAGCTGTTGTCATTTTCCTTCCATGAGCTCCAAAGACCACCAGACAGAGGAGCATATTAAAAAGTATATTTGAATATTTTTTAATTGAGTAAATCCATATTCTGGCAGGGGGAAAAATCAGTCTGTTAGTTAAAAGTGAAATTAAATGGTAGACTTAATGTCATGTTTCAGATACCGGTTTACTGGACTGATTTGCTTTTTAGTTGTTCAGTGATTATTGCTTTGAGTACATTAAATGAATGAAGTTGATGGATTGGTGAATGACCTGAAGGAGAGAGGTCGTGGGGTTGTGCTTCTGAGGAATGGTGGGACTCGTTAGCAATGGGAAGTTTTTCTTTTGGGAACTGGATGAGAAAATGAGCCATGCAAGGTGATGTGTCTCTGAGGGTTTCTTCCTAGAACTTGGAAAGAAGCAGAACTGCTTGACTATTGGGGTCAGAAGCAAAATAGTATATTTACAGTCACGCATTGTCAAAATATAACAATGCAGTTCATTCTTAGAAGATACCAATGTGATTTTAGAAGGATGCGTGCTAAGAATCCAAATGCATTTAGGTGCTGGCCAGCTGCTTACGGTCTTCAAGCCAGTCTAGGGCTGTTGCTTCTGTGGGAGTACCCCGAAGTGACTGTCACTCTGTCAGTCTTGTGGGAGCGGCCTCTGGAAGTGCTTCCCCCACTCCCAGTCTTCACCAAGTCTAGCCTCATGGTTAGCTAACCTCTGTTTTTGTACTGATTTCTAAGGAGACCATTCTCACCTCATCAGTGAGATAACCATTAAGGTGGCAGGAGCCCCTCTGGACCTGCTCAGAAGCCCGCACTCTACTGATGCTCCTTCGGTCTGTTGGAGCCAAGGGAGTGACGCGTGGGCAGACGCCTCATCTGAATTTCACTGTGTAGTCGACCAGAGCTTGATGTCCTTCCAGTCCTCCTACTTATGACTTGACCTGGTTCCTGACTCCCTTGACTTTCAGGACCTGGTTCATGATTTTCTTTTCCCCCTCTCAGTTGGCAACATTGTCCAGCTCCTGGTAGGACACCTTCACTGTCAGATGTGTTCTAACCTTCAGAAGTGGCCTATTAAATACCAGATAACTAAAAACAACCCATTGCAGACCGGCAGGGAAGGTCCCTCTGCCACATCTATGTGAGATGTACAGATAGTGATAAGGACAGTGGGTGTTTTGATTTGTTAAGGAAGGTGATGGACAGTAAGTGACCAGAGTGGGGGCCATGTGGCCTCTGTGCTTCTGACAAACCCCAGTACAGATCTGACACTCGTCGAATCCTCCTTGCACTGATTTGAGTTCGACCATTTTAAACATTTTATTCAGTTGAAAAAATAATACAAAGGACCTTATTCTTTGTATATGGGGGCAAAGAATACACCCTGGCTATTCATTTGGATAAGGCTACTTTATATGATAGACCCGATTGCTGTACCTGAGCTCACTTCTGCTTTCTGCTGGGCTTCTTCTCTACTCCTATCTCAGGGCCTCTAGAAGAACATGTGAAGATAGAAGAGAGAGAGAGAGAGAGAGAGAGAGAGAGAGAGTGTGTGTGTGTGTGTGTGTGTAAACCCGCAGTGAAGAAGAAATCTGTACGCTCAAATAGGAAAATCTGCTTATGAACATAGCGGTAGAAGAAAAATGACTAATCTTTGGTCAGTTTCTGCATATCTTTTCTTTTGGTAGATATATTGCCTTTGACTTCCATAAAGAATGTAAAAATATGAGATGGGACCGACTAAGTATTCTGCTGGATCAGGTAGCAGAAATACAAGATGAACTAAGGTAAGCTATATCATTCCCCTGTGGGCGTCAAGGGAAGAGGGTCGTGTGTGTATGAATCATAGTTATTATGCCTTATCCAGCAGACGTACACAAATACAGTTCACCGGGTTGACAGCATTTGTTTATACTATGACTTTTAGTTTTTTCATTGTAAAGATGAGACTTAATGATTTAAAAATATTTTAAAAGCAACCCAAAGCCAGGTATTCTCACATTTTTATGAATCAAGTGCCACTCGTTTACAAAGCTTTACATAATTGAGGTTAGTGTACTAGTATTTTATATTCCGTTGTTTTCACTGAACATTCTATCACGGATCTCTGATATTTTGTCTCTGTAACGAAGGTGTTTAATGGCTTTTCTATACTCCACTGTGTCATAATACAGGTTCAGTTAAATGTTCTTTTTCATATTAGCCATCTGTCTTCTTTTCTTTTCTCTTCCTACCACAAAAGACTGAGCTGCAATGAATCGCTCTGGGTATATGTATTCTTAGCTTCTGTTAAATTATTGCCTAAAATAAATTCTTGAGAGTAGGATTAATGGTTCAGAGGGTCTGAATAACTTTATGGTACTTTCCATGCGTGTTTACTGTGTTACTTACCGTGTTGGCTCACGGGTTTGCAGTCACCTGCACATGTCCGTCTTTACTTATTTTAAAGCCAGAAGAAGTCATGTTCTGCCTGTGTGTAGTTCTGACCCTGGCAACCCTCGGGCACTTTTTCATGTTAGTTACACAGTAACATAGTAGAACTTTTCCTCTAGGCATTTCTCAGTATTTAGAAATCTATTTTATACATGTTAAGTAGTCAGCTACAGTTAGTTAAACCTGCTCTTTTTCTACGAGGTTTTGTCAGGAGCAGCTAGTGAAGGGGGATTGACATACGTCATTATTGGGCTAGAGTGACGCCGGCTGGACCTGGGACACTGTCAGAGGAGGGGGCTCCTTGGGTTTGCCCATTAATTGCTGCCACACAGGAGTTTGAGAAAGGAGGATTGACCCCAGAATCTCTCTCCCTCCCCACCTGCTGTGTTCCATGGGGACAGCAGAGCTGCACATGACCTCTCTGGACATGTTCCCCACGGGTTTTGGGGGAAATGGAAAGAATCTGGGCTTTGGGGTATGACACACCTCATTTTGAAATCTGCTGCTTTTTTAAAAAAGATTTTTATTAGAGAGCACACGTGAGCACAAGCAGAGGGAGGGGCAGAGGGAGAGGGACAAGCAGACTCCCCGCTGAGCATGGAGCCTGACTCGAGGCTCAGTCTCATGACCCTGAGATCATGACCTGAGCGCAGGTCAGGGGTTGGACGCTTAACTGACTGAGCCACCCAGGCGCCCTGAAATCTGTTTGCTTCTTATTAGCCATGTGACCCAGGGGCAAGTTAGTTACCTTCAAACCTTGGTTTCTCCATTTGTAAAGTGGAGATAATGTTCCTGCCTCGTAGACTCCGTGTATAGTTGAAGACACAGCATTTGTAAAATACCTCGTATTTATGTTTTGAGTCCTCATGGGGTGCCAAAGCCTGCATGCACTCATGCACGTGTATGTACACACACCAGCTCCAGACGGACCTCACCAGCTCTGCATGAATCTCAGGTAGATATTTAGCCTCAACGCATTCTTCTAGGCCCTTAACTTTTAAGGTCATGATTTTTATTTGGCCCATAGTAAATCTGTTGTGTTTCCCTGCCCATTTTGATTTTGGGGAGCGATTGCAATAAATTTACTATTCCCTGGCATTCACCATGTGCTCTGTCCCATGCGCTCTGCTAAGCAATTTGTACATTGTGCACGACTGGTGAAAAACTTAGGTTTGTGGAGATGAGGGTGATTACTTGAAGTTACGCAGCTAGTACGTTACCTGGGGGAGCTAAGGCTCACAAACCAGTTGTTTGCTGTTGGGGCCCGTGCTCTTCCCTGCCACACTGCGCGTTGTCCAGTTTTTGAGTTCATAGAATTAGCTGAGGAAATTGTTAAAAATTCACGAAACACAGGAACTGGTGACCATGGTTGGCTCCAGTGCAGACACCTGGGTGGTAAAGGGGAGAAGGAAACCTGATTTTTCAAACAACACCCTGTTGAACCTTATAAACTTCATAGTGTTTGCATATATGCCCCATTTTAAGAAAGGTTTTTAAAAAGTTCTTAATGCACGATTTCCGGCCCTTGCTTCAGAGACTCTGACTTGAGTTTATCTCAAGACCAGGTGTATCCATTTTTAGCACACGGCTCAGGGAATTCTGATACGGACAGTGTAGGGCCCATGCTTCGAGAAATCTTGATATACGGGACCATGATGAACAGCTGGGTCAGAGTGGGGCCTGCTTCTGGCCTCAGCTCTTCAGACTTCTCTTTGGCTCTCTGGTCATCCCATTCCCCTGGGCCACACACTTCCCGTCAGACCTTTGAATGCGCCAGTTCCCTAATGTTACCGACGGGGTGTATGTGACACAAGAGGTGGTCAGCGCGTTGGCCTGACTGCGGTATGAGGGTGTTTATACAAATATGTTTTAGTTATTTTCTAGTGGACATGGCCGGCATGGTGGTGACGAGCCAGGAGGGTGTGTTCCGCAGCAACTGCATGGACTGTCTAGACAGAACCAATGTGATCCAGAGCCTGCTGGCCCGCCGCTCGCTGCAGGCCCAGCTCCAGGTGCACATGCTTTGTCTCTTTTACGAAATCAGCAATAGAGGCCAAAGTGAAAGAAGCTGCATCCTTAAAAACCTTAACAAAAAGCATTACAAAAGCAAATAACAGAAAACATTCATGTTGCTCCCCACCCTAACCCAGCTTTTGTGTTTTTGTCTTTCCGTCTGTGGGTGTGCACATCTCCATACCTATGGTCAGCGTATGCGTATGCAGTTTGGGTTCTTTTTTTTTTTTTTAAGATTTTATTTTTAAGTAATCTCTACACCCATCACGGGACTTGAACTCAGCAACCCTGAGATCAGGAGTTGCGTGTTCCACTGACTGAGCCAGCCAGATACCCCTTTACATAGTTTTTAATTTTGTCTTTCCTCTAGCATTATACGGAGCCATAGTTCTTTTAAAAGGAGTTGCACTTACTAAGTTGCTACATTGTTGGCTTATAAATTGCACTGTAGAGACCAAATCTGCAGATGTTGTTACTAACTTGAATTCTTCCCTTTGGGTTAATTGCTAGAAGTGGAATTTACTGAGTTAAAGAGGATACGCTTTCCAAGAGGGTCATAACAGTTTCCACTAACACCAGCGAGCATGATAAGTGAATCCATGTCATTGAATTCTTGCCAGCATGAGATGTTTTTATTTAAAACTTTTTTTCCCATTAGTAAAGAGTAGAACCTCAAGGTTGTTTTCATTTGCATCTCTTATTACTGGCAAGCGATACTAACCTTCAGGTAAGAAGTTTCTGACACAGCTTTGCTCTACCACTACGATTGGGCTATTGAGAAAAATAACTATAAATACTTTCTTGTGTTTATACTTGGAATTAAAAACGTAAAGCCCAGATTTCCAGATCACATTGGCATTTATCATGAGGGGCAAACAAAATGCATGCCAAATGGTTTCTTGCTTAAATGGTAACCTTTGTTTATGACGATTCAGCTTTGTTTATGACAATTTTATGATACCAGGAAGGAATTATGGAAGTAAAACACCTCCTTTAAAACAAATTGCCCTTGAATCCTAAGTAACACAGGCCAAAGGAGCGGTTTCCCTGTTTGAGCATCAGCTCTAGTTTGTATTGTACCATGTCCTCCTCAATCTGATGGATTGACTTCAAGGTATATTTTTTAATAGAAACAATAGTAGCAAAAAAACAAAACAGTAGTAATAATGGTTGTTTCCAAGCCCAATAAACTAAAGCCTTAATATTTAACTAGGTTCTGGAATCTCTACTTAACTCTTTCGTGTGCTGAATGTAGTAGTATAAAATCTAACCAACCTTCAGAGAGTCTTGGGGTGTCTGTCAGCTGGTGGGGCCTCCAGTTGTGCCCCCCCCCCCAGTTAAGGGTCACTGAGGGCGGCCCCTGCACTATCTGAGGTGGGAGTGCTGTTCTGGGGTAGAGATAGTGAGCTGTCACCTGCGGTGCTCAGTGACAGTGAGGGCTCTGAGGTGGTTGAGGTCCGAGATGAGGTCCAAGCAGGGGCTCCTAATCTTTGCCCAGTGACCCCCAAAGGAGAGTCCATAGGGGGATTCAGCATGTCCAGGAGTCCTCTGAGATGATGTGCAAAGGGCACGGTGTATGTGCAGTTTGAGGGGAGGTAGGTGTGTAGCATTAGACTGCAGGAGGGGTAGGGCTGGGGCTGAGGGAAGCCCGGGGACGCGAGTGGTGGGGAGGCTAAAGGGTGGAGGCAGTGGGAGGTTGGGAGGCAGCCGGGAAGGAGGAGGTAATGGCTGGGTCCCACCGCTGCTCTCCCTTCTGCCCCTCTGTTCCCGCGGGGCTGGGGCGCGGGGGGAGGAGTCCTTAGAGGGGGAGGCCATGGTGAGCTGCCCCCCGCCACAGGCAAGGACCACATCTCCCGCCTGCAGCCAGGAACCGTGTGATACCATGTGGGACTGTCTGCTTTGGGTCCTGAATCGCGTGTGCTGAAATAGGTTATACTCGAATATGGTGTGCTTCTTATTCCAGAGACTAGGAGTTTTGCATGTGGGACAGAAGCTTGAAGAACAAAATGAATTTGAGAAGACTTACAAAAATGGTGGGTAATTTCCTCAATAGAGGCAGAGTCACTCAAATGGTGAAATAAACTATTTTGGATTTAGGAACTCTGGTTGTCGCTTAAGTCGCTGTCCGCTGACTTTTCCTTGTGTTCACAGCCTGGGCTGACAACGCAAATGCTTGTGCCAAACAGTACGCGGGCACTGGTGCCTTGAAGACGGACTTTACCAGGCAAGCCATGCTTTTCAAGTAGCACTGCAGATATTCGGGTCTCGCGTCCCGGCAGGATGCCCCAGGAGCTTTTGGGCCGCAGCAGAACCCCAGCCCCCGGCGCCTCGGGTCACAGCAGTCGAGTCAGGCTTGCTGGGAGGGGAGGCCCGGGCGCTGGAGGGTTCCTAGCCTCCCTGGGTGGTTGTGCGCGTGGGGGGCAGCCTCGGCCCCTCAGCCCCTCCCAGACCTCGCGGTGCACCCCGGTCACTGCGGGCTGGGGCGGGGCTGAGACCCTAAACCTCGGGGTAGCAGCCAGGTGATGCCCATGCAGCTTTCCAGGACCGCACTGGTTAGTGAGAGGTCAAGACATGGGGATTTGTACAGATGTGGGTCTTTTTCTGCCATAGGGACTCCCTGGGAGCAAACTAAGATTCCTAGTCTCTGCCGTGTTCTGGCTGCTTAACCTGGTCTGGGTGTTTCTCTTCACGTTTCTTACCTTTGCCGCTGGCCCTGAGTGTTTTTCTCTTTGTGCCCACTTAGGTAATATTTTAGAAAAAGAATGCATATTTCTTGGACCCGCTAGAGGATTCCTTTGTGAGGTGTCTCCTTTATGCTTTCAGGGGTGATCTTTAAAATCTTTGTAACTCACTTATCTCCATACCACATACTGATTGGCCACAAAACTGTGGGAGAATTTAATATACAGATCTGTAACTCGGAATTCAACTCTTTTAACCAGAACTGGGAAGAGAACTCAGCTGGGACTGCTAATGGATGGCTGGAACTCCCTGATACGGTATTACAAGAACAACTTCTCTGATGGCTTTAGGCAGGTAGGTTTGTATTTGGTGCTCATGTTTGGTCCTCGTGTGGTCGTATCATTACTTCGCATTGGGGAGTTACTAATTTCCTTCCTCTGTTCTAGGATTCCATAGATTTGTTTCTTGGAAACTACTCAGTGGATGAATTAGAATCTCATAGTCCTTTAAGTGTTCCACGGGATTTGAAATTCCTGGCTGTAAGAAACCTTTATGTTTTTCAAGCCTTTTTTTTTTTTTTTTTTTTAAGATTGATTGATTGATTTTAGAGAGTGTGCAAGTGGCAGTGGGCAGGGGCAGAGGGAGAGAGAATCTCAAGCAGACTCCCTGCTGAGCACGACCCTGAGATCATGACCTGAGCCGAAATCAAGAGCTGGACACTTAACCGAGTGCACCACGCCGGCGCCCGTTTTTCAAGTTTTTAAAAGCATTATGTCTGGAGGTATAGATGGTGCCGACTCCCCTTGATTTAAAACTTTACACATTGTTCTAAACGGACTGTAAATACTTTGTTTCCCTGAGGAGAAGATGAGGGAAAGGAGTAAAAGAACCGTGGGGCGTTTGTTTTCTGTGACACTTCACTGTCGGTTTATGTGAGAACACATGAGCAAAAGGGAGTATGGAAGGTTTCTCGTTTCTGGAAGACTCGACTCCTGTCACAATCAGGGGTTGCTGGGGGCCAGCCTGTAACATGGAAGGCAGAGTGTGTTTTTGACACTTCTCTCCTTTTTGCCTCCTCTTCTCACCAGACTTTGTAGGAGCCTTTCTGGGGTCTCATCCAGTGGGCAGAGTGTTCCCGAATGTTGCTGGCTGGCGTCCCGGCCTCTCACTCGGGCAGCCCCCTCAGCATGCCCGTGTTTGGACCAGAGCCGTGCTTCCTCAGATGTTGTGACCTAACCAGTCTGAAAACTGGGGCAGCTGTGGTTGAACCCCCAAAATAATGATGTTTTGCTGGGGAAAGATATTTTGTATATTAGATTGCAGAAGGGTTTTATTCTTTTTCAAGTGCAACTGACTTCAGAACCATTGAGTAGCGTTCTTAAGTGATGGCTCGTCTCTCCATTTTTCTTTTCAGTTGCCTATTATCATGGTTGTTGCCTTCTCGATGTGCATTATCTGTTTGCTGATGGCCGGTAAGTCTGCCCTTCTCTCACAGACTCACATTGATCTCTGAGAATCTGGTACTTCCTTATACAGCATCTTGAGATTGTGAGTCTGCTCAACACTTGATGTTTCCCCGTTAAATTTAGTGAGCAAAGTGAGTGGATGTGATTAGTCCTTAGATGTGACCGGAGGAAGAACATATACTGATAATTGTTTAGTTTTTTTACTTAAGATTTAAACTTTTTTTTTTTTTTTTGTCTTATCACCCAAGTAACACATAGGAATTATAGAAAATACAGTTAGGCAAGAAAGAAGAAAACATTATTTATCATCCTGTCTTCCAGACATAAGCTAACTACTTTTAACGTTTTGATGTTTTAATCTTTGTGTGTGTGATTTTTTCACAAGTGAAAGATGTATTTTTTGTAATCTGTTTTCACTGAGCAATATAAGCATTTCCCCGTGTTCTTTATTTTTAATGGCTGCATTAAAATCCATTTATGGATATATAGTTTATTTAACCAACCACCTATTATTAGACAAATATTATTAATAGATTAATACACTACTTATCATTAAATTTTAGTAGGTTGAGGGGCGCCTGGGTGGCTCAGTTACACATCTGACTCTTGATTTCAGCTCAGGTCGTGATCCCAGGGTCGTGAGATCAAGCCCTGTACCGGGCTCCTGCTTAAGATTCTCTTTCTCTCCCCGTCTCTAAAAAAAAAATTTTTTTTTTTTTTTTTAGTAGATTGAGAGCAGAATTGCCTAATAAGAACTTGTGCTAACAAGGTCGTTACTGGTTTTCTGTTTTTCTCTCAGTATTTTCCTGTGTTACTAAGTTCATGAGCGTTTAGGATGAGTGCATCTCCGTTCAGTACTCCTCAGAGCTGTGGGGCAGGAGCGTGCGCATTGGCTGTATTGTGCACTCGGGCCTGTCTTGTCTGAGCCCCGCCTGTTGGCAGGGCCCCATTCCCATGGGCCCCTCTCACCGTGACCCTTTGTTCTCCCACACAGACCATACCCCCTTCTCTCCACAGCGTTGTGTCCTTTTCTTACAGCGCTTTGTCCTCTGGCTGCATAAGCCCCTGGGGATCTCTTCTTCAGAGGTGGTGTGCGTCTCCAGTGTCCCCGGCTTCCCCAGTCTGTGTTTCTCTTTGTGAGCCATGATTTGCACACTCATTTGTCTTTCCCACTGGATGGGAAACTCTTTGAGGGCAGAGACTGTGTCTTGCTTATTGTTTTGTCTCCTGTGTCTGGGCTATAATAAGCTCTCAGCAAAAGTCTGCTGAGCCAGGGACCCTTAACCCCACGCCCGACGCGCATTCTGGAAGGGAGACTCTGTAGGTGCCTGTTGCTCTCTGTAATCCCCATACTCCCCTCGGGGTTCAGCACTATAGACAGTCACCACGTAGGGGAGGGAGCCATCCTGTTACTCTCGGGCAGGAGTTAGCGGACGTTCTCTGTGAAGAGCAAGATAATAACTAGTTTAGACTTCCCAAATTGCATATCCTCTCTGTTGCACATTGTTTATTTTTACAACTCTTGAAAGATGTAAAAACCATTCTTAGCGCAGAGTACCAAACAGGCTGAGGGCTCTGGAGCACAGGCAGAGCTATGTGGCGTAAGTCGGGTCCCGGGCCCGGGTTGGGGCAGGAAGGAAGAGGACAGGGCCAGCCAGCACGTGCCGCCTGTGATTCCTCTGAGGGCCACGCTCTTCGCTCCCTCGACTCTCTCACTGCTTTAAAACACACTGCCTAGTGGATGCCACTTTCTGGGAGCCCGTGTCCCGTGAAATTCGTTTCGTCACTTTGTTCTGTGTTTCCTTGGCTTCCCTGTGGAACCTCCGGAGAGGCAGGCAAGTCAAGGCAGAGAGCTCGGCCTGAACAAATGGGGCAGTTCCTTTGGGGGATGGTCCCGGTTGGGCTTGTGAGGAACTGCCTTTCTTCTTTGTCCGAAAAGAATTTAAAAACTCAAAGGTGTGAACACGAGCGATCACGTGAATTGGTCCGTGTTTTGTGTACGAAGAGATTGACGCCGTGGATGGCAGCACTGCGTGTCCGTTCGTTGCCATAAGGTGATGAGCGCTGTGATGTGTAGATAGGGTAGCGTCTGATTTGCAGCCTGTACTTTGGGTTTTTAGAGAGTGGGGGGCAAGGGCAGCGTGAACCCCGATAGCCGATGAGGAAAGAGCGCGGAGCCTGCTATTCTCCCACCGTCTCCTCCTCTGTGTGGGTCCCCTGGCGCGGGAGGGCAGAAGCACTCGGTTCAGCTGCGCGAGGAGTAGAACAAAGTAGATCTTTTCCCGCTGCCGCTAACCTTCACGAACTCTAGACGTTGCAAAAAGTGCCGATCGGGAGAGTTGTGTGAAGTAGATCATTAAAATATGTCCCTGAGTTTTGTTTTATACGCTTTCATACATAGCTTTTCTGAAGCATGTATGTTTTGTAAAGTTATTTTTTTGTGTGTAGGCATTTTGATTGTGGCGAATGTA
This sequence comes from Mirounga leonina, assembly GCF_011800145.1. NCBI lineage: Eukaryota > Metazoa > Chordata > Mammalia > Carnivora > Phocidae > Mirounga > Mirounga leonina. Next base: position 44,048,208 of record NW_023270855.1, on the reverse strand, counting down.
TTACTAATAGCTTCTTCTAATGTGAAAGTACCTAATCTTAAAGTAAGTAATTATTTGTGTGATGTCACATAGGACAGTCAGATGGTTCTCATGCTGTGGCCTCTGGGCCAGTGGCGTCAATGTTACCTGGGAACTTGTTAGAAATGCAGATTCTTGGGTCCCACCCGGACCTGCCGAGTCAGAATCTCCGGGGTTGCCCGGCAGCTGATGTCTTATCGAGCCCTGGAAAGGATTCTAACGCCAGCCAGAGTTCAAGAACCACTTGTTCTAACCTTAATTGAGAGGTTCTTGTATTTTTCCTGTAGATGTGCTGATAAACTTTGATGTTGTCAAGATTAAACTTTAATGTTTAAACACTAGACTTTAATGTTGCTAAGCAGCTGAAAGCTGGATCTGGGATCAATAAAATGATTTTTTTTAGGGTCCCATTTATTCATTTGAGACAGAGAGAGAGCATGAGTGGGGGGAGGGACAGAGACAGAGAGAGAAGCAGGTTCCCCACTGAGCAGGGAGCCCGATGCGGGACTCAATCCCAGGACCCAGAGATCATGACCTGAGCCAAAGGCAGATGCCCAACCATCTGAGCCACCCAGGCGCCCCTCAATAAAATGATTTTTATTTATCAACTCTTCGTTTTTTAATTTTATTTATTTGAGAGAGAAAGAGAGTGAGAGAGAGCATAAGCAGTGGGGAAAGGCTGAGGGAGAGGGAGAAGCAGACCCCCCCACTGAGCAGGGAGCCTGATGTGGGGCTCGATCCCAGGACCCCAGGATCATGGCCTGAGCCGAAGGCAGACGCTTAACCAACTAAGCTACCCAGGTGCCCCTCGATAAAATGATTTTTATTTATCAACTCTTTGGTTTTTAAAATTTTTTTTTATTTTTAAAGATTATTTATTTATTAGAGATAGCATGAGAGAGAGCACAAGTGGGGGGAGTGGGAGAGGGAGAAGCAGAGACTCCCCGCTGAGCAGGGAGCCCGATGGCGGGGCTCGATCCCAGCACCCTGGGATCATGCCTGAGCCGAAGGCAGATGCTTAACCGACTGAGCCACCTAGGTGCTCCAACTCTTTGTTTTTTAATATCAACAGGTGACACTTGGACAGAAACACTGGCCTATGTGCTCTTTTGGGGAGTTGCAAGCATTGGAACATTTTTCATTATTCTTTATAATGGCAAAGATTTTGTCGATGCTCCCAGATTGGTCCAGAAAGAAAAGATGGACTGAATTTGTGTCTGTGGAAAGCGGCTTGGCTTGGAAGATTCCATTATGCAGAACTGGAGTCTTTACTGACCCGCTTTCCACGTCAGCCCGAGGTCTTTCGAAAGCCTTTCTCCGGAAGTCTGCCCTCTGCTTTGTGCCGGGCGGGGGACCTGCAGTCGGCCCGGTGTTCCTGCCCTGACCATCTCTTCACTACTGGGGGGCTCTAGCTATAATTGGAAGCTCTTCTGTAATTAAAAGGTCACCTGAATCCAGCTCCTGGAACGGAAGGAATCTATTCCTTGTCGATTTAATCAACTCTTGCAGAATAAGTAATATATTTAAGAACTCTAGCTTCTTTCCTTGTTTAAAATGGTAAAATTATTTTTCTAGCTCAGTTTCCTTATTGTCACTGTAGAAGCAGTTGCTGTTCGCCAGCAGACGTCCCCACACATCTTTGGGCTTTTCCTAAGAGATGAGTGATAAGCTAACACGCCTGTGTTGATGAGGCGGGAGTCTCTCACAGACGTCAGGTAGTCAGCCAGAGAAGGGAGCCGGGTCTGGCGTCCTGTTGGGGTTTCGGTTGGGCTGCCTCTTGAGTTCAGCTTGAACTGGAGTGCAAAGAGGAAGTTCAGATAGGATTTATCTTTTTTAAAAGGTGTAAATGAAATCAAAGAATGTAAAGTCTGTGTCTTATGCTAAAGGTCCAAAGCTGCCTCTGTTTTAAGGATTTGCCGCAGCGTGGAAAAGACCCTCGGCTGGTCGGCTCCCCCTCCCGGCTGTGGCGTTCCCTTGGGGTTCGTTCATCGAGCCGCGCGAGCCCTGGGGAGGCTCCATGCGTGGCACCATCAGCGCTTCTCACTCTGTAAAGGTTTTTGTTAGCTTTATTCTATCAATAAGTGTGTCTGAAATTTAGTGCTTCCTGGTAGTTAGAGTTCTCCAAATCAAGGACCAACTTCATTGTTAATTTATGTGCAAAAACAAGCCTGAAAAATACGCTTTAGAAGCTGTGCATAGTTCTAATTATAAGTTGGACTGTATATTCAAACTGTAATTATGAAGTTTAAATATTAGAAAAGCGTGTAGAGTAGTATACTTGCCACTATTTTAAAACCGATTAAATACTGCTACTATATTTGTGTTGTGCTTGCAAATATGTACAGTTTTTTTCAGTAGTGGTCCTTAAATATCTCTCAAAGCGCCTTTATTTCAACATCACTTTTTTTTTCAACATTATTTTTTTAAACAATAAGAGTTGTTGCTTCTAGAAGCTCTAAAGGAGAATAGCTGGAAGCCCTCTGCAGCTTAAAATCAGTCATTAAAACTCCCAGTAGGGTAAATAATTAGAACTACCTATTCTTAACATGTAAATAAGCATAATTTGTTCCAAAGATGAAATGTTTGAAACGTGGTTCATGTCTACTGCAATATATTACTCAAGTGCTCCCGGACATTTCACGTGAAGACCTGACTTCCACAGCCACGGCAAAGACCAAGTGAGAGCCGCTCGGGTGGCTGTTCCGCAGCCGATGGACTGATGCTGGCTTGTCAGAGCCTCAGGTGTCCGTGTTCAGAGCCCTGCCGTGCTGTGATTTCTAAATTCATGTACTGTACATCCTTAAGTGAAAATAAATGTCATACTCTTTTCTAACCACCGTTGGTATCATTCCTGTACTTTGTCTTGAAAGGGATATTCCTTTTTTATTTTGTAATTTTTTTAAAAGATTTTATTTATTTGAGAGGGAGCACCAGCATGGGGAGTGGGAGAGGGAGAAGCAGGCTTCCCGCGGAGCAGGGAGGCCGACCTGGGGCTCGATCCCAGGACCCCGGGATCATGACCTGAGCCGAAGGCAGACCGACTGAGCCACCCAGGTGCCCCTTTATTTTAGAATTTTAGAACTCAAACAAAGCAGTGCATGCAGGGGCTTTATAGAAGAGTAGACAGTGTAAGTAAGCAAGAAAATCCATAGCTTCTGAAATCCTACTTTCCAGTTATCACTTGAGAAATTGTGTTCGTCTGTGTAATTATTATTTTTTTTAAAGATTTTATTCATTTATTTGAGAGAGAATGAGCTAGAGAGAGCATGAGAGGGGGGAGGGTCAGAGGGAGAAGCAGATTCCCTGCCGAGCAGGGAGCCCCATGCGGGACTCGATCCCGGGACTCCAGGATCATGACCTGAGCCGAAGGCAGTCGCTTAACCAACTGAGCCACCCAGGCGCCCCGTCTGTGTAATTATTTTTTAGTTAAAGATAAAACCAGGGAAATATTTAGTAAAGTGTGACATCCATAAAAAGATGTCCCCTGCATCCCACCCCTCCCCCCAAGTTAGTTTTTCAAAAGGATACAGGTCTCACCTTGGCAGAGGGACAGTGTTGCTTACTAGAAACTGATCTCTCGGGCCACGGAATGTGTCCGGACAAGGTGGGAATGACCTGGGAGGCCTCCACCCACGTGGAGGGTAGTGAGGCAAAAGTCCTTGGAGATGGGATGTGGAGTCTGCCGTCCCCCTCATGAGCCGAGCAGAGCCGCCTCAGGCTGTGTCGGGCCCGTCCCTGGTGTCGGCTCTCTGCATGGGCTCTAGCAGCTTCCTTTCCTGCCCAGGCTGGTGAATAGGAGCCACCCCAGCGGCTTCCTGCGAAGGGATTTTCAGGAATTCTCTACCACCCACCCCCGTGACCTTCTGTCCTTCCCTCCGATACACTAATCTGTGTTTTGCGCCTGGTAACCTCTAGCTCCTCCCTCGCCATGGGGCGAAAAGGAAGGTTACCGATGCTCTGACTGCTTGGTTTTACTTCAGTACCAATGAGATCTTAGTCCGTGTGTTCCCCACGGCGTCTGTTTGTGCTCTTATTTGCAGCTCCGAATGACAAGCTTTGTCCCGTTGAGGATTCTGGGACCAGGGGGTGGGGGGTGGGAGGAGTGGGGCTGGTCCCCAAAGTTATGTGACGCAGATGCGTCAGTCCTGACGGACTGGGATGTACCGTGGTGTCAGGACTGGAATTGGAGGTGCGCTGCAGGTGGCGTGGGGGGAAGCGGCTTAAACAAACCAGGCTTTTGGGGTTTTATCATCCAAGAGTCCTGATGTCAGAAGAAAGTATCCCAATAAGGATACGTTAGGGTAAGTTTTTAGAATTTCATGTCCATTGCCCCGTGAGGCTCCCCAGCACGGCTGCTTGGCCCATGGAAGCCAGCTAGACCGAAACGCCAGTCTTTCTCGTAGCCTAGTCTCGGGAGTGTCGCCCCATCACGTCTGCCGTTCTCTGTGGGTTCGAAACCAGTCAGTGGATCCAGCTCATGCGAGGGGAGGGAAGGGACCACACGGGGGCACGAGCGCCAGGAGGTGGGCATCCCTGGGGCCATCTTAGAAGTTGGCCGCCTTAGCCAGTGAGGAGCGAGACTCCGGGCTGGTGCCCCGAGAGCCCGGTGGCCTCCTGCCAGGCGGGGCAGCTTAGGCCAGGACCGACGGGTTCTGGTCACCTAACTCCGCGTGGCAGACTAGCTGCAGCAGCGCAGAACAGCGATACCATGTTCTGCTCACAAAACCCTGCAGTCTGGGCAGGGCCTCGCGGGCATCGCTCATCTCTGCTGCACTTGGCACTGGCCGGGTGGCTCCGAGGCCGGGGCCCTCCGTCACCAGCCGCTTGCTCTCACCTGGGAGGGGGCGGGCGGCAGGGGAGAAGGGAGAGCGAGGAAGTGGAAGCAGGAGGGGGTGGGGAGGCAGGAGGAGGCGACAGACACGGCAGTGTGCGAGGACCTCCCCGCTGTTGCCCGGCTCCGGGCTCCCTGCCCTCCGGGGAAGGAGCGCTAGGGGGGAAGGCGCCGTGCCGTAGAAGCTCAGTACCTCGGCTCAGTCTAAAGCTTCGCCGCTGCCCTCCGTCCTGTGCTTTAGGGGCCCGTAACAGAATGGGGGCGATCAAGCCCTGCCCCTGCGGAGGCCCGTGTTCTTCCCAGGGCCACCCCTGCGTCCTCGCAGAGGGGTTAGCACGGGCCTTGCTTGCTCGTCTTGCTTCACATTTCCCCGCACGCCTTACTGGTCGAGTACATCCGTGGATCCCTGGACAGGCGTGTCGCTGTGTGCGCACTCAGCTTGGTGTTTCTCCTCCGTGGTGGTGGTCCCAGCTGTCGTCCCTTCCTGCCAGTCTCTTTATAGTGAATGAATTTACGACAGTCTCCGTGTTCATCCGGACTTAGAGATCACGCTTCTCTTTTTATCCGGTCTGGTCCGGTCTGATGCTGATGGACATTTCGGTGGTTTCTGGTTGGTAGCTCTTGCACTCCGTACGGCTGCGCGCCTTCCCCACGCCTCCTGGCTCACGTGGGAGTGTGTTTCTCCCTGTTCTCTGCCCGGAAATATACAAGAATAACATGAAATCGTGTTCTAAATGGCTTGTGCCATTTATATGCCCAGTGGCTCCCCGTGACTACCAACGCTCGGTATGCCAGACTTCCTAATTTTTTCATCTGGGAGGTATAAAGTGGTATCTCATTCTGGCATTTCTCCAATCCGTGATGAGCCTGAGCATCTTTTCGTCATTCTTTTTTTGGTCTTCGGTGTTCCCGTTCTGTGCGTTGTTGAGGTCTTCTGCCAGTTTCTGTTAGACTGTCTGTCCTTCTTGATTTGTTGTAAACTTCTTTGTATTCTAGAGAGTTGTTTGTTGGTTATATGTGCTATATAAATCTTCTCCCACAGATCGTGCAGGGCAGGGCCCCCATGTCAAACCCGCAGTGGGATTCTGTTGCTCTTTGAAGAAAATCTAAGCCCCTTGCCTGGCCCACAAGGCCTTACTGACCTGACCCTGCCCACTCCTCCAAGCCCCCCTCCAATCACTCTCCCCATTCCAACCACTGGCCTCCTTTCTGCTCTTTCTCACCTCAGGGCCTTTGCACGTGCTGTTGCCTCTGCCTAGACAGACATTCTGTCCTCAAAGCTCCTCCTCGACCACCTGACTGAAGTAATATCCCTCTCACACCATCCCTCGACCCATTTCTTGCCTTCTTAGAAACGATCACATTCTGTACTCATTTGTTACCCATGATCGTCACTCTTCCCTCCCAGAATGTAAGTGCCATGAAGGCCAGGGACCGTGTCTGTTCTGTTCAGCACCGTCCCCAGCACCTACCCCGGGACTGGTTTGTAATGCAGTTGGTGCTCTCAATGAAGGCTGGTACTATGCAGGGCCACGGTCAGGAAGAGAGGTGGTGCCCATGTCTGATACTGGTCAGGACATTCTGGTTAAGAATTTCCTATTTGTCGATAACGTTTTGACCTTACAAGTGTTTGTTTAAATCTGTTATTTATTTTTCTTCCCCTGACTAATGTCGAGTAGAAACTGATGGGGGGGTTAATTCTCTGCCCCAGCTCTCCTGTCAAGTAGAACAGCCACAGATTAATCTTTCTACGGAACTTGGGCAGAGGTCGAACAGAGTAGTTTGCACATGGCCCCTCTGCCCCTAGGACAGTTGTAAGGACACACTCACGCCTACTGCGGTTTCTTGTGGCCTCAGCCAGAGAGAGACCCTGAAACAGGCAGGCTGCCCAGGACACCTCTCAGCGGGGTTGAGAAGATTCTGAGCTCACACCCTGTTTTATACCCAGCAAGGGAGACATAATTTTTCTGACTTTTCTTAGGGAATCTAACCATCACGTGAGGGTCTTTGTACACCGACCGCATCAGTGGGCTTCACTGGCTCTATGGGGGAGACATGGGGAAGGTGACAGAAACAAGACGCTGGGTGGATCCTCCTTTATTGGCCATGTTTTGCGAATCGGCTCGTCTGTTTACATAATGAAGGGAAATCTTGTGTGAAGAGAGAGCTCTTAAAACCACAGCCAGGGGCGCCTGGGTGGCTCAGTCGGTTGGGCAACTGCCTTTGGCTCAGGTCATGATCCCAGGGTCCTGGGATCGAGTCCCACGTCGGGCTCCCTGCTCTGCAGGGAGCCTGCTTCTCCCTCTCCCACTCCCCCTGCTTGAGTTCCCTTTCTCGCTGTGTCTCTCTCTGTCAAATAAATAAATAAAATCTTTAAAACAAACAAACAAACAAAAAAAACCACAGCCAGTACATGACCAAAAACCTACAGATACACTTGTGTAGGGTTTTATTTATGAGGACAATTGCTAAAAACCCAGCTGTTTCCCTCCCTGATTGCGTAGAGCAAAGCCAAGGGCCATTATGCCTCCAGCATTAATAGAAAGCTCCCTGGAGCCCGCGATCTGGCCGTGGCATCCTGGTGACTGTTACGTGGACAGGGATGGAACGTCCCTTTTCTCCCTCCAGCCCTCCGGGAGGAGGGTGGACGAACACCAGATGACCACTTTCGTGCAGTACCTAGAAAACGGTCAACCAAGGATTTTTTGAGACAGGACTTAACTACGGGTTCAAGAGGATGCTTGAGAACTATTCTGCTCTTCATGAAGTTCACAGAACCAGAATAAAACTGAATCAAAACCCGAGGCCTTTTCATCTCGAGCACATTATTCTAGAACAGCGTGATTTCATCTGTCCGACTTTGGGGCGCAAAAATTATTCTGCAGAAGTGGCTTTTCCATACAGTTGAAGGGCTCAAAAATGCTTTCTAACGTTTCAAGGTCATTTTTGATGTAAATATTCCTAAATGCACGACCCATCGTGGGGCCCTGGCCCTCGGGTTTGGCTGGCTCCGGGCGGGGCCTGGGTGGGCACGGGGCGATGTCAAGGCTCGCTCACAGGTGGTTCGGATGGGCGGCCAGGGGTAGAAGCAGTGACGCGGTAACTGAATACAGGAATGAGTTAGGGCAGTGTTGGCCTCTACGGTCCTGAGGATACTTGGCATTTGGGGCTGACACCCCTGCTGATGCCGGACCCCAGGAGGGGCGGCCAGGGTTGTTAAGACCGTGACCGTGCCTGTGGGCTCGGCGGGGGGGTCCTCTCTGTAGGGATTCAGGAACCGTGTATTTGTGCCCTGTATTTGACATGGAGTGCGCCCAACTCTTCAAGCCCTGGTAGGTAAGGTTTGTCGACACTGAACTCTCTGATGAGAAATCAGAGGACTGGGTACTTGTGGTTAGTAAATGCTGGTGCACACATTTTAAAGGCAGGCGACCTTTTTATAACTGGCCGTGAGGTGAAGCTGCGAAATATTGGTAAGATGGCTATAAAAAAGGCAGAAGTCCTTCCTAATGCCTATTTTTGTTATATAGGACACTTAGATCATGAAAACGAAGTAGAGAAAAAACAAAAAACCTCCAACTGATGTCCCACACGAGTGTTTAAGTGTCTTCGAAGATGTTTGTACGAATCTACCCAAAGAAACGTCCCTGAATCCTGTATGTCGGGGAAGCACGGAATGTTAGGGTAGGAAGGGGCCGGATCCGCTTAGGGATAACCTTGACCTACTTATTGTGGTTAAAAAAAAGACAGGAGACGTGGGCACGGTGCACTGATGCTATATCATAAATATGGTGTCTTCAGTTACAAGAGGCTCTGTTTGAGTTGCATACACTCTAGAAAACTTATGTACAAATAATTTAAAATGGATTGTAAGTGATGTTCATGGTCTTTGCTCTAACGAGTTGGCCACCATGTCCAAATATAACACCTTCTATGGGAAAGTTGGATTTACTTTCACCCTGGACGTGGTTCTGGCATCTTTTCCAACACCCCGGGATAGGGGCCGTCTGCACGGACTGCTCAGGTGGTTTGGGGTTGCGTACTGTAATTGGGAGGACCGGGCCTGGACCCGCTGTAAGAGATGTCAGATCACAGAAGTGACCCCCTCGGTGGACCCCAACAAAGGCCTCCCTGCTGCGTGGCCAGTCTTGTTAGTGAAGAACACAGCAGTTGCGTATTCACTGTGACTCAAAAAAAAAAAAGAGAGACTTGATTTCACACCAGTGACATTCAGATCTGTCATCTCAGGCACTTGAAAAAAACCTCTTTTCCAACCGATCTAAAAAAACAATTGCCCTCTGATATTTTGGGATTTCTTCAGAAGGAAAAAACCACTTAAATTTTATTCCGTAAAAATTATAGTCAAATTTCAGCTCACAGTGTGTCCTAATCCTAGGACTTCCCTAGAGTCAAGAAAGTGATTGTCTTCAAGACTGGCCTCGAAAAGCCCGCATTTCTAGTGACCAGGAGGCAGCACGGGGCGACCTTGGGGGGACGCAGAGGGGAGCAGGGCCCACTCCGCGGGCGGGGTGTGGGTCCTCCCGAGGGAGCCGTCTTCCTCCACAATTCTCGATGGACTCAGGAAGACGACGGGCTGAGTATTTCTGGAGCAAATATTTTTACAAGCAGCCAAAGGAGATGCCGCCTGTAAATCGTAGCTGCAGGGCAGGGAGCAGCCGACCACGCACGGTCTCTCGGTCTCTCGGAAGCCCAGTCCTCAGGCCACGGGGGGCGTGTCTCCCCGCTTGAGGCAGCGCCCCATGAAAGTCCCCAGGGCCACCAGGGGGATGCACATGATGGAGGAGGCCACCAGCAGCCCGATGACGGCCAGGGCGTATGGGGGGTAATCCTTGGTCACAAGCTGACCCTGAAAGGAGAAACGGAGGGTCGGCAGGAGGGGCCGCGGCAGGCCGCGCGTGGCTTGGCGGAGAGGCTGCGTGCGGTGGGGGTGTCTGGGGCCACCTGGTTCTGCAGCTCACTAGCAAGTGTGCTGGGCAGACTGGTCCCCCTTGCCTTTGCCCTCTTCCGTACACCTCACCCATCGCGCGTACCGCTACCCTTCAAGAGTCACCACAAGAATCATCAAGGGCCTTCCACTTGAGGTGCCGTTCGGGGCCCCTACATGGAAGGGGGCTAACCTCAGCCCAGTGCTGCCCAACAGAACCTTCTGGGAGGGTAGGAATGTTCCGTATCGGTGTTGTCCAACATGGCAGCCGCAGCCACAGGGCGCTACTGAGCACTTGAAATGTGGCCCGTGAGAGTGAAGAACTGAATTTTAATTTTGATTGAGTTGTAATGAACTTAAATGTGAATAGCCTCAGGTGGCTGTTGGCTACCATCTTGAATGCACAGCCCTAGTCAGGAGAAGGCTTGATGAGCCTCTGGATTTAGTTGCTGGATGTTTCCCTGAATGCACACGCATTAAAGCTGATGAGAAATGAGGCCAAAAAGCCCACAAAGGCCACCTTTCCATGAGGGAGCCACGGAACAGCTCTGTCCAGGGGAAGCGGGTGTTTGCTGTCAACCAAGTGTGGTTTGTAAACCAAAACGCTGCTTAGAGTGTGGTGTGGGAAACCCGCCCACAGACTTTGGGTTGCTCATCTCTTCCCTTTTTTTGTTCTGTCCTGACCAGTGCAGAAACTGGGGAGGGGAGGGGTGACATTTAGAAGCTGTTGTAGCAATTCGACAGCTTCGTCTTGTGTCTGTTGAATATGATAAGTAATTGGAGCTTGTAGTCTATAGATCTTTTTCTCATTTCACTTTTCAAGTGGTTCCCTGTCCTTGCATCTTACAAAAGTATCAGGCTGCTATGGATTGGGGAAGACTCCCCGGTCCCCCGGCCACGGCTGGAGAGGCCCAGCGGCTGGAACCAGGGGTGGGGCGCCTCCGGCCGCCGTCGGTCATGTTCGCTATGAAAGCGCATCTGTGTAGGGACAGCCCGGGCTGGCTGTTGAGACTCTGACACACTGTCCTTCTGCCCTGAGCGAGCCTGTTCTGTCCCAGCCGCACACGGAGCCGGGCCCTGCCGGGATGCGGCACCCCGCTGCTAACAGGGTCCCCTCAGGCCCCTGCGGTGTCCCTTCCAGGGCTCAGGGGCCTGGCCCTCCAGGCTCGCTCTGCCTTCCCCGAGGAGGCCTAATGGGCAGAGGTTAGAGGGCCTGGGATGGAGGAGGAGGAGGAAGAGAGTGCTGCCCGGGCTGGGAACGAGCGCCGTGCAGGAGACCTTCTCCCGGCCTCCAGGAAAGGCCCCCTGGGAAGTTCTGGAGGGAATCCTACTCACTTTACTGGAGCACCTGTCGAAAAACCAAAGCTCACTTCTGCTGCCCTGGGCTGAGTGTTTTTCAGTACCTGGGTGATGTTTCCGCGTCATGACAAATAACCTGCCCACACCAGGGAAATGGGTCTTTGGTTTCAACAAACGTAAAGCCGGGGCTTGAGAGCGAGCCTGGGGGCCCTGAGACGGAGGGTACCTGGGAGGCGTCCCAGGCTTGGTACTGCAGGGTCCCCGTGAGGATGTAGTCACTCAGGTAGAAGACAAAGAGGCTGATGATGAGCAGTGGGCTCACGCCGGCCCACATGGCCTTCCAGTACCAGTTCAGGGTGCGGCCAGTCATGGCCTTAAGGTCACCTTCAAACCTATTTGGAAAATGGGGAGAAAGTCTGGATTACCCATGCTGTTGGGGCGAGGGGGGCTCCGGCTTTCATATCCCTTTATCCCTTTGCTTAGGAAGATTCTGTTCTGTGCACCACCGATGATCACCTCTCCGGGGTCCCTCTCTGATGCCTTCTGGGGAGAGGGTGTGGGGTGGGGAGGGGAGAGGAGCTGAGGCTGCCACAGAGCAGGGTAGCAAACCAGGGGGCCGCTTTCCATGGTGGGAGAAGTAAGCATGGAGAGGGGCGGGGTGGGTGGGCTGAGGCGAGATGGTCACCAGCTGCAGCCATGGCCACTTGCCACACTTGGGCCTGGGGCTTGTCCCACAGAAGCCTGCAGACCTCCAGCTGCTGCTGACCTGGCTGGACCCTGGGTTCCAGGCCACGAAGGCTCCTGTGCTTAATGTGAATACCTGGGATTTTCAAGATGACACGTTCTTTTGTCCTTTCACATCCCCTGTCCCCTCCCATTCCCCCCCCCCCCTTCCTGGATAGAGAAAGGCTGGGAGAGCTAGCTGGCTGCCGAAGAAAGGGTGACATGGCACTGTTGCTCGGCGGTCACTAGATGGTGCTGTCCCCTGGGCCAGCAGAGGGACTGCCCTCTCCCGGCCATTCCCGGATCCTGCCCCTTACATTACAAACTCTGCCAGACACCTTCAGTTTCTTCCTCCCTCCGGCCCTCACCACTTAGCACCCCGCCCTTTGCATGGACTTGTGTCCCTTCTCTAGCACCTCCCCTGGGCCCTGCCTTCTGGTCCTCTTTCCTCAACCTTCTCTCTTCCTGGGAAACACCTACCGTCGCAGGGGACCGATCTGTTTCTCCCTCTAGACTGCCATTTCCTAGGTGACCGACTTGTCCCGGTGAACCCAGGACGTCCCCAGTGTTAACACCGAATGTCCCACATCCCGGGAAACCCCTCGGTCCCAAGAAAACAGGGAGAATGAGTCACTCTAACCCCAATGTCCTCGATAGGTAGCAAATGGGAGGGACGGATACAAAAGTCTTTCTTGACCAAAAACGTTTTGGAAGTGCTACACATTATACCCCCTTTTTGAGATTCACAATGGTCTTCAAGGCTCCAAGAAGTCCTATAGAAAAGAAATGTTGGTTTTGTTTAACTTGTGATGTCCCGAAATTATTTGATCACGGAAGTCCCTTGGTGTGACAGCAGACCCCAGAGCTTCCAGGGACACGGTGGGAAACGTGGCTCAGCGGGTCTGGTTTCTAGAGTTATGGCTGGTCCTCCCCATTCCCACCACCCTCCAAACCAGTTGGGAGGATCAGAAAAGACTGAGGGTGGGGGGCAGCACGTGACACACCTTTGTAATCGGCTCACCTCTGAGCAGTGCTTCCCACAGTGTAATGTGCCTCGGGCCCCTCCCATGTTAGAAGGTAGGATCTGAGTCAGTGGGCCTGGGCGGCCCGAGATCCCCCCGCATTTTCAACAAGTTCCCTGATGATGCTGAGGTTGCTACTCTGGGACCACACCTGGGGCAGCAAGGCTCTCTAGACCAGTGGTTCTCCGACTGAGCTCCCCTGACACCCCCGGCAACTCCTTAGCAACGTGAGTCCTTGGGCTGCTCTCGGCACCTACGTAATCGGAGCCCTGGGGTGAGGCCCAGCGGTCAGTGTCAGAACTGGCCCTCCACGCTCGAGTTTGGGAGCCGCTCTAGACCCCTGGTCTCAGCCCAGCGGCACATTGCATTATCTGGGGAGATTTAAAACATTCCAGTGCTGTATCGTGCCCTGGGACCGGGAACCTGACATCCTGAATTTGCCACATTTTCTAGGGTGTATCAGCTGGACTTTGGTCAGCATGTTGGAAAAATACTGATGTTTACCGATGCTCAGAGTGTCTAGTGCCTGGAGGCACGGTTCCCTGCCTCAGTGAGCCGCTGCAGGGTCAACAGGCGAACATCCTATAATAAAAAGTAAAAATACAGAAAGCGGAGAGAGGAGATACTGGTTGAAGGTGGGAATGAGGCAGAGAATTAGCTGGGCAAAGGGAAAAGCAATGCCAAGCTGGAAGAGAAAAGTGAAGCGCACGTACGAAGGGGCCGCTTTCTTTGTGGGCGTGGCCGTTGTGGGCGTGGCCTTCGTGGGCACGTCCCCCCGGCGGGTGTCGGGGGCGGGGCCTCCTCACCTCCGCAGCCCGTACACGTAACACACGGCGATGGTCTCCACCAGGACGATGAGCAGCAGGGACAGTGTGGCAGCGTAGTCATTGAATATGTCGAACCAGTAGTTGCCGGCCTCCATGGTGAACACCAGGCCGATGACACAGTTGACGAGGCACACCAGACCTGGGGCCACAAGACCACACGCTCACCTGCCTGAGACGCCCACCGGTTCAGCCAGTTTCCTGTGCCCCAGCTGAGCCACAGACCCCAAGGGGACTCGGCCATGGACTGGCCTTTCTGTCTGTGTATGCCACAGGTGTGTGTGTTCGGGGGGCAACAGTGGTGTCCCAAGGAGTGTGTCTGCACAAGTCACTGATATCAATTCAGGGAGCTGTCCTGCGGGGGGCGTCAAGCTCAGTGGAAAAGAGAAAGATGTGGGCACTGCTGTCTGGGGGAAGGTGGGGGTCCCACCCTGCTGGTGGGTCTGGTGATGCTGTTTACCCCAACAACTTAGCCTCTGAGCTTACGGGAGGTGAATCGGGGCACCCATTTCAGGACCTCCTAGAGAGGACTCACATCTGGCCAGAAGAGGGAGCAGGGAGGGGAGGGGAAGACAGGAATGTTCACCCAGCTCCCACTATACCTGCCCCTGGCATGTGTCATGTATGGGCTCCAATAGCCTGGGGAGCCCCCTTTCACAGACGGGAAACCCAAGGCTCAGAGAGGAACTTGCCCAACATCCCACAGCATGGAAGTGGTGGAGTTGGGATTCAGATGGAGGCCCTTCTGCCTCCAGAGCCCAGGTTCCTGTCCAAGTCTCCACTGGCTGACTCCCCCAGGGGCCCCACGAAGTATTTGACTCTCAAGCTCCCACCTGCCCCTCCCACTGCCACACCATGTCCCACCAGTCACCAAGCCCCCGTGCCATCTTGCGGGGACACACCAGGAGAAGGGGCTACGTGCTGGCTGGGGGCTAACGGCACACATCAGGCAGCTACAGAGACCAGGTGCGAGGAGCGATGCTCAGTGCTCGAGGGCTCTGACAAAGGGTGAGCAGCTCTACCTGGCTGGTCAGGACTTTAAGGGGATGGGATGGGAGCTGGGTGGGATTCGGGCTGGGAGAAGGGGCGTTGTAGATGTGGTGGGATGGCGTCATTGTGGGCAGGGGTCGGAGCCACTGGGTACCCCAGACACCGCCAGGTGGGATGATGGAGCAGATGGATGGTGGTGTGAAGCAGGGAGGGGGTGGTTAGAAATACAGGTTCCTTCCCTAGCAACCCAAATGCCCCCCAGCGTGGATGGTCTTATAGGGGATCTTTTATCACGCAGGCGGGAAAGGGGCAGACTGACGGCCACTGGCACTAACGGGGTGGACCGCCCAGAGTTTGGTGAAGACAAGAGACACAGAGAGCACAGACGGTGTGATTTCATTTATATGAAGTTCAAGAGTGGGAAAAACAATCCTAAAGTGGTAGCAGTCAGAGCGAGGTGGCTTCTGGGGTTGGGGGCATACTGACTGGGAAGGGGTGGGGAGAGACTCTTGGGGGTGCTGGAAATGCTCTGCATCTTGACTTAGGTGGTGGTTACTTGGGTGGAAACATGTAAAAATCATTGAGATTGTGTTTAAGAAATGTACATGTTATAATTGTTATACTTCATTTGAAACAAAGACCAAGGCAGATTCCCTCCTAGCCTGAAGAGTTTTGAGCCCCATGTTGGTGGGTTTGGCCTTCCCCAAGGCTGGGTGGCCACCGAGCTTCCCTGTGATGGAGAACCAGAGGCACGGGAGAGTCATGCGCACCAGTCCCAGATGGCCCCGAGGAGGAGAGACCACGGCAGGCCCGCCGGAAGGTGGCCACCTTGATGAGCACAGAGCTCCTCCATCTGCTTGCGCCCCAGGCCCGGCCCTCCCTGAGCCCCACCTCCCCCACGGATGGGCCCACTCACCGGAGATGGCCTCCTTGGGCAGGTGGCTGGAGATGACCTTGTTGTCGGTCAGAGGCGTGAGGATGGCCGCCGTGTTCCCCAGCATGCTCCCAATGCCCAGCATCAGCAGCATGAAGAAGTAGAGCACCGACCACAGCTGGGACACCTCCATGTTTTTAATGGCCTCGGTATAGACGATGAAAGACAGGCCAGTGCCCTGGACCGCCTGCCCGTGGTAAGAAGACAGCAGTTACACCCCCAAGGGGCTTGGGACTCCTTAAGCACACCCGATGCGAAGCAACTTGGGGGACCTGGGAGGTGGCCAGGAGAAGCCACATGGTGAGGTTGGGTTTGCCATCCGCACACCGGCCCCTCGGGCTTAGCGGGGCTCGGTAGAAGTGTGAGCTGTCAGGAGCCCGTATTTGCAAAGTGTGAGGAGACATTTCAGTCATTTCGGAACACTGAGCTCCCCTCTCTGGCGCCAACTCACATCCACTCTGGACAAAATACAGTCAAACAAGGTTTGGATAATTTCTGCTTCCAGTATCATGACCACCGAGGCGTTCTGAGGCCTCAGTGGCTGGGAGGCAAGGTGGGCGAGTGGAGCCACGGGAGCTGGGAGGGCGGGGTTGCTCTGTGGCCAGATCCACGGAGGATACCACTGTGGTGGGGATTCGACTTGTGGAAACAGAGCCTGGAGCTCCTGCTTTAAGACAAACCCTCCAAGAGGGTTGAAAGAGGTCTTAGGTTTGGGGGGGGGGGGGCCCTGGCTACCAGCCACAGAAGCAAGCCCTCTCTTGGGTCAAGCTCCCCCAATTTAGACCCGAGGGACCACCAGGGAGGATCAAGCAGCGAGCTTGCGAACAGATTTATAAACCCATAAGAAGACAAGCTCCTAAGGAAAGAATCAGTGGGAATAATTCCCCAAGATGGCAGATGTTGGTTAGATTGGCAGATTCATGGCAGACCAATAAGCTTAGTGGGATTCGCCGGCTCTGGGTGCAGACAATAGGGGGTGATCTTTTGCAGAGAATTTACAAACAGTAATGAAACCTGCTAAAATTGGCTTGCTTTTTATCGTTATTATGAGCCAACAAATTCTCGACAGTGCCAATGACAAAACAGACTGCCGTCACTCTCCTGCTCAAGGCCACCCCTAAAACAGCTATGTACGACCTTTTCCAAGAAGCAGAAGATAAAATTGCCAAGATAAACATATCACAAGAATCTATTAGCATGAAAAGCAAATTTGAGGGAAAAAAATCGTGTCTAACAAATTATTGAACCGAAAGGCTCCATCAACAGCTAAATGCCACTTGGAGCTGAAGAGAAAATTAGGGAACTGGTAGGCATATCCCAGGAACGGATCCATGATGAAGAAAAAAAAAGATAAGAAGTTGGGAAAAGATAAAAGAGAAATGAGTGGACACGCAGGGTGGGATGCGAAGGTCTGGAAGGAATTCTGAGCAGAGACACGGAAGTACAGGCAATGATTAAGAGGTAACGGGTATGAATTTTCCAGAACTGATAAAGACACATGGATCCGTGGATCCAGGAAGCCCAACCTCACCCAAGCCACATTGGATAAATAAAAAATATATCCGCGCTTAGGTGGCCGAGGCCAGAGTCCACAGGAAGGGCACAGAGAAATCAGAGCAAAAGCACTGGGCAGCTGAGTGCTTCCAAGAAGGACAGGACATTTCAGGAGCAACAGTGGAAGCCAGAATCCCATGGCAAACATCTCTGAAGTGTCCAGAGATGATAACTGTTAACCTGGAATGTTCCACGCGGGGGAGACAGTCTTTCAAAAGAGTGGACTGAATATCGACATTGCATACAGACAATACCCAAGGAAATTTATCATCAAGAAACAGGTGCTGTATACCTGAAATGAATATAGCCCTGTAATTATACTGGGATTAAAATTAAAGGGGTAAAAAAACAAGCTGCTCTAAAGGAATGCATTTTAAGGGAGAAAACAATCCTGGGAGATGTCTGGGGTGCCGGAGGAAATGGTGAACAGGTAAAAAGGCAAACACTCGGGGAAAGACAAACGCTGAGGAAAAGACAGAAGCGGACAGAGATGGTATTTAAAACTAGAGGGACGAGATGAACGGGCACTACGGTCTTTGTTCTGTTTGGGTGGGAAGTCAAGATCCTGTTGAACCGCAGATTTGGTTGAGTTAAATAGGCATGGGACAAATTTGGGAGGGGAAATTTGCTACATCAGTTCCAAACAGCAGAGATCCCAGCATGACCGTGACAGAAACAGCTCCAGGCCCCGGGATCCTCAAATGTGGCACCCACAGATGGACTCGGGAGGACAAAAGTTAATGACAAAGGCCTCCCGTTGGGTATGAACCGGCAGGTCCCCCCACCCCCGCACACTCACAGCGGCCTAGGCATTTGCAAGGAAGGTGTCACTACCTCTGGGAAATGACACACAGGTTGAACACTAAGGCTGACTGCAGAATCCTCCTCGGCTTGCACTTGTCCCTGTGGGCAGCTCTCGGCGGAGGGAAGCAAGCGGAGACCTGGCCCGCGCCTTACCGTGGCCAGCTCTGACTGCAAGCTGCAGTTTTTCATTTGCGGGAGCACCTCGCTGTATTTGTCGGGGAAGGTGGACTCTAGGTAGCCCTTCACCTGCTCCAGGTTGCTGGCTGTCAGAAAGCCATCTTCCAGGTCAAAAGAATTGGTCAGCAGCAGAATCACCCTGCAGAGCAGAGCACCAGATGGACCTTCGATGATTAGAAAGGCCACGGTCACGGAACCCTCTTGAAGCCTGGATGCTGGAGGTCCCTCCCCTCTGATCGGGCAAGGTCTCGCCAACAAAGGGACTCTGTTGATCAGTGACCAGTGACCTTTTAAAGTTTGCCGGCGGCGGGGGGGTTTGAATGGCTTTGCAGGAGCCTCAAGTAGGACCGGGGATGAGAAACCAACCCACCCAGCTCGGCCACGTTCACATCCGGGCCAGCACTGTCCGACAGAATGTTTGTGATGATGGGAATATTCCGTGTCGGTGCTGCCCAGTGCGGCCCCCACCAACCACGGGGGGCTGCTGAGTGCTTGAATGTGGCGAGTCTGACTGAGAAACCCACTTGAATTCATTTACAGGTAAATGGAAATCAGTTTAAAAAAAATTTAATTCATTGACTTAATTTAACTTAAAATCACAACTGCTTCAATTGATTAAAATTTAATCAACTGATTAGATTTTTAAAAATTAATTATGTGAATCCATCCCCATTTCAATCTGTCAGTAGCCACGTGTGGCTAGTGACTCCCGCACGGGACTGGATCAGGTTTGTCGTGATTTGGGTAAGGGGAAGGGGGCAGAGAGCAGATTCCGGGCTCTCCGCGGCTCACCCAGGGAGCGCTCGGTTACTTCCGAGGTCAGGGAGACACCGAAGAAACCAAGGCCTGTCTGTTGCACTGCCCTCAGCCCTTAGGCAGGGGTGCCCGGGTTGGGGCCCCGGATGGAGGGCTGCACAGCCGCTGCCTCTCGCCCCTCGCCTTCCCGGCGCCCACCTCTTCCCGGGCGGCCCTGGGAGCCTGGGGGACGCGCCCCCACCCGACGCCTGGGGCTCATACGGACGGCCCCCTGGGGCGGGCTTACTTGTTCAAGCAGCTCTCGTAGTTGAAGGTGGCCTTGAAGCCGTAGATGGAGAAGGTCACGATGCTGGCGAAGACGGAGGTGGAGCTGTTGATGAGGGACACAATGATGGCGTGCTTCTGGCAGTCGTTGGACGGCTCGTTGTAGCTGGCGAAGGCGATCAGGCTGCCGAAGCCCAGGCCCAGGGAGAAGAAGATCTGCGTGGCCGCATTGATCCAGGCCTTGGGGTTGGCCAGCTGCTCTAGCTGCAAAGCCAGGCAGGGGACGGGGCTGCTGAACCAAGCCTGTGACCCACTGGCAGGGGCAGGAGGCCCGGCGAGGGGGACCGAGCGTGCCTGTGCCCCCCCCAACCCCCGCAGGAGCCCAGCCACTCCCCAGGAGCCCGCAGCATGGGCTCACGTCCCATCCTCCACAGCGCCTTTCCCCGCAGACGTGTGCAATTGAAAAGAGCAGGGTGAAGTGATTTAAGACATTGGGGGCCATCTGGAATGTGGGGGGGCATCTCGGCGGGGGGGGCGCTGCCACAGTCATTTTGTTTCCAGATTTGCTAAATGAAGAACCTGTTTGTCCCAAAATCGGTAGTGCCCCCCGCCCCCCGCACCATTTCCACACACCCTGCCGATGGATGAGCATTGGCCGTGGGGTGCAGGGGAGTGGTGGGCTGGGGAGGGATCACAGGATACCCTGCGGAGTGTGGATTCACCCCTGTAGGGAAAGGGGTGCGTGGAGGTGCACAGGCAGGAGAGAGAGAAGTGGCTGGATGATAAATCACATAGTCCACAGGCTGCCAGGAGGGTGCGAGGTGAGAGTGGGGGCCAGGAGGCCAGACATGGGGCTCGGGTAGCAGTCGGTTGGGGTGCAGGGAGGACGAGGAGGATGGGTGGACAAAAGACTCAGTGTCCCCAGAACGAACAGGGCTTGGGGCCGGCCTGGCTGAGGAGGTGACCCAGCACCCATAGGTAACCCACACTGCTCCCTCAGCCTGGTGGGCTCCCACCCACCTCCCTGGGTCTCCCCCTCTTTACACCCACCCTGGAAGACGGCAGGTCCCCCTCCCTCCAGCCTGTACCTTGGGCGTGAACATGTACGCCAGGCCGTTGGTGGCTCCGTGGAGCGTGAGGCCCCTGACCAGGTAGACGACGAGCACACAGTAAGGCAGCAACGCGGTGAAGTATACCACCTGCGGGTACCAGAGGGCATCAGAGGGCAGCGTCAGCCTCCAGGAGACCTGCCGCCAGCCACCACCGGGCCCCTTTGTCCCTGGGACAGACCCCTAGGGGGTGGTCCCCACAGAACATTCCCCCGTCTCAGGCGTTCAGGCTACTGACGGCTGGAAAGGCAGGACTACTGGTTCTGAGTTTGGGCTGGGAGCTGGGGTGCTGGGATGCCTCTGCCCACCTCTGTAACCACCAGGAAATCTGCATCAGTAGGACCAGAGGAAAATGGGTACGAGGCCTCTGTCTTCCACCCTCCCTTCGACAGGACCTTACTCCAGAAAGGATTTGAGTATACCTAGCACGTCGCTATTTTTAACTGCTAGATGAGAGACCGTGTGAGTGATCCAGTAAGATGAGCCCAGAAGGAAAGGCAGCCCACAGGATGTGTGTGTGAGGGCTAGACCATTTGGGAGCAACTTCTTTCCTCTCTGAGCTTCCTAGCGGCCCCAGCCCTGCAGAAAGCACTGTCACTCACACCTTTAATATCGTCTTTAGAAGGCAAAAAAAAAAAAAAAAGAAAAAAAACCCCCCAAAACCCCCAAAACCACCACCACCACCACCACCAAAAAACCAAAAAACCCCTCAGGGGCTTGGAGCAAGGGCATGTCTCTCCAGAACTGAGACCTGAGAGAAATCTGGCCATGAGGGCTCCTGGATGAGAAGTGATGATGTTGGTGTGGGGACCATGTTCCTATCGGAAATACGACAGATACTCAATGATCTGATTTTTTTTATGAAAGGCTTCCCTCTCACGGTCTTTAAAACTGCCCATGAACGGAATTTTTGTTCAACCAAATCTTTTCCTGCTGACACGCATCACAAGCTCGACGACGTTTTGTCCTTGGTTTCCGTGGTGGTGTTGGCAGCCGTCCACACTCCGGGCCTGCTAACTCTACTAACGGTAACTCTCCCACGGCCGTCAAACAGGGACCTGCAGGTGCACGTGTGTCCATCCGGGCCCGGCGCTTTGTCTCTCAATCGACTCATATGGGCACCAGAGCCTCTTTATGTAAAGCACAGAAATATTTTGCAAAATTCTCTTGGCGAAAGCTGTTGGCTTGAAGGTTGGGTCCTCCTGTGAGACATCTGGTTGGAGGCCCGTGTCCAGGTGGGCTTGGACTGGATCGCACTAGGCCCTCTATTCCTCTATTCCTGCTGAGGTGTGGCATCATTGGTGGCCTCCCTGGAAACTTCCAGGGCCACCAGAGGACCGGTTCATGCCCTCTCACCCCGGGGGACAGCAGGCAGAGGTGGCGCATGTCTCTTACCACTGATTCTTCACTGAGGTCGTTGTACTCAAGGAATCAAGCCGGCTGATTTGACAAGAAAATAATCGAGGAGCGAGATGGAGACAAATGAGGACAAGGACATCGGGCATGAGCTTAAGAACATTGAGGGCAACTGGAGAGGGATAACCAATGTCCATAACCGGTGGACACTTAGGGGATACTGAGGCAGGCCCTTGGAACTTCCCTCCTTCCCCTCAGGTCAGTAAGTTTCCTGGAAGGCTCTCTGGGCTCACTTCTCCCCCATCAGGGAAGCTGGACATGTGACCCAGCCTACACCATCGGGAGAAACCATTTCTGACCCATCTATGACATCTCTTGGAGTGTGTGTTGGGGGGGAGCAGATTCCAAGAGAAGAAGTCAGGAAACAGTACACAGTTTTTAACAGAATTACTCCCCCGTAAATGAAGCTGTTGGGGTACTTCTGCATGGAGAGGGGGTGTGGCTTGAGCAGAGGAAATAGTAAGAATAAATAAGAGTTCATGGCATGACATGACCTCATTTCGCACATTTATAAATGATCTCGAAAGAGATGGCCTCATTAAATCTCCAGGTTTACAGATGCTGCCCTCAGACCTTTTGTCACGTGCATAATAATCTGGCAAAGACAAATCGCAAAAAACATTTTTTTTATGAGCATAAAATACGAGCCAAACTTCAAGATGGGATGGAATGAGTAGCTGCCAGGCTCTAAGTTCTTCCAGAGAAGATTCACTAGTCCCTCAGCTTGGCCATGGGATAGGCCCAGTGCTGGGGACATCACAGGGTACCTAAAATATCACGAGTAGTTCTGGTCTTGCTGCCTCAAGAGAAACACGGTGGGGTTGGAGGAGGTGACCCAGGTGGTCAAGAGGATGAGGACAGGTGGCCTCAGGACCTTCGGAAGGGAAAAGCTGGGATGAATCATGCCACGAAAGGCACGGAGAGAGCAAACAGAGGTAGCTCACCAGACCAAGAGGACGGGGAGTCTTAGGGGCAAAGCTGGGTCTGCCCCGGCTCTGCCCTCACTGGTTGGTGCCCTTGGGTAGGTCCCTCTGCCCCTCAATGCCTCACGGGAGTGGGATAATGAACTCTACTATGAAGGGCTCCCGCAAGACGGAGACAAGGTGCAAGCCCAACCCACAGGGGATCGGCTAGGACGAGTGCCCGAGTATGAGGACGGGGAGCACCCCGGGGTGGAGGCGGAGGGCATCTGCTGCAGCTCCAGAAAGATGCCAGGTGCTGCAGA
Source organism: Mirounga leonina (assembly GCF_011800145.1). NCBI lineage: Eukaryota > Metazoa > Chordata > Mammalia > Carnivora > Phocidae > Mirounga > Mirounga leonina. The sequence continues at coordinate 44,025,317 of NW_023270855.1, read as the reverse complement.
GCCTGCGGGAACACGTCCTCCATCGGGCAGATTAAAGAGCATCTCAGCGCCCCCCTGCAGGAGAATAAACCTGGGGATGCACTAAGGAGAGAAGGTTCATCAGTCAGGCCGGACAGCTCTGCAGGGTCATGGACAGCAGCCGAGAGCAAAGGTTCTCAGACTCGGCTGCAGATTAGAATCACCTGGGGGCGCTTTTACCACCCGGATGCTCAGGTTCCTCCCCACACTCATGACCCCGGGACCTCCCGGGGGCAAGGAGGACTGAGACATCAGAGTTCTAGAAGTTCTCCGGATGACACTGATGTGCAGCTAAGTTGGAGGGCCAGTGGCTAGGGCGTCTTGGGGACATCTCCAGGGAAGGGAAAACTCACTGCCTAGTTGCTTGGTGCCCCTTGGGTGGTATGGATGTGGGGCTGGCTGGCGCAGGAATGCTCATCTTTTTAGGGAGGGGGAAAGTCCTCCTTTCAAGATTGCAACTTCAAGCACCACTGTCTGGTGGCCTGCTAGGTGATTCGTGTCCGTACCCTCCTCCCCAGCCCAGCTTCCCCCCGCCCCCATTGGCACTGCCCAGGCCCGGGCAGAGGCTCTGCTGTCCCCACCTTGCCGGTGGACTCGGTGCCCCGCAGGATGCACAGGTACACCACCAGCCAGGCCAGGATGAGGCAGAGCGCCGGCTCCCACTGCACGTGCCCACTGTCCTGGATGGACGGGGAGATGTTGAGGGTTTTCCTGTACCAGAAGTACTGCGTGGAGGATGCCTTCTCACACTCCTCGTCATAGCCCGTGTGGTTGTCATTCAGCGGGCACACGGACCACGGCAGGGGATCCTTTGGGGGATCAAAAGAAGCATTATACAGACCAGTGAGGGCTGAGGCTGGAGGGCTGAGTGGGAAGGATGGGAATGGCCCTGAGAAGGGGCTTGGGGGGGGTGGTGGGGGAGAAGGGCGCTGGTCCCCAAAGGACAGGTGGCCTGATAGCTGAAGGCAGACAGGGAACGGGAGGGCTGGTCAGGGGCACAGAAAGGGCTTGCGGGGTGGGAGAGAGGCGGCCCGAAGGCTTCACATGCTCCACACTTCAACAAACAGGTGTTTGTTGAGGATTACCTAGCTCTGTCATGGCTCCAAGAGACTGGACCAAACGGACAATGGCCAGACCATCTATGACAGTAGAACCCACAACCTCTGCAGCGAGGAGCCCAGGGGACTCCAGCCACAGTGTCTGCAGGAATGCAGCCTCTGGGTCAGGCTGGGGTCTTTGCATCTGCATTTCTAATAGCCCCTGGTGCTACTGTCGGGGAAGGTCAGACAGGAGGCTGGGAAGCCCAGGTAGTGGGATGGACAGGAGCAGGGCCCCTGAAGCCAGGCTGCCGGTGTCTATGCTTGGCCCAGAGCAAGTGTGAGTGAGTGTCTGCGGCTGGTCCTATCCTGATGTGAACACGGACGAGGGCTCCAGAGCAGAGGGACTGAGGGTGAATGACGGAATGAATGGACAGTCCAGTGATTTTCAGGAATCGCTGGTCCTCGAACTTCTGAGAGTTAGAAAAATGGGTCTCATTTCTTGAGACAACCTTATCTTCATCTTTGGAAGGTCGTCAAATTATTCTGATTTTGTTAGAACAAGACACATTGCTTCCACCTTTGGAAAACTGTCTTTATGAGTATACAGATCTGTAATGCCGGTGATGTGTATGGCAGCTCTTTAGTTGGGGTGCTGTTGTTCAGTGCACAACCTGCCCAGATGTACATGACAGATCTGCACAGAGGAGGAGGAATCGTCACCAGAGTGGAGAGTAAGAGGAGCTACTGTTTCCGCCCATAAGGTGGAGGAGAGGCAGGGCTGTGGAGTCAGGGAGAAGATGAGGGGCTGCAACTAAGCTCAGAGCAGAGAGTCCTTCCTGTCAAGGATGTACACAGGGCATTTGCGGTGACCGGGTAGGGCTGACTGGGTAGCCAGAGTGGGGTGTGGATGTAGTATCTTCCGAGTGTAAATGCCAAGTCCCGATTATAGAAGTCATTCACCCAAGCATTCCTTGGGGTGCCAAAGATTCAAGGCTGTGCCCCAGTACTCCAGACAGTGGCCCCACAAGTTGGGGTTAGTCCACAGTGCATGGCCAGCCCTGCCTTGCTTTTGGAACTTGGGGACAATGTCTGTCCTGTGAAGGCCTGGTTCAGGGGCAAAGGGTGGGGCATCTGCCCAGTGACCTTCTGTCTGAGACGGAGGGGGGCTGCTGGAGGGCAAGAGGGGGCAGTGGGCGGGGGGTCCCCCAGAGTGAAGGGCAGGCACTGAGGAAAAGCAGTGCGCACGGGCGGCAGAAGGGAAGACTCCTCTTGGCTTGGAGACAAAGAGCACCTCAGCGAGGAATCGGGGTTCTCTCTTCTCTACGATTTTCAGCCCCCTCTCACGTGCTACCATGAACGTCAGCTGTGGCCATCATCAGAAATACATGTTTAAAATGTTTCTCTTTGGGAGTAGCCCCTAGTCCTTCTAGGAGAACTCTGGTCTGTGGGGAAAAGTGGGGGCTCGGCCTGGAGTTGGAAAGCTGGAAGGACAAGTGACCAGAGCAGGGAGGGGGTGGGGGGGTGAATCAGAGGAGAAGGAAGGGGCCTCCTCCCGTCTTGCTGGGTTGGGGGAATCCCTCCCCATTGGCTCTCTCCATACATTCTCCAGGGCTGGCACTCAATATTTTGTGAGGGGTGGCGGGAGGGGCGGGTCACATCTTTCAGAGAGAACCCAGGGAAAGCCAGAAACCTGCGCCCCAGAAACACGGACCCACACGCACGCGCGCACACACACCATGGCAGGGGCCCGTGGAGGCCAGGCTCTGCTTGGCGTGGGGTGCTCAGCCTCCCCACCTCCCCAGCCCCCTGCCCTCCCAAGGCTGCCCCCTGGGGGTGGCTCCCGCTCCGGCCTGGGCCGGCTCACCTGGAAGGAGTGGAAGAGGTACCAGAAGGCCCAGGCGTTGATGATGTTATAGTACGTGGACAGGAAGAAGGACACCACCACGCTGGCCAGGCCTGTGAGGAGGCAGAGGGGCGCTGAGGCCCGGCCTGGGTCCGCCGGCCGGGACGCGCCTGGGTGACTGCCCCAGGAGAGCAAACCTCCTCCTCCGACAGCTTTGAGGGAGGGCCAGCCATGACCGGGCGCCTGCGGGCCCTCTCTAAGGGCCGGTCCGTCCCTGCAAACTCACTCCCCGGCTTTGCCGAGGCCGAGGCCATGTCTGCCACCCCTCGGTGCCAGGTGCAATCCGAGCACTTGATGGGCTTTAGGTCTTCGTGACAACGTGGTCACGGGGGCGTCATTACCTGCCCTTCCCGGAGGAGAAAACGAGGCACAGAGATTGCCCGAGAGCGCCGGGCTACGATGTGGCAGACGTGGACTCAGCACGGAGCGTGAGCGGCCTGCTGAGCCTGCCCAGCGCCACCCCGATGCTTCCCCCCGGGGCTCCCCCGAAGTGGGGTCCCTTGTGTCCAGCCCTGCCTCATGGCGGCAGGGAGCGGGGGCATGGGGCTGGGTGTCAGGAGGCGAGGGGACGGGTCGGCCAGCCCCCCAGAGCCACTGTGCGCGTCTCCACCCAACCCCACCCCGTGGGACATCGCGTGGGGGGTCTGCAGTCCGCCCCAGTGCAAGTATTTATACCACCGGCCTCGGTGAACGCTACCGCCAGGCCCTCCCTACCGCAGCCCTCCTCGAGGGCTGGTGGTTAAACATTCGCCCGCACCCCTGCTTGGCACAAGCATCCGGTATCTTTCCTATTAGGCAGCAAATGCCACCTCAGAGAAGCCCTTTGTGATTGATTATGTGGGCAGATTGTAAAGCCACACGCCTCCTTGTTAAAAATTAACAGCCCGGGCGCCTGGGTGGCTCAGTTGGTTAAGTGACTGCCTTTGGCTCAGGTCATGATCCCAGGGTCCTGGGATCGAGCCCCACATCGGGCTCCTGGCTCCGCGGGAAGCCTGCTTCTCCCTCTCCCACTCCCCCTGCTTGTGTTCCTGCTCTCGCTGTCTCTGTCTCTGTCAAATAAATAAAATCTAAAAAAAAAAAAAATTAACAGCCCTTCAAGATGAGGAGGCAGTTGGGGTTTAGAGATGATTCGGGAGGCCACGGACGTGTACGTCCTCCTTGCTCCTGAAACACCCTCTGCTTCCCTGCCTGCCTTCCTGTCTGGGGGCGGGAGGGTGGAGCAGAAGAGATGGTGGCCAGTGTGGCCCAAAGTTCCTCCCGCTGCTCCCAGGCAGCCCTGCAACGTGAGGGTTGTGCGGGGCAGGTTAACCATCTCTGAGCGGTGCCCGGGACACCAGCTCCAAGTGGCTCGGCGGGGGGGCCGTGCAGCCTCTGGCTCTGTGCACCGGCGGTATGAACGGCGCCCCGCGGCCTCTCAGTGCTGTGACAAAGCTCGCCTGGGCTCATGAGCATCCGTCGTACAGGCTGGCACCCGGCACCGAGGAGGTGCTCACGGACAGGGAGACGTTGTTACTAGTAAGTGGCAGGGAGCAGTTAGCTAGGTGAGTTCCCAGAGTGGTAGCCGGCTGGGACGTTGCGTTATAGCCCCTCGGCTGGGCAGCTAGTTCCCTTTTACAAAAGAGCAAACTGAGGCCCAGAGAAGAGAAGCAATGTGGCACCAGCTGCCCAGCGCGTGTGCATCCCCGCTTTCTCGCTGGCCTGTGGCTAAGAAGTCCAGCCCCTCCCAGCCGGCATGCGGGGGCACCACCTCCCGGGCCGTGTGTCCACCCATCCAGGGGCTTTCTCTTAGGCCTTGCGCTTGCTCCTTGGCCCCAGCTGCTCTGCCAGTGGGCTCCCACCCCCAGCCCCTGCTGCATCCCGGACAGGGGTCCAGGTGGCCAAGGACGAGAGAGGACCCACTTACCAACACCACCAAGGTAGGGGCTGATGGTCCTCCAGGCACCGATGCTGCCCTGCCGCATGCGCTGCCCCACTGCCAGCTCCAGGTACAGGAGAGGCATGCCCTCTACCATCAGCATCACGATGTAGGGCACCAGGAAGCTCCCTGCGGGCATCCAGAGCCAAGAGCAGGCCGTCACTGACGGGTATTACTCTGGAGCCCACATAACCTCCATGCACATGTCCTTCCATCCACCCTCCCTTCCTTCCTTCAGTCTTGCCACGTATCCATTCATCCTTCTACCTTTCCACCCACCCATCCTCCCACCTTTCCATCCATCCTCCATCCATCTGCCTTCACTCTCTTCCATCTTGTTCCACAACCCACTGTTCTTTCTTTCCTCTCACCCATCTGTCATCCATCCATCTGTGTTCTTCCATTTGTCCATCAATCCACCCATCCATCCATCCACCCACCCACCTATCCATCCATCCGTCTATTCA
>NW_023270855.1:44001969-44019964 GCF_011800145.1 Mirounga leonina | reverse complement strand
AACCACCTATCCACCCACCATCTATTCATCCATCATCCATCCATCCACCATCCACTTATCCATCCACCATCCAACCATCCACCCATCTATTCATCTACCCATCCATCCACTATCCAACCACCTATCCACCCACCATCCATCTATCCATCCATCATCCATCCATCCAACCATCCACTCATCCATCCATCCATCCATCCAACCATCCACTCATCCATCCACCATCCACCCATCCATCCATCCATCTTTTCATCTTTCTACTTATCCATCCATCTGTTCATCCATCTATCCATGGATGACATGCGGACTTGCTAGTTAAAATGTTTAAATCCTTCCATCCCAGGTGGTAATTGCCACTGTCCTGAGCCCCTTGAGTGCCTTCCTCGATGGCTCAGCTGCCCCAGTTCCTCTGCCAGAACCCTAATCCATCTTCTGTTGTAGCAACCAATGGCATAGGCAAGGGTTGGTGTGTATGTGTGGGGAGACAAGGGGTCCCCAACAGACAGAGCCTAGGCCACCACCTTCCCCCTTTCCCTCTCCCTCTGTGTGTATGAGTACTCTCTCTCTCAAATAATCTTTAAAAAAATAAATTATAGCTGAATTATAATGCTTCTTCTTCAGAACACCTCTACTGTATGTGTATCTGTTTTATACAGTGGCCCTCAGTCTAAAATTTTATTTTAATAAAGAGTACTATGACTAACACAAATTAAAAGCCCGCTGGCTCCTGAGGAGCCATCTGCAGACAAGTGCTTGTGATGATAGTGGGGAGCTCGGGAGTGTGGCTGGAGCTATGGAAGCTCTCCCCACTGCTGACACCTGCTAGGGGCGCCCCCCACCCCTGCCCTGCAGAGCGCTGTCCCGCTGCTTCTCCCGTGAGCCCCGCCCCTCCTTCCCTCCTTCTTTGAAGCCCTGCTCATCTCTCCCCCAGCTCCTGGCTCCTTGGCAGTGGACCTGAGAAAGGGTCCAGAAGGAGAAGAGGGCAGGACTCCTGATTAAAATAAAACCCTGACACTACAGCTGCAGGGATGAGGGGCTGGTTACAGAAGGAACTGGTTCCAAAAGTGTTCAGGTAAAGAATGAAATATAGATGCTTCCATGAACAGCTAATACTTACAACAATGCCTTCACTGTACGTACCCGCGGCCCCAGAGCCCACTTTTCTTCCCTGGCGGGATCTCACAAACCCTCTCCCGACCACAACACGTACGTGTGCCTCACCCCTCCAGCAGCCGCCCGGAGTTCCACTAGGAAAACGCACCCAGACTCATTTCATCCGTCCTTGGCCGCTAAGCTGTAGCCAGTTTCCTGCCATCCTAAACAGAGCAGTGGGACAAAGCCTGGCCCACGTGTTTGGTTCTTTCCTCGGGATAGAAATCCCAAGAGGAGGATGGCTGGCGTCAAGACCGAGCAGAGACCAAGCAGGGCTGTGTCCCATCACCGAGAGAAATGCACCGACGGTGCACATGGGACCACCAGGCCTCACATTCCCGGCTCCGTCCTCCCTGCTCACACTGGGGCCTACGACGAGTGCTCCCCCTCTCACTTCTGGACTCTGCTCTGACGACTTGCCCTCTGCCAGGCCCGGCTCCTGTCCTGCCCTGCAGAAACATGTTTTGGCATCTCTCCAGGTTCTTCTTGGAGCAGGGAGTCCAAGAGGCAGGCTGCTGGGGGCTCCCACCCACCACAAACCTAACAACCAAGGTTGTGTGGGCACCATCTGCTTGGAGCAACATTCAAACCCTCAGTGGTTACAAGAAAAGCTCATTTTCACCCAAGGTGTTAAACAGTAACCACATGGGGCCTGACAAGGTCCATGGCAGGATTTTCTCTTTGGCAGGGCCTGCCTGATGGCCCACTGCCCATGGGAAAACTGGCAATCCAAGGCCTGGTGCCCAGGCGGGGGCATGGGGGCTCTTGGGGCCTGCCCATCACACATTTCTATCACCCCTCCCATCCTCTAACTATCCAAACACGTGATCCCAGTGAATCTGCTCTGCAACTGTTTTCTCAACAAATGGTGTTAGAATAACTGAACACCCACGTGCAGAAAAAAATGTCAACCCACATCTCACATTTTAGAACCCCCCCCCCCCAAATGTCTCAAAATGGATCACAGACCTATAGCACAGCTCAAAACTATAAAACTTCTAGAAGATAGCCCAGGGAAAAAACTTTCTTACCATAAGCTAGGCAAAGATTTCTTGGCTTACATCAGAAGCACTATCTAGGAAAGAAGGTATCGGTAAGTCGGATTTTGTTTTAAAATTGTCTTCTGTGAAAGACATGGTTAGGAAAATTAAAAAGGTGAGCTAAAGACTGGGAGAAACATCTGCAAAACCCGTATCTGACAAAGACAGTATCTAGAATTTATAAAGGACGCTCAAAACTCAACAGTGAGCAAACGGAAGAACCCATTAAAAAAATGTACAAAAGATTTGTACCCGTTCTTGGCCGGGTTCACTTGGCTGACTTGGTCAAAGGGGTGTGGGGATCGACCAGGTTTCTCTGTGGAAAGTTACAGGTTTGCCCCTTGGAAATGATGTGACTTTGCAGGGAGGTATTTTGAGCCAAGGTTGCCTTCCTGTTTCCCATCAGACCGCTGTCCACTAGATTTAGCAGCCCTGGGGGATTCTTGGCGGGGGACACCCATCGTCGTGTTAGTTGCCAACGGGTGACCCTCTAATTCCATCATTCCTTCTAAGTCCTTAAGTTTTAGAGTGCTCTGGGCTGCCAAGATAGGTCAGGGAGTGTGGGTGGCGCGGGCCTGTGTGCGTCCGCACGACCCTGGGCCAGGGGGATGTTTACGGTCACAGAGGACATTTCTATTCCGAGGACGTAAAGACATCTCTGAGCCTGGGGAACTCTTACTCCCTGCCACCTCCCCAGCGTTCACCACAGTGCCTCGGGGCTGGTCTTCTGGGCCCGTCCACTCCCAACAGCTGCCCCCCGACAGCTGATCGTCTGATTGTGTCCCTCTCTGCCTCCCCCATCCCCCCGACACCTGGTCAAAGCCTCTTTGGGTCTCCTCACACCTAGAATAACACCCACTCTCCCTCCTGTGGCCTCTGAGGCTCTGAGACCCAGGGCTCCCTTTTCCTCTCCAGGCTGGTGGCCTCCCTCTGGCCACTGCAGCCCCATGGCCCTTCCCATTGGTCCGGCGTCTGCACACTTGCCCTTGCTGTTCCCTCTGCCTGGAATGCTTTCTCCCTTCTCTCATTTCTCTGCCAAACTTGCCCCCCTCAGAGGGGCCTTCCTGGTCTGCCTTAGTGACCACGGCCCCCAGGCTAGAGGGACCCTCCAACTTCTCACCGTGCTGGACCTTCCTTCCAAGCAGTTACTCCTGTAAAGTGATGCTGTAATTTTAGCTGTCTACTTGGTGTCTGTCTCCCCTTAGCATGGATGCTCTCGCCGCTGGTCTGCTCGGAACAGAGCTGGGCAGAGAGCAGAGCACAGTGGATATTTGGTGGATGCAGGACAGAATCCTTCAGGCTCACTGGACCTTCCACACACATGGCTTCCTCCAGGAACCTCTCCAGATCACCCAAAGCTAATTTGGGGTATCCCTCCTCACAGCCCCTTACTCACTGTCTACTGCTCTGTCCACCCCTACTTCCCTAAACAGCTCCCGAGTGCGGAGATGGGGTCTGCCAGGCCCACAGCGGAATCTCCAGTTCCTACCACAGGGCCCGATACGGAGTGGGTGCTTGCTCAGTGAGTGTTTGCTGAATGGCCGCTTGATGGTAAGTGGTTTTGATGGTGGTTCTATGTGGGTGGGCAATTTGTGAAGCTCTTACCAGAGAGAGATGACAGAGAGGTCTGGGAAAGTTCGTCACGGTTGCTAAAACCATCATGTTAAAACCATAAAATTTCATAGAAGGTTCCTTTGAACTCTAGCTTTATTTTGTGGCTGCATTAGGTAATACGGACCTTAGGCAATTCTACATTGGCCTGCACCTCCCTCAGAAAGGATGAGCACTCAGAAGGCAGTCTTTGGCCCTAGGATAATACACCACAGCTCAAGACACAAGGGCCCCTCTAAAGCATCTAGAGCAAATGCCTTCCTCCGAAATCAATTTGCTGTGACAAACAGAAGAAATTTGTAGCAAATTTCTAGTACCTGGTCTCTAAGAGTCAAGAGGACACTGTGCTTAAGGAACGGCATCAGGCAATGAGGAAGAAAGGACAATTTAAAGAGAAAAAAGATTTTATGAAGACAAAAAAAAAAAAATATGGCGGATGAATTTAAAGCCAATGGAGGCTGTAAGTCAAAAGTAAAAAAATTACCCCCGTAGCTCAGGGGAAGAGAATAAAGCGGAAATGACACAGGGTGAGGTACGGACGGCAAGCCCACGCATCTCCTGTGACTCTAGAAAGAACCAAGCGGGAGAGAAGGCTGTGGACACAGCAGCTGGAACAACAAATTCTACCAGATGCTTCCCTGGCCATGTCACTGAAAGGGCTCACTAGTCCCACATTAACATTTTCTAAAAAGTTTTGTAAGCAAAAAAAAAAAAAAGTTTTGTGAGCTACCAGCCAAAGTGGTGGAGAGGTGCAGCTCTGAGTGTCCTCGCCTGCAGGATTCGCCCCGCAGACCACTCGGGTCGTTCAGCCCCGTCTGCAGCTGACCTGACAGAGCGTCACATTGTGACAAAGAGGGGAGGAGAGGCACCCTGCCTCACCCATTGTGAGAAAGGGGGAGGAGAGGCACAGAGCAGCCTTTTCCAGCAAGGGGGGACTCCTGGGCCCTCTCGCCAGGGAAGCCCACCCCTGAGGGTTTCACCTGTCAGCCAGCTCATCAGGCAGCCCCAGCAGGCCATTCACAAGGACAAGTGGGCTAATAATATCTGCAAAAAGGACTGACTTCCCAGCAGGAGCTCTGGTGCACCCTCCAGTGGGTCAACAGCTGGCTCGAGACGTTTGTAATCAGCAGGGGATATGGGGAAGGGTCTCCACCCTGCATGCCGGGAGCCATACTAGTCCGAGGCAAAACTGATGAGAATGTACTTAAGACCTAGACGTATAGCCTACAAGGTTTGTGAGATCAAGTCCCAGACCACACTGGAGAATGGGCAAATTAGTTAACGCTCTACCTGTAAATGGAATCTCCAAGAGCCGTGTAAGTTCACAGCTTCAAAGAATATTAAATGATTTTGGAAACAATCGTTGATTGTCACAGGGAAAGTAAAATCAGCAAGACACGAAATTACATACAAAATATACCTCTAGTTGTTTTAGGCTAAAAAAAAAAAAGTAACGGTCATGACTTTTTGGGGTACTGGGATTGGGGTGATTTTGTATTTTATTTCTTTATATATTTCTCTATTTTCCAAATTTTCTACCACGAGCATGTATTATTACATTTATGACCCCCAACACACACACACACACAAATACGTCATTCTAAGAGCATGTTGCTACTTATTTTTCTAACGATCGCAGCCAGTACCGTATCTGTTTGCTACACTCAAGAAGCTCCCTACAAGAGAAATTCCTCTCTATATGAAGTTTATCTCCGCAAATTTCTGTCCTCTGAGGCCCACAAAGAGACCAAACAACCAGATGCGGCCACTTTCAGGGGAAAGTTTGCTCAGCCTTTCAAACTCATGCTGTCTTTCCATTTCCACACCTCTGTCTTGACAAAACCACACAGGGACTTTTTACCCTCATTTTTTTCTTTTTGGGGTGTGTGTGTGTGTGTGTCTTTAAGGGGCACAGATCCCAAGTTCCCAGGTGATGCAGAAGCTGCTGGTCCAGGGACCACACTTTGAGGAGCGCTGTCCTATTCTCTGCAGCACCCCATCCCACCGCCTGCCTCCTCCTCATTCACCCCCTCGCATCTTGGCTTTCCCCCAAAAGTTTATTATTTGGAGTCAACTCCGGTCAACTTTTGGAAACAAAGAACAGAGACACAAGTAAGAAAAATGAAAGTCCCACTTACCCTACCTGACGCCTTGGCCACAGGCGCCCCCTGCTCCTGGCCCAGCCCCTCGGCAGCAGCATCATTTCAGCAGCCACCCTGGTGAACGTGGTCCTGGCGTCTGTCTTGCCCCCTGCTCTGTAAGCCCTAAAGGCACGGCTTCCCCTCCTGGAATCCTGGCTTCGCTGCCCCAGTGAATTTCCATATTGCCAGCCTGTTAGTCAAGGCCCTTTGGTTTGCATTCATGCTGGACCCTTCCTTACGTGCCCTCCCGCCATGGTCCTGCCCCCACGCCAGACGTCCTGGCCACGTAAGAGTTTCCAGCCATTCCCCTCAGATGCACATCCTTCTGTGTCGTTTTCACATGTGGTTTCTTCTGCCCAGAATGATTTTGTCCCTAAATCTACCTGATGAGCTCAGACTCATCTGTCCAGGCCTAGATGGAATGCCACCACTGCCGGAAGTCTTCCTGGGTTCTCTCGGGCGGTTAGTCCTTCCTCTTGAGTCACTTCAGTCAAGCCTCCCAAAGAGCCCTCTGAGGATGCTCTTGCTGCTCCATGCGGAAGGGACCTTTCCATGGTGTCACATCCTCAGGGGAGATGACCATCTTTGTCCCTGGCTGGCAGCAGATACTCAATCCATGCTTGTTGAAGGACTGAAATTAAACTCCTAAGAGGTTTATATTGTTGATGGTTTAATTTTCTATGCTCCTGCCTGTTTGGGAAAGGATCTAAGGTGGTGGTTCTCAGCCCCGGTGCACAGCAGGATCCCCTGGGGAGCTTTAAAACGCCTACTGGTCAGGTCACTCGTGAGACCAACTCAGGATTTGGGGGTGGACCCAGACATCAGCATGTCGCCCAGCTCCCAGGGGGATGCTAATGTGCAGATGGGTAGAGGCTTCCCCACTGACAGGTGGACGCAGGGTCCTGGCTGGGGGCCTTTCCTCCCCACTGTGGGGGACGGGGGTGAGCCGCGTTAGAGTCCACGGTGCTGTGCACGGTAAGACATGGCTTTAGAGCCACTCTTAACTTAGGGAGGAGGAGGTGTCCTGGAGAGGGCGAGAAGCATGGGTGCCCCCCGGCAGAGGGGGGGCCACCAGACATTTGGGGCAAGGGCAGGGGCAGAGAGAGGGCTGGCCTGCAAGCGACAAGGGCTTCTCCTGGGTGGACACGGCAGATAGCAGGTGCTTGGCCAGCCGCCCTCCGGTGTGCAGGGGAAGCCGTGGGTGAGTGTCACAGCAGACCGTGTGGGGAAGGGCCCTGAGCCAGGGCAAGTCCGATCCTGGGAGGAGGCCCAGGCCTCTGCAGCAGTCGCTTCTGTCTTGCCTTTATCAGAACAGGAAACCCTGACACCAGGGGGTCTGGGCAGAGCCTGGCTCCCACACGGAAGCGGCCTGAGCCCCAGCTCCGCCTCCAGGAGCCCCCTTTTCTTCTCTGGACTTGTCCCCCATCTCTGAGTGGGGCAGACAGGACCGACTGCAGGGGTGCTGGGAGGAGGACGGCGAGGACCTGCTGCTAGGAGCCCAGACGCGCCGCTTCCCAGCACTGAGTCTAGAAGCCCCAGCAGCAGCACCAGACGTGGCTTCTCGAGGGACTCACAGAGCCCATGTTGTCACCTACCATTCGGAGCTGACCGTGGAAACTTCACGGGTTTGATGCACTACCACCTCTGAACCGCAGGTTTCCGTCCCGCCCAGTGGAACCGTAGAAACACTGAAGCGCATTGCGCGCGCGCACGCAGGGGCACGCACGCACCACGCGCGCACGCACCACGCAGGGGCACGCATGCACCACGCGCGCTCGCACCACGCAGGGACACTCACGCGCGCACGCACCACGCGCGCACGCACCACGCAGGGGCATGCACGCACCACGCGCGCGCGCACGCATGCACGCTGTAGAGCAAGCAGCAGCAGGTGCCACCCACCTGTCCATCCGTGCGCTGAGCTGCTGTAGCTCGGTCCCAGGCCGGATACTGGCTTGGAGGGCTGGGGGTGCGGGGCCAGCTCAGACCAGCTCACGAGAGCCGGCTGTGCACATCTCTGCCAGCCCCGCGTCCCGGGACCTCACGTTGGGACATGTCCCAGGACCTTACAGTGTGAAATTGGCCATGGTGGGAGTATTTACACGGCGATAATCATCGGATGCTACAAATCAGGTCTTACTTCTGCCACCAAAAGCCGGCTGCTCAACGTTTTCCCAGCACCCTGCTACCTGGCTCCCCGCAGCGGGTGGTCTGGGGGGCGGCCTGAGAACAACCCTGACCTCGGTCTAAGGTGTGCTCCGAGGACCAGCAGCATCAGCACCACTTAGGACCTTGCTAGAAAGGCAGATCCTGCCCCTGCCTCACGGCAGGTGTCTGAGTCAGAATCTCTGGGGGCGGGGGGGGGGGGGGGGGGGGGGGCGCAGAGACCTGCCGTTTATCAGGCTCCCCGGGAAGGAAGGCTACGGTTGGAGGCGCGATGCTCTAAGCACCAGAGAGGAGCAGAGGGGGCTTCGAGGGGAAGTGGGACATCCAGTCCGAGTGTCATCGAACCAATGCAGGCAGGTGTCCTCCGACTTCCTCCCCTTCACGGGTCACAATAATAGCGAGAAAACTTAGGAGGAAAAGCACCACGTTGCCAACAGCCAGGCAACTATTCCCATCGGTCCGTGTCTCTTCCATAACTCGAGCACATTGGTATAGAAAGCAGTTGCTGGTGCCTTTCTTTTCTACACGGGCGAACAACGCGTTTGCATCCCGAATTTCTTCCAGAACAACACCGCCTTAGACGCTGACACGGTCGCCGAGACCTGCTGCCTTGTCCCAGAAGAGGTTTTGGGCAGGCTTTTCTTTTTCCTCTAGCGCCGGCGTGCTGTACAGACGTGGCTGGTACCCGAAACGTAATCTTCAGAATTAACATTCCTTGGGCTGGGCCTGGCCTGGACAGCAGGAAGGACACAGGCCTCCCCAGTCACAGGCCCAGCCCCGTGGAAAGGAGCACGGACCCCTAATCCGCTTTATTCTGGGAAGTATTTTGGCACAGCTTGGCTCGGTAGTTTATAAACAAGCTCTTTGTTGTCTGGAGGCGGTGGGTCACAGCGCTGTTTAGAAGGAGGTTGAACACTCCTCTGGAGCCTTTCTTTCATGATGTGGTTGGTTTACCCTTTAGCTTTAGGTAAAGAATAGGTCTGCAAACGGCCTGGGTTTCCGGCCACATAGACCACCCCTGGACAGGGAAAGGCTTGGGGAAAACCACCAGCATCCCTACCTCACGTACCCCGCGCTTTTCCCAACAGAGCCTGCTCAGCCATCCAACAAATATTCTTTGGTGCTTCTCTGGCTCCACCAGTGGGGCTGGTTGGGGGGGGGGGGGGGCAGAGAAAGGAGGGCTCCAGGCTATGGACAGCTTCCCAGGTAGAGGAAATAGCTCGTGCAAAGTGTGGAGGCAGACAGTAGGCATTCGCTGACAGGGAACTGTCCAGAACAGTCCAGAACATTTGGTGGGGCTGGAAGATGAGTGGCGGGAAATGGGGTGGAAAGAAGAGCAGGTGTCGGGCGATAAAGCCCTTACTGGGCCAGGATAAGCCAATGGATCTTTATTCTGTAGACACTTATGCTTAAGAGGGTGCCACCCGCCCCGCTTATATCTGCCCACCCCAGACCCAGCCAGCCACCAATCCAGCCTCTCCTCGGTGTCTGCCCACCCGTGAGCCATCATCCGTCTCTCTCCACCCAGCCAGCCAGCCAGCCAGCCCGAGTATACTCCGTACCGGACACAGGATTTCTTCTTGTCTTTTCTGGGTCCTGAAGGTCCTGCTGTTCCCCTAGCAACTCCTTACATATATTCTATTTCAGAACTACTCCAACTGACCCATGTCACCGGCAGTCTATTCAGGGGATCGTGTTTTGTTAGAAACAAGGAATTAACAGTCATGTGACAGCGAGGCTCACCTGGCCCGATAGCTGGAAAACACGCAGCCGGGACAAAGGTATTGTGGGTAGGGGTGCTGAGCACAGAATGACCTGGAAATCTCATCCTGACAAACAATTCTTTCAAAAGTCAGTTATGAAGCTGTTACAACACATGGCAACACATGCCCTTCCCATCATTATGCTGTATTAATGCCCTTCAAATAAAAGAAGGAATCAGAGAAATAACCTTTTGTCAAGTTGTGTTTTTTTTTGAGCGGGTGGGGGGAGGGGAAGGGGGAGCAGTACTTTAGGTCTTGGTCCTTCTTAAATGGGTTAAATCTTAATACTTTGGTCTAACATCTTTTATTGTTCTTTATGGTGAAAAAACATTCCTGATTATAGAAGACATTCCCCCCCCCCACATGATCCAAGGCAAAGAAAAATCACCCTGAGATATAACTATTGTTAACATTTTGGTGTATTTTTTTCTCATTCTCTTTTCTTGGCATATTTTTAAACGTAACTGAGACCATCCCTTTTATACAGTTTTGAATCTAACTTCCTCTCCCTCCACTGAATACATGACAGGAGAAAACTCCTATGAAAGTTTCTGAAAACTCCATCTTAGCAGCTGCAAAGAGCCCCACTGCACGGATGTTCCATAACTTACTGACCCAACCCCGTTCGTTGAGGGCTCAGGAAGTTTCTAACGTTTTCCTCTTATTAAAAGATTGAGACCGTCCTTCCATCGCCACCCTCGGTCAGACCTCTGATAATTTCCTTTCAGTAGAATTCTAGAAATGCAACCAAGGAGGAAAACTCTGTTTCATGCTGAGACTTCAATCCCTCTTGCCACACCGCCTTCCAAAACGACAGGCTGGCCTGCACAGAGGCTCTCTCGCATGTCACGAAGGTGTCCCCAGCACCCGGCCACGTTAAGGGAATGCGATGGGCGTGGGTGGGTCTATCTAGTGAGTGTGCCCTGATGCTTTAGGGGAAACATTTGTAAAACCAAAACAAAAACCCCCCAAACAGGAATAGAATGATTTGCCTTTCCTGCTATCTGTGACTCCAAATCCAAACCAACGTTCTAATAAAACATGCAAAGAACTGGCTCAAGATCCTTTTAACCGGTTTCAAAACGAACTGCTGGGAATATGTTTCGGATTTGAAAACTGTAGCGGGAGTTTCTGTTGAACAAGACCATTTCCTGCTCACTTTTTACACGTAAATGTCAGCTTTACTCACTAGAAGTCAGACCCTTGCCCCAGGGGGAAGACGTCCAGAGCCTCCTTCGGCTCACAAGAGCAGGGGTGCGGAGGGGACTCAGCGGCCCCTAGGCTGGGGTGGGGTGGGGTGGGGGGGTGCAGAGGGCGCGGGGTGGGGGGGCGGGTTTGGATAACAGCTCGGCAGCGGGCCGGGAGGTGCTGGGTCCGAGACGGCGGGCTCTGCGCCCCCATGCCCCTCGCTCGCGGCGAGCCTCAGTTTGCCGGCCCGGAGTCGGGGCACCCGGGCAGGTGCCCCCGCGCGGACCGCACTCACCTCCGCCGTACATTTGGCACAGGTAGGGGAAGCGCCACACGTTGCCCAGGCCCACGGCGTACGAGATGCAGGCGAAGACGAACTGCAGCGGGTTGGCCCACAGCGGCCGCGCCTTCTCCATGGCCGCGAGCTGGGCGCCGGCTCCCCTCGGGCGCCGCGCGGGGCTGCTTCGGAGCGCGGCTGCCCGGCGCGTCCCTGCCCGCTCGGCCTGCGGGTGGCCTCGCGCCTCGGCCGCGCCTGCTCGCTCGCTTTTTAATTGCTAATCTCATTAACGCGCGCCCGCCGGAGGGGCGAGACTGGTAAATGGATGACGGCGAGCCCCACCCCGCCCGGCCGCCGCGGCCGGGGAGGCGCCCGGGACTGCGCCCGGGACTGCGCCCGGGACTGCGGGGCACGGGGCGGCGCCCGGGATTCTCCGGCGCCACGGCCGGGCCGGGGTGTTGCTGCGCGGCTCTTGGGAGCCGTCAGGTTCTCCCAGCCACCTAACCCTCGTTTCCTGGGTGCCTACTGGGTGCTGGGCTTCGTCGTGAGCCACACGCACACATCCCCGGCCCTTCCGGGAACTGACATTTCGGGAGGGAAATGCTTAAACTGGCCGGGATAAAAGGTCCCAGTTTCAACTACTGTTGACCTACAGAAGGGACAGTTTCATGTGGTTCGTTTTAGTCCATATAAAAGACTGAGACAGGAGGGAGGCAACTAAGGCAAAGCAAAGCGGTGAGCAGTATCGGGGCAGTAGGCTTGCGTGGTCCCGGAGGGCTTCCCAGAGGAGGAGACAGGACATTTGCCCAGAGACTGGAAGAAAGGAAGGGAAGGAGAGGGGGACTCTCCAGGGCCTCCACTCCTTTGCAGACAAATACTTCTGGGAGGAAGAGCAATGGGGGCAGCCAGGTTTCCCTCCATCTGCAGACAGGCCCTAATTGCCTACTGTGTGCAGGGCGGGGAGTCTGGCTCTGTAGTGCCGGGTGGGGGTCAGGAATCCCATTTTGAACAAGCTCTGTGGGATACTCTACTGCTCAGGTGGGTCTAAGGGCTAGAGATTCTGATTCATTACACAGGAGTTAAGGCCTAAAAAAAAGCCGTCTGGAAAGGTGGTTCCGCTCAAGGTGGTCGCTAGACCTGTCTAAGCCTGGTGCTTTGGAGAAGCGCCAAGGGCTGGCTTTGGATCTCAGCTCTGCCACTGAGCTGTGCGACCTTGGACGAGTCACTGAGCCTCTCTGAGCCTCTGTTGCCTAATCTGTAATGGAAACAAACATCGCCCCCTCCCAAGGGCTCATGTCAGAATTAACTGATAGCTTACTACCTGCCACATAGTACGTGCTTGACAAAGGGGCCACTGGTATGAGTCCCCAGAGGTCTGAATGAATGGAAAAGGTAGCACGCTAAATCAGTTAATAATGATGATATACTTTGAACGGTGCCTGGTACAGTGCCTGCTAAGAAAATGCTTGATACATAAATAAAATTAAAAAGAGATGAAAAGGTGGAGTTGCTAGTGGAAATCTTCCTTGAAGCCAAAATGAAATCAATCCCCGGAGTCCCTGCCTGGCCGGTGGCTCAGGAAGGGCAGTGTGATAAGGAAGGTGGAGGCTCTTCCTACGTGCGGCCTGTCCTTGAACTTTCCACCTCCAACAGCCAAAGCCGTAGAAGTCCACAACACAGCAAGGGAGACTATTTTTGCTTTTTTAAACTTTGGGATTCTAGTGAGTGTTTTTCCTACAACTTGCCTCCTCCCCAGAGGGACCCACCATCCTGGTGTCTATGGCTATAGGTTAGTTTCCGCTGCTTGGACCTCTGCACACATGAACTTGGGCAGTATGTGCGCTTTCATGCCCGGCTTCCTTGTGCGAGTCATTCTGCTCCAGTGCGCACCTCTCCGGGCTGTTCTTCCTCACTGCTGCATAGTACTCCACGCTGTGAACCGACTCCAGGCGATGCCCGAAGGACATGGTATTGTCTCCATGTTGGGGCTATTGTGAATAAGGCGGTGATGAACATTCTAGTGCCACTGAGGGATGAGTACGCTCATCGCTGGGAACTTCCGGGCTGGACGGTTAACTGGAGGTTCAGCACGAGCAGATATTGCCAAACTGTTGCCCAGAGAGGTAGTACCAGTTTGCACTCCCACGAGAGTTTCTGTTGTTCTATATCCTCAGCAACATCTGTCGTTCTGTTTTAAAAGTGCTCCCTGGTTTGGTGGGTGTGTCGCGATGGTTCTCTGTGACTTTTAATTTTAATTTCCCCTCATACGAATGAGGCTGCATACCTTCCCATAGGCTAACTGGGTCATCTGGATATCCTCTTTCATGACGTGCGTGTTCTTTTGCCAGCTTGTAATTGACTTGTCTTTTTCCTCCTGACCTAGATAGTTCCTTACTCCTTCTGAGTATGAGCCCCATGTCAGTTTTAGGTATTACGAATTCCTTCCCATGGCCTTCGGGTTGTCTTTTTATTCTATCAATGGTGTCTTCTGATGAACGGACGGTCTTGATTTTAACAAACTCTTAACAAACAACTCTCGTGAATGAGTTTTCCCTAGAGGGTGGCCGGCCACACGGTGGCATTCAGGAGCTGGCCACCCCGGACGGACGCCCAGTGCGGTTGCCTGCCGTCTGCTTGCAGGTGGTTGGTGTGACAAAGTCAAGGCCCCTCTTCCATTCCCCACCCCCAGGGGTCAGGCCAGAGGGTCCCAGCAGTCACACTGCCAGACGCCCCAGGAGCCTGATCAGGGCCGGGGGACCCCGGGTGGGGGCTGTGGGAAGCGCACAGAGACACCCCATAGTAGGACTAAGTAAATCCTCAGGGGCAGATGCTCAGGGTTCCTGGTAAGGTCCTCACACCTTCCTCATGCCCACCGACGACAGCTCTCTCTAAGCTGAGAAGACTGGTTGTGCTGCTGGAAGCGTGAAGAAGGCCTGGGAGGGGTGGATGCGCTTCCACGGGAAACCAGCAAAGCAGGGGGTGGGGGTGAGTGGTGGCAAATGCTAAAGCCGCGGCTCTCTACAGAACTCTGGTTGGTTGTGCTCGCCAATTTCACCAGTGTAAATACTCCCCCTGTGGCCAAGTCCAAACTTCCAACACGGTGCCACTGAACATGGAGTTGGGCAGAGTCGCGCAGGAACCCACCGTTGTCTGGATCTCCGTTCCACACACGCAGTAGACACAGCCTCAAGAGCATGACGGAGGTGCAGTGGACAATTAGGAAGTGGTGGGGTTTGAGCGCATTTATCCTCTGGTTTACACCATTTACCTGTTAGTTTATATAACTGAAGTTCTAATATTGGCTGCCTTTAACAATCAGCTCACAGGATTCTGGAAGAGGTACCAGCCGGCAACTTCTGTGTGGCAGGGGCCCCGGGGAGCGAGTCCAGGTCTCAGAGGTCCGGTGCCCAAGGGCAGCCCCACCCTGAGTGCTCCCTGGGGGCTCCCACTGCCAGGATGGAAGAAATCCTCCCCTCCGACAGGCCTGTCCGGTCTCATCGGGCCCCATGTCAATCAGGACAGAAGGCCAGTCTGCCCCAGTTATCTGACTTGGGGAAGAGGATGGTGGAGAAAGGAGGGGCGGCCCTGATTCAGTTGCACAGGTGTGGTCACGGCCCCGTGCCAGGGTTCCAGACTCTTCCCCACCAATTCCAGCCACCCAGCTTTTAATGATTAATGTACCCACCCTCGAGATGATGCTGTTAACTCCCCATCAATCCCTAGTTCCTCATGAGATAAAGTCCAAACTCCTGAGCCTGGTCTGCACGGCCCTGAGGAATTTATTTTTTGATTGGGCCAGGAGGAATTTGACCCTTGCTCACTTAGGCTTTTCACCTTCTGGAAAATGCTGTGCATTTTTGTCCTCCTAGGCTGTTCCCTCAGCCAGGATCACCTTCTCCCTTCTTGACCTGGGAGAAGGCTCTCCATTCTTCTTGACCCAGATGAAATATTGCCCACCCCCCCCTTGTTTAAAGATTTTATTTATTTGACAGAAAGAGAGACAGCGAGAGAGGGAACACAAGCAGGGGGAGTGGGAGAGGGAGAAGCAGGCTTCCCGCCAAGCAGGGAGCCCGATGTGGGGCTCAATCCCAGGACCCTGGGATTATGACCTGAGCCCAAGGCAGACGCTTAACCAACTGAACCACCCACGTGCCCCCAAATACTACCCCTTTCTTGGAAGTCCAGCACCCCGCCCACCACTCGGGCCAGGCTACATTGCTCCCTCGCCCCCACCCCCCAGCCTGGGGCTGCATATCTGGTTTTTAACGCTGTCCTGTCCTCTGTCCGTGCAGCCTTGTCACGAAGAGTGCAAGATCTGTGTCCCCTCTGCTCCATGGCTGGTGTCACGTCTTTTTTTAAGATTTTATTTATTTAACAGAGAGTGTGAGAGAGCACAAGCAGGGGGAGCGGCAGGCAGAGGGAGAGGGACAAGCAGGCTCCCCGCTGAGCAGGGAGCCCAATGGGGGCTTGATCCCAGGACCCTGAGATCATGACCTGAGCCGAAGGCAGACGCTTAACCGACTGGTGTCACGTCTTATTCATCTTTTTCTCCCTATTCCAGGTGCATCATTGAGTCTTAGGAAAGGCGAGCTGATAAATGAGCACTTTGGTGTCAATTCATCATTATTGCTCCATAGCATCGACAACTAAGGTGCCCACATTTCAGAAGTTTTCCTCAGACATTCGAGTTTTTGTTGCCCACCTCCCATGTGCCAGGAGCCTGTTAGGCTGGGGGACTGGAGGCACACCTCGGGGCAGGACAGCGCCCCCTCCCTCCTGCCCAACGTACCTGCTTGCTCTCTCTGGGGGAGCGCAGATAGGAGTGCAGAAGCCAGGAGGAGCTGCTGGGGGTGGCGGTGGGGGGGTTGTCAAGGGGTGAGGAGGAGGGTCCTCCCGAGAGCCAGGCTGGGGGGCGGGGGAGAGTGTGTGCATGCACATGTGTGTGCATATGTGTGTGTGTGTGTGTGTGTGTGTGTGTGTGTGTGTGTGGTGCTGAGGGGACAGGAGCTCCCAGGAGACCTGAGCCTCTCCTGGCTGCAAGTGGAGCTCCTGGGCTCCACCCTGGGACTCTCGGCGTAGCCAGCCCCACTGATGTGCCCACAGATGCCCTGGGGGCTCGTTAAAACGCAGGTCCTGGGGCGCCTGGTGGCTCAGTTGGTTAAGCAACTGCCTTTGGCTCAGGTCATGATCCTGGAGTCCCGGGATCGAGTCCCGCATCCGGCTCCCTGCTCGGCAGGGAGTCTGCTTCTCCCTCTGACCCTCCTCCCTCTTGTGCTCTCTGTCTCTCATTCTCTCTCTCTCAAATAAATAAATAAAATCTTTAAGAAACAAAAAAACGCAGGTCCTGCTTCAGTAGGTTCAGGATGGGGCCTCCCAGTGTGCGTTTCCAACAAGGTGCCAGGGCATGCCGCTGGCCCTGGTCCAAATCCCCGGATCCCCAGATCAGACCCTTCAGTGCTCCCCACGCCGCAGCCACGTCTGCCAGGATTTTGAACCTCCATTTTGCCCCATTTGTGAACCACGGGGACTATTATCTATCTATCATTTTCCTTTAAATGAATTCACCGTTTCACTTAAATGGATTCTAAAAGGAAGCTTTCCATCATTACCATACCTGTGAAGCTGGTGTTGGTCTAATGCCTTTTAAGACAAGCTGGTAAATATCCCAGCTGCACAATGTCTGTCGGTGGCGCTGCCACGAGCCGCCTGGGGTCCTCCCGGCGTCGCGAGTGCAGACACCCCACCCCTTGCCCACGGGCGGCGCCCACAGAGCCCCGGAATTCCCACGGCGTGCCCGCGGCTTGGCAGGCAGTAGGGGGAGCCCGAGCGGAGGAGCCCCACCAGCATGTTTTTAGATACGGGGTTTCCGTGGAGAACTTGGACTAAAGTGTTAAGGTCCCCAAACGTACTGGAGCCCCACTGCCAAGGCCAGGCCTCTGTTTTCAAGGAGGGGAGCTAAAGCTGGACTGTTCAACATGGCAGCCCCTGGCCACATTGCCATTGCTTAACTTTATTTTATTTTTAAGATCTTATTTATTTGTCAGAGAGAGAGAGAGAGAGAGAGAGAGAGCGCGCGCACAGGCCGGGGAAGGGGGTGGGGGTGGGGAAAGGAGGCCCCCAGCTGAGCAAGTAGCCTGTTGCAAGACTCGATCCCAGGCCCCTGGGATCATGACCTGAGCCGAAGGCAGACGCTTCGACTGAGCCACCCAGGCGTCCCCTACTTAACGTTAAATGAACTAATAGGAAATCAATACTAGCCACGCTTGAAGAGCGGGGCAGCGTGTGTGGCTGGTGGCTGCCGTGCTGCGTAGCAGGATATGGAGCGTCCCCATCATTGCAGGAAGCCCCGCCGGGTCCTCCTGCCTGGGGTCTGGGGAGCCTGGCGGGGGGGGTGGGTTCTGTGCTAATTCCTCCCACAGAGAGCTTTCCACCTGCTGGGCCCGGACTGTGAGCAAGTGAGTGGGATGCAGCCATGTCCGAATGCTGTCCCGTCCCCAGAAAATATGGGACCTTCTTTTGCTCTGCTCCTCCACCTCTCGGGATGCTGAATGCGACCCCTCATCCTCCCACTGGGAGGCTGGATATGCCCCAGGTGGCTCTGTCCCCTGAAGCCCCTCCAGCTGCGAGAGGGGAAACCCCAACCCCCACCCCTCCTACTAC
>NW_023270855.1:43967236-44001959 GCF_011800145.1 Mirounga leonina | reverse complement strand
GTAGTAGGAGGGGTGGGGGTTGGGGTTTCCCCTCTCGCAGCTGGAGGGGCTTCAGGGGACAGAGCCACCTGGGGCATATCCAGCCTCCCAGTGGGAGGATGAGGGGTCGCATTCAGCATCCCGAGAGGTGGAGGAGCAGAGCAAAAGAAGGTCCCATCTTTTCTGGGGACAGGACAGCATTTCATCATTTACGGTAAATGATGAAAAGGAAGTACCAGGAAAATAGTATCCAAAAGAAAGCCACGGAGGGCTGTATTACATCAGACGAAACAGACTTGAAATCAAAAAGTGTTATTAGTGACAGAAAGGACATCTGTCACCAGAAAGATGTAACATTTTCAAAGTCAGATGCAATGAATAAAACAGCTTCAAGAAACTGGAAGCAAAAACTGATAGGACCGCTAGGAGAGACTGATCTGGCTGCCAATCACAAGAGAGACTTCTATACTCGTCTGTCCGTGACTGGCAGAGAAAGCAGGAAACAGAGCAGAGAACGGAAAACAATACAGATCATTAGAATAAGAACCGAGTGGAACTTCTAGAAAAGAAAACCGCAGTAACTGAAATCAGAAACTCAGTGGATGGGTTCAGAATGGATTAGACACAGCTAGGGAGAGTCAATGAACTCAAGGATCTCTCAGAAGGAATTTTCTGGAACACTGCACAGAGACAAAGAGGTTAAAAAAATATGAAAAAGGTTAAGATATGTAGAGCAATAAAGTAGCATATGCTTTCTTAGAATTCTAGAAGAAGAGGGAGAATCTAAGACAGAGTGGTATTTAAAGTCTAAGAGCTCATCATTTCCCACTATAGATTCATGCAGCCCAATGAATCCCAGGTAGGATTTTAAAAAAAGAAAAATATGTATCAAGATACATCATGAGGATGAGCCAGAACGTCACGGTGAGCCCTTAATCCATGACCAAGTTCTCACTGCAGAAGAGCGTTTACTTTGTGCAATTTTGAAAAAATAAAAAGGTAGAATTTAAATCTTGGGCACGTAACTTAGAAGCGTGATAGGGGTTAAAATGTTCTAAGGAGGTAACTTTAGGCTTTGTCAAAATATGCAAAGTGAACATTTCAGGGAGTTGTCCCCAGTGCTTTATGACTATCCGGGAGCAAATCAGGCTCACACCTTGCATTTGGCTGTTGCGAACAGAGCTGCTTTTATTTTTTAATTTTTAATTTTTTTTAATTTTTAAAGATTTCTTATTTGTCAGAGAGAAGAGAGAGAGCATGCGTGCACAAGCAGGGGGAGTGGCAGGCAGAGGGAGAAGCAGGCTCCCGCTGAGCAAGGAGCCCCACGCGGGGTTCGATCCCAGGACCCCAAGATCGTGACCTGAGCCGAAGGCAGACGCTTAACCAAGTGAGCCACTCGGGTGTCCCCAGAGCTGCTTTTGGGATGGTTTTCCCACCTTTTAATTTTCGTGGCATGAGCTTTCTGGAGAGACTGGGCTAATTGTGTCAGTTGCAGAACGGCCTACATTGAGAATTTGTCTTGATGGTTTCACTGGGGCTCATCGAACACTGTTTTTTTTTTTTTTCTTCTCCCTGGAACTTGTAGAAAATGTGTTCAATTTAGCCTTTCCATGGCACCTGTGACAGGTAGTACTGTATATGCACTTCAGGCACTTGACTGTATCGTGACTGATGGACTTTGGGGGAAAAAATGAGCGTATGACCTTTCTGAGTTTGCATTTTACATTTGCAGCATGGGACTGACTGCGGGCCTTCCTCACTGAGCGCTCCCAAGCCCTTCGGACTGTGCGGCCGACCCCAGGGCGGTGAAGGATGACCAAGGCGGGGACGGCCACACAGAATGGGCCTGGGGGCGGCGGCGGCAGGCTGTGGCTGTTTCTGGCCCTCCCGCCGCTGTGGGACAGGATGAAGTCACGGACACAGGTGACATTCATGGCAGCCTTAAAAATGAGAGAAAAGAAAATGAAAAGAGGTCTCAGGCTTGCAAGCACAGAAGGCCTAAACGTAAACTAATGTAGGGAAAACGCTGAAGCGAATGCTTGAATTTGCAGACTTGACAGAGTCTATGCTGGGGAGAACTCAGGGCCTCGAGAGACTTGGAGTGAGGTTAAAGGAAACCACAAGTGTGACATCCGGGGTCCTCCTGTCCACAAAACCCCTTCCCAAGGACGACCGCCTTCAACAAAGTAAGCTGAAGCGATTTTCGGCAAGTTGCTAAGAGTGCTGTCTAGCTCGTGAGCATAAACACCACCAAGGGGGCATCCTTCAGCAAGGCCTGAGTGGAACAAACAGGTGTTTTGCAGGCCCCAGCGAACAGACGCAGAAAAGGGTTTAGTGGGAAAACAGCGCGGCCGCTCCCCAGGACCGCTCAGCTGATGCCCTGGGCAAACACCGGGCCCAGTGGGCAGCCGAGATTCCCTCCGTACTTTCTGTTGGCGTTGGCCCCGTGTGCTTCTTCGCCCCACATATTTGTGTGGGGAACAAACAATCAGGACCGGCTAGGAGGCGTGATCTGCTGAGGAAGAACAGACGGGGCGCTGCGAAAATATTTTCGAGGGTCAGGGTGTCCCGGGGGCCGCGCTGTCCCCATCGGGGACCCCCTAAGGACTTCCACTGTGTCCTGCGGTGCTGTTCTGTGCTTGTTCTTCACCTTCCTAACGGGAGAAGCCCTATGAGCCTCACTCTGCCAGAAAACACACGCGCTTCATTCCGCAAGCTCACCAGTTCAGATTATTTTGGATTTCTTTCTCCTGTCGGTCCTGGAAATGGGCTCTGTGGCCGAGCGTGGGCACCGCCGGGGAGCCTGTGAGAAATGCAGACTCACGCGGGCCCCTCCCCGGGCCCCCTTAAGTCAAAGTCCACGCCGTAGTAGGACCCCCGGGGTGGGGGGTGATTGTAGGCACGTTCACACCCCGCAGTGCACGCAGGGTTCGCAGACCTGGCTGCACATCCGGACCCTCTGTGCAGCGTTAACACACATTTTCCATTTCCCACCCTTCCCGGGGCTCCCGGTGAACGGCCCACTTCTGCCCGCTCTCTCCGGCCGTTCCCGCTTTCATGAAAACGCCTGCAGAGTCAACAAAACCATCTCGGGCTTGCGCATGTTCTAGTGGGGAGGAAGACAGAACACGCTGGGCTTCTCCCATCCCAGGGAAACGGTCCCTTTGCTTGATACCACTTTCCCCTCTGACTTCTGCCCTGTTGCCTTTTGGTTTTGGTTTTGAATTCGCTCTTTTTTTTTTTTTTTATTTGACAGAAAGAGAGGGAACACAAGCGGGGGGAGCGGGAGAGGGAGAAGCAGGCCTCCCGTGGAGCAGGGAGCCCAATGCGGGGCTTGATCCCAGGACGCTGGGATCATGACCTGGGCCGAAGGCAGATGCTTAACGACTGAGCCACCCAGGCGCCCCTGAATTCGCTCTTTTATAGCAAAACTCATCAAGAGGCGTCTATGCTTACTCCGAGTCTCTCTCCTCCCGTTACTTTCACCTGCACCAACCTATCACCTCCCAGCCCCCAGTCTAAGGAAACTGTCTGGTCAAGGTCACCAGTGACCCCACATGGCTCCGTTGAAGGCCAGTCCTCAGTGTCCCTTCCTTACCCCCCCATACCCCGCTGCTGTTTGCTCCTTCCTGCAGCCCCTCCCTGTCTCCTCTGCCGAGTCTTCCTCTTCTCCCTGCTCTCGTGATATCTTACAGCACCCCTGCTTCTCACCCACACTCACCTCTTTGGTGCGTCTTCCTCTCTCATGGTTAAAGCCATCTACACCACTGTCTCTCCAGCCCAGACGTCTAGCCTTGTCTGTCTGCCGTCTCTCCAGCGTCCTCGCTGGGGTGTCTGCGAGGCACAGACAGACTTCCTGACCTTCACCTCCCGGGACCTGCTCCTCATCTCTGCTGACCCAAGTGTCACCGAGCCGTTAGCTGCTCAGGCCGGACCCTCTGGAGTCATTCCGGGCGCCCCTCTCTCAGACCCCACTTCCAGTCTGCCCCGATGTCCTGTTTGTTTCACCCTCAACACAGACCCGGGGTCAGACTCTCCTCCGTAGCTGGCAGGCGTGTCAGCGGGCGGCGTGGAAAAGTCTCACGGCCACCACTGGTGCGCGCACGGATCCCACCGAAGTCCCGCGCAGCGTGTCGCAGCCCCGCCCCGCAACTCCGGCGAATGTCCAGCGGCGGTGAGACGGTCAGGAAGCCGTGGAAAGTTCATGCGAGCAGACGCGAGGCAGGAGGAGGAGGGGGACGGACTGCGGTGGGACATGAACCGCATGCACAGGGCAGAAAGATGCTGCACATGGGATACGCGGTGTGACTCCATGTGTGTCAAGTTCAAGGACAGCCTCGAGGAGCCTCAGGTGCTGGGAGGCGGTAGAGTGGTTGTCTCTGGGCAGAGACGGGGCCGCCTCGGAGCTGCACTGGAGGCCTCTAGGGGCAGATGACGGGCGAGTCTTCATCTGGGCGCTAAACAAAGTACTTCCCTTGTGGAAGTGCTGTGAGCTGTACATCTAGGATCTGCACGCTTTGCCGTTAAGTTTTCCTTCGGTTCAGAGCACCCAGACTCAACCACTCTTCCCACCTGCACGGCTCCTCCCTTGATGCAAGCCTTGGGCTCCCAGCTGGGGGACTCCTGAGCTGCCCCACTCCCAGGCTTGCCCAAGGAGGTCTGCTCTCAACACAGCCAACAGAGTGGTCGGGTTTTATCATCCCAAGGCTCACCTCCGCAAACGGTTCCTTCTGAGTAAAATCTGGATTCTTCCCAGTCAGCCCCACAGCCGGCAGGATCCAGCCCTGGGGCTCCTTCCTGCCTTCCCTCATGCCCGGCCACTCCCTTCCGAGTCCCTGGGGACAACTCCTCAAGGGGGCCTGTTCTGACCGGCCTACCAACCTTGCACTCAGCACCCTCAGCTCTCCTGTTCCTTCTCATTCTACACTACTCTTGTTACTTTATTCCAGTACCTTCTTCCTCCAACACACTGCACGGTTTGAATGGTAGCCCCCCAAAAATGTCCACCCAGAACCTATGGGTGTGACCTCACTTGGAAAAGGGACTTTGCAGATGCAATTAAGTTAAGGGTCTTGAGATGAGAGCATCCTGGTTAGGGAGAGCACTAACTCCAATCCAAGTATCCATAGAGGAGAAGAGAAGGGGAGAAGACACACAGAGGGCCACTGACTCTGAGGTAATTTGCTCCAGCAACTCTAGGAAGCTCATGTATATACCATTTCATTGATTTATTATTATTATTTTCTGTGTCTCTCACTGTGAGCTCCATGAGGGCACAAATGACTATTTTGTTTGTGATGCATTTCAAATACCAGGGCCTGGCGCCTACTAGGCACTCAAGCCTGAAAAAGAACTGGTTTACTGATTTCAGCGTGGTCAGTCCTGGCTGAAGTATTCTAAGACTTAGCCGAATAAACGAGTGGTGACACTTGGCGCCCTGGGGGGCCGCCCAGCGCCAACAGACTGGATGCTGCCCACAGCCATGAGGATGAAGCTCAAGTGCATTTTGCTGAGCGGAAGGAGCCAGACATAAACGACAGCATTCTGTATGATACCAGCTGAGCGCTCCCGAGAGAAAGCTGGTCAGTGTGGCCCCGAGCCCAGGGCACAGGAGGGTCACCGTACAGGAGAACGAGCTACTTTTTGGCGGGTGGTGAAAATGGTCCCTCCTTGTTGTGGACACTCGGTCAGGCATCCGCATCTGAGCAAACTCATAAAACCGGATCCCTCATATGGGTGCAGGTTATCGTATGTAAATTATATCTCGAAAAGATGATATCATCAGGTGGTTTGTCTAGAATAATATAATAATTGTCTAAAGCAAATCCCCACTGGGGATCCTGGAGGTGTGAAGATGCGAGAATGTACAAGGAAGCAGAAAAGGTAAAACCGAAGGGACAGAGAACAGACAGGGCTATTTGGAGCCTGACCGAGGATGCACCTACAAGACGGCGCCGTCGGCAGAGTCCGCGTCTCCGACCCCGCAGCTCCTGCTAGGACCTGCTGCTTAGGCCTCTGGAACCCACCAGCAACCTCAGCCGGCGAGGAGCCCTTGACTGAGTTAACAGGACAGCTGTCCTGGGGGACACTGGGGATTGCCTGTTACCCCCGCCTACCTCCCTTGGGCTTCTCCCCATCTATTTATTCTCTCCCTCAGGATGGGCTTGATTCTGATAGCAGATCATGGATTTTAGTTACCAAGTGGGACAGGCACTGGTTCAAGGATTCAGAGGTTTAGTTGAATGTGAAGCAGTGATTCATTCAGAAGTACTGTTGGTGGCTTTCAGATAACAGCTGTTTTATAAGGAAGGGAAATTCCAGACCAAACGCTAACATGAATATTGATGCAAACCCCCCAAATAGTATGTCAACTAATAGGAACCAGCAAGATATTAAAGGATAGTGCATCCTGACTGTTGCAGGTGGGGCCCCTTGGGAAGCAGACCCTGACAGAGAGATTGGTGTGCAGGACCCCAGCTGGGGGGGGGGGGGTCCTTGGGAAGGGGAAGGAAGCAGGACTGGGCAGTCCCCATGGAAAGGGTCTCGACCCTGTGGGGGTCTTGAAGGGGGCAAGAGGGCCTGGCTTTTATACCTCTGCATTGACCCCTGTCGGATGCTGTCACCCTGTGGGGCGCGTAAAATTGGCCAAGGAGATTCTCCTTAGCTGGGCAGTTTGCAAAGGACAGGCAGCTGAGGACCAACTGCCAGCGACATTCCCATAGCTGGGGCCCCAGTCCTTTATCCTGAAGGGATTACCAAGCACACAGCTGCAGCCAAGGCGGGACTGAGTCAGATGGTGAAGAGACAAGGAGCCACTTTTAGATTCTGGCAGTTTATTACCTCCATCCACAATGAAAGGAAGAGAGCCAGGCGAGGGTGCCGGCTCCCTGGGTCCTTCTCCCACATGCCAGAAGGGGCAGGATGGCTGCCACAAGAGCTGGGGGTCACCGCGTTGCTGAGGGGCCAGGTCTAGACCGCATGGAAGCAGTTTATATTGTCTATCCTGAGCTCATCAGAACCCTCCCGGGGGAGGTGGGCAGCTCGTGGGAGGTGGCTTTGGACTAGTTCCTCACAAGCCTCCCACCCCCTCCCCCTTGTCAACTGGGAGAATTGCAAGACCGCCTGCCAGGACTCAGATTAGCTGTGGTTTAACCCTTGCCTGCGTGGCCGGCATGCCAGACTGTCACGGTGACCGAGTGGAGTGGTTTCAGGACCCTGAGGATAGTTGAACATCAGAAACTTAAGTGTTGTATTTTACAACATTAACAGAAAAAGATGAGAAAAAGTATATCATCTCGACATCTGGCAAAATTCAGTACCCATTTTATAATCTTTATAAATGCTCTTAGCTAACTGGGAATAGAAAAGAACATCCTTAATCTAATACAGAATATTGTAAACATTTTTTTTTTTTTTGTGGGGGAGGAGCAGAGGGAGAGGGAGAGAGAGAATCTTAGGCAGGCTCCATGCACAGCATGGAGCCTGATGTGGGGCTTGATCTCCCAACTCTGAGATCATGATCTGAGCCGAAATCAAGAGCTGGACACTTAGCCAACTGAGCCACCAAGGCGCCCCTTGTAAACATTATTCTTATTCATGAAGTATTTAAAATTTTACCCCAGAGACTGGGAATGAGGCAAGGCTGTCCTCTATTACCTTCTATTCAACATTGTACTAGAGGTCTTGGCCAATGCAATAAGGCAAGAGAAATAAATAAGACATAATATCCCACTTATCCAGAATTATTTACCTGCAAACTGCAACTATTTGAAATAAAGCTGATAACCTGGCAGGTTAATGTTCTCTTATAAAGCACCTAAAAATGTCTTGGAACTGCCAAGATACCACAAAGTCTATGCACTTCACCCATAGAAGAGGAATCCCTTAAGCCCTCACTCTGGGGATATAAATAATTATAATAAGCTTCTCTTTTTATTTTCCAAGCCCATACCACTTAGAAACAGAGACTGGCACACTGGTCAAAATCAGTGAGCTACCAGCCTGATAGGAAAGGACATCAGTGGATGTGGGTAAACCCTAAGAAAAGATGCAATAGTTCAAAAAACATGGTGCTTGGGCCACCTGGGTGGCTCAGTTGGTTGAGTGTCCAGCTCTTTGGTTTGGCTCAGGTCGTGAGCCCATGGGTCATGGGATCAAGCCCTGCATGGGCTTTGCATTCGCCAGGGAGTCAGCTTGAAGGTTCTATCCCTCTGTCCCTCCCCTCGCTTGCGCACTATTTCTCTTTCTCTCTCTCTCTCAAATAAACAAATCTTAAAAAAAAAAAAAAAAACCACGGTGCTTGTAAACCACTTATTTTTGGGGCAAACAGCACTCCACACCTCAGCTGCCCGAGGTCACTGGACAGTCATTGATACTTATAACACTGACTTCCAGTCATCAGGAAAAGAGAAAATTATGTTTGTGACTCACCACTTAAAAGGACGGGAATTATGTTCTGTATGAAAGATTTTTCTAGTGGCCGGGTTTTCAAAAATTTTGGTCATTGGTATGGGGAAATTTTGGTATTAGAAAACGAACTTAGTATCTTATTTTGAACAATCTACCCAAGGTTTTCATGGGCTAAGCAGTGCTTGTGCAGGACGTAGAGGTGCAGTTTCACAAACACTAGGACTGAGCTTCTATAATGGGCCCTCATACTTGAGTCACTGAGGGGAGGTCTGGCCTGAGTGCTCGCTCAGTCCAGGGATATTCTTTTCCTCAGAGCCGCTACTATGGGAAGGCAGCTGTGGTCTGGCCACGTGAGCGCACTGGGCTGAAAGGCTGAGCAGGGTTTGTGACTTCTCCTCTGAGTTCACCCTTTGAGAAGTATTGACAGCGTGTATAGAACATCCACTGCATTTAGCTTCTGTCTTCTCTGTTCATCGTGGGACCACGTGCTATCAATGCCCCACACATCCCACTTATCCTCACCTAGAGGTGGCCTGCAGAAGGTTCTTTGTGTCTCTTCACCCAAGGGCCTTTCTTGAACATTGGAGCATGCTCAACCCAGGCACAAGAAGAGCTGGGAGTTAACATCCCAGGAGCAAGGCTCAACCTGGTAAACAAGGAGCTGGTGGATGACGCCCTGGCCTCCTCACTCCTGAGTGGGATGGAGCTTGGTGGTCCACAGTGGTCACCTGTGCATGAACACGCCCTTTCTCGGCTTGCTTCCCTTTCCTGCCTTACACCCCCATGCCCTCACTGTGCTTCCTGGGGTCCCCTCCCAAGTAAACTACTACAACCAAAACCCTTGTCTGAGGACCTGCTTTTAGGGGAGCCCAACTACTGGACTTGGATGCCAGCCAGACGACAACAGGATCCCACTCCTGATGTGGAGTGCAGAGGTGACAGACGCTGGCGTGCTGCTGGGCCAGCTACTGAACTCCAGCGTGGGAACGACCGCGGTGATGAAGAGAGCAGCAGGCTCTGGTCAACCAGCTGTCACCACAGGAGACGCTGTGACAATCCGAATGCCCCAGGCACACTGAAGAGACCCACATCTCCTCTATGCAGACGACAGGATGTGCTGAGAATCAGGCCAGGATGGGATCTCGAGGGCCATGATCACCAAGTGGACTGAGTTCTCAGGCCTGGTAAGTCCCCGTGGCTCAAGCCAGGCTCTGATTAGGAAGGGCGGGGACTCTGAGATGTGAGATGGGCCCATCTGGGCAGAAGCCCTCAAGAGCCTTGATACCCCAGACCCCCCCTGAATGCTTGGGTCTAGTAAATGGCTCATGCCCGGGCTAGAGAGCAGCCTCCCCTCACCTGGAAATCACAGGAAGGCCTCTCTTGACAGAGAAGACTGGCCAGAGAACCTCTGTCCTCCCCACGATCTGCCCCCACTTGCACTCGTTTCTCCTAAATCAGACAACGGGGATGACTACCAGCATGGCCTGTGGCAAGAGATACTGTCCTGCTTGGAAAGGAAGGGAATTATTCCCCGCGAAGAGCTGAAGAAGCTGGCTCACGTGGGCCGGCAGGAGCTAGAAGAGCGTGCGTGGGCGCCCCGCGGGTGACAGAAGAGAAGCTGGCTAAGGGGAGTTTCCCGAGACGTGGGTTCTCCTCTGTGACTTGGGATTTGGTGCCTTGGCAGGGGCACTCGAAGCCAGTCCTACCACACTGCTGCAATGCCTCCCGGGAGGTTGGAGGCCAAGGCGCAGTGAGGATGGGGCCAGAGGGCTCAGAGGGAGGGCCTGCTGGAGTGGGCACCAGACAGGAGAGCCCGCCGGCGGGCAGACAGCTCTCCCCTTGGCACTCCCCCCGCCCGAACAAGGAGGGCGGCGATGCGTGCTGGCGAGCAGCTCGCTGGGGGCTGTCCTCTGTGGGCCCCAGTGCACAGTAGGGCTGCTGCACAACCCGGGTCCCCGGGACTTCCGATTCTCCAATGGACAGGATTCCAGAACGTGAGTCTGTGGGCAGCATGTGGCCCCTCCTCTGCCAGGCAGTGAGGGGCTGTCCACCTCATTTCTGGTACACCGTCCCCACCTCACGTCCTACTGTTACTTTGAAAAGTTTATGAAGGATTTTCAAATTCCAATTTTGCTTTATCTCGTATCAGTGGTTTTTTAATCTGTAAAATACTCCAACTTTTTTTTCTATGTGGTATTAAAAATTGTTGTTTAAATAGTATTATCTAGGGGCTTCTGGGTGGCTCAGTTGGTTAAGCGTCTGCCTTTGGCTCAGGTCATGATCTTGGGGTCCTGGGATCGAGCCCAGATCGGGCTCGTCTGTTTTCTTCCTCACCCTCTGACCCTCCCCTCAGCTTGTGCTCTCTCTCTCAAATAAATAAAATCTTTTAAAAAATAGTATTGTCTAAATACTATTTTGTCTTTTATTTTTATTTATTTCCCATTTTTTAAAAGATTTTATTTATTTATTTATCAGAGAGAGACACAGCGAGAGAGGGAACACAAGCAGGGGAAACAGGAGAGGGAGAAGCAGGCTTCCCGCAGAGCAGGGAGCCCGATGCGGGGCTCGATCCCAGGACCCTGGGATCATGACCTGAGCCGAAGACAGACGCTTAACGGCTGAGCCACCCAGGTGCCCCTTGTCTTTTATTTTTAAAAGACTTGCTTACACGAGAGGAATCAGGTCTCGAACTTCTAATGGCAAAGCTTTAGAATATAATAAGCATTTACATATAAGCCAAGGAAATCATTAATGCCAAATGTGTGCAATCCACTCTATCTAACAGCACCTAGCATTTAAAAATATAAGCATCTCCATGGACTGTTTCATTCATCGGAATGGAATTAACAAATAGCAGAGGTCTTATGAAACAGAATTACACATTCAATTCAATGTAGAGCAATATTTTCCTAATAGTCTTATAAGACGCAAGTGGATGATCATTAGACAGTTAACAGAGACTCAGAACATACCACATAGTGAGGAAAAAATGAATGCTTACATGTTGAACAGAAGAAATTAATAATAAAAACCCTTTATACTTACTTTTGTCAACCAAAGGTCTGAGTCATAACTTAGCAGGAGCCTTGAATTTTTAAGTTAAACCAAAGCTGCATCATGACAGCCAGGAACATACCGTGCAGATGGCTTAGCACACGGGAAGACGGTAGATATACCGTCTAGACGGCTTAGCACACGGGAAGGTTAAGCAAGGCTTGAGCCAATGCTCTTAGGAACCCAAAATATATAGACCAGAAAGGCTTGCTTTCTCAGTCGAGTGAGATAAATCTTAAAACTAGGTAAATATGCAAAAAATAAACATTTAGAACTTCATTTTGCTAAAGGCATGAGTTAAACACACACACACACACACACACACACACACCCACTGAGCAGGGAGCCCGACACTGGGCAAAAGCAGAGTACAAGGGATTTAGATGTGACAGAATCATCACCTTGATTTATGTCAAAGAATGTCGTATGTATCTTCACGTGGGGCACAGTTAGGTTTTAAGGTTTCAGAAATACTTTTGAATTTATTATCGGACTGGAACACACTATACAGAATATTTCAAAGTTGCTACCAAAAAACAAGTTGAAATTTTACTTAGCAATATAGGTTTCTCAGCACCTCTTCCTCCCCCTTGGGCATCACATTCAGAAAGATGCAGGGAAGGAATGATTAAATGGTCTCTGACGGATCTACTAGCATGTTCTGTTTCTGAAATATATAGAATGTCCTGGTCCTTAAGTAATGGGATAGATTTTTGGAGAGACTATCAATTTGGGGCTAAAGAACTATGTGGGTAAAAGCTCTAGAAGGAAGAGAGATTGATGAGTGACCTGAACGGTGAGGGGGAGGTGGGGAGAGAATATGCAATAAATGCTGGCCTGTTGGATTTTTCCCTCCCTTCTCTAATCCATTCACCTTTTTAAGACTGCCTTCTGTGTCCTCTTCAGGGGACATTTATCATTTCTTCCTTCGATATTTTAACATAAAGCCTCCAAGAAAAACAGCAAATTCAAGGCTAATATTAAAAGCTTGAATAAAAATAATAACGAGCCTTATCATCTGATCAGTAAACTCTTCTTAGTGAATAAAATCTTCATTTGTCCAAGTGGGATGGCCTCTCTCAGCAGACAGCACTCACTTAGGGTGTGACACTCAGCTTCTGGAAATGCGAACAATTACTTTCTAAATAACGTGAGAGAAGTCAGTCCTTTCTTTCTGACGCATTGCTGCTTTGTGGACCTTATTTTATTTATCTTTATGGCAAATCGTTGCAATACATGACTGCGGAGACTGAGGCCTCATTTCTAATGATTTATCCAAAATCACTCAAGAAAAAAGCAGAACCAATGGAAATATACTCAGAACCCCTTGAAAATGCAGTTACTGTAGATGCATACAAATAAACTATGATCAAAGTTGAATCTTAGGTCTGGTAACTGATTTTATGTTGAATATAAGTCATTTTAAAAGTATAATTTAAGAGAATATTCTGGAAAACTGAAGTATAAAGATTATATTTATTCTGGGTCCGGATACTTTCTCAACTGTAGAAGTACAGGATGGATCTGACTTCTCCATCAGTAATCCAGATTCATGGTAAGTCGGGTTGCAAAAAATGTCTGCACGTCCTCTGATAATTACAGCATTTAGCTAGAGAGACGGAAGTTAATCGAATCCTCGTGGTTCTATTAATTTTCCTTATAATTGATAAAAATGCTACCTATAAAAGTTGGTAGGCACATTTTCAATGCATTCATATTTTATAATGAAATAGAGAAAATGAATTTGATTTTGAAAAATAAGGTTTATTTGTAATAACTATCTTTAATAACTCTGTTTTTATTTTTACCCCGGGGAATGCACAAGAACAGACGATGCTAGCTTTAACATTTACTAAAACAGTATACTCTTTATGCTAATGCAAAAGGCTAAGACTCTTCTTCCCACTCTAAACGTCTCTTCTTTACTAATAGAGAATTCTCACTGCACCGGAACTAAGACTCAGGCGCGCTCAGAGGAGTCTGGGACGACTGGCCAGAGTCGGCCAGTAGGTTCCCCTCTTCTCAATTAGGAAACTGAAACAGGAAGTCTCGTTCTAAATATTAGAAGCGAAGTCTATATATTAGAAAAATAGAGAGAGGGAATGTGACAGACTGCTTCAAAATACATGCCTGAGGTGCGAAACAGCTTGTACTTCCACGTGGTGGCAGCTTCCAGAAGAAATCTTCGGGATTTAGTCTTCAGGTTCGTACCTGGAAAGAGATAAAAATTCCGCTAAGACCACAAATAACATCATGATACTTTTTGTTGCTGTCATTGTTACCCAGTGAGTTTACCTGCAAGCTCTCCAGGGACTACCCCAGTAACGCAGAATCACTACTGGGGTGGAAGTCAAAGACAGTCACGGCACTATGAGGGGGCTCCCCCAACAGGCGGACAAAGGACAAAGGACCAGCGAAGCGTGAGGACACCTTCGGACTCCAACTCTCTGGATCTGGCATTTAGACCCATGACAGCTTAGGACAGCAGAAACTCTGTATAATTATCCGAGCTGTCGGATGGACACAAAGTGCTGATAGGACCACGTGAGGACAAGGTTAACAAAGCCCCCTCTCTACAGACGAACTGGATCTGGGATTTACTTCCTCGCTCTGTTCCCCTGGAGCCCTGATAAAGGTAAAACGGCAGCTGAGTTTCCAGACCAAACCGCGGAGGACAGAAATGAGCCGAGGAGCAGAGCACACATGGGCCGGGAGGACTGGGGGTTGAGCCGTGACTACCGGTGGGCCCACCGCAGACTCCCCGCGCTGTACACTGAGTTCGGGTAACGGCACCGTCCCTCCTGCTCCCAGGGCAGCACGCGGTTAGAGACCCGGTCCTCCGATGGCGCCCATCTGCAGGGACCGCATTCTCTACCACCTAAATTGTCACTGAGGGAGGGCACGGGATGACCAGGTCTTAGGCTCCTGACGACACTCCTGAGGAGAAAGGCCCAAGGGTGCCCTGTTAGCTTGCTGGGTTTCCTTTCTGCTATCCTGCTTAAAGGAATCCATTGCCAAGGGTAGTCTAGTGTAGCTGTGTGTGTGTCTCTCTCTCTCTCTCTCAAGTCCTGGCTGAACCTACACTGAAGCCCTTACAGACAGTATGGACAAGACCCAGCCAAAGCCCCTCTGCTCTCCTCAGACACAGCCTTCTGGACTAAATGACAGCAAGCACCCCCTGGCCTGACCTCTCTGGACACAAACTGAGATTTAGTGAAGAACACACATCAACCGGCGGTGAGACAAATCCAAGAGCCGCACAGGATCAGCCAGGCTTACTTGGCCAGTCTTCTCCTCAGGTCTTTGATTTGGTCATTCTTCCTGGTGAGAATCTCTTTCATGTTTCGATAAGCTGCTGTTTGTTGGAATTTCTTCTCTAATTCCTGCACAGTGAAAAATATCAGTCCGTTACTACGAAACAGTGAAGAAGTAACACATCTCATAAACATGTATATTTTTGCTCTAATTTTACTAATACTCCATTTATATTATTTTCTAATTTCTTTTTAAAATTTACTTATATAAAATTAAGGCTATGCAAATTTTAAAAATACATTCCTTCAAAGGAGAAGTCCAGAAAACAGTAATATTGTCAGCATGTAACTAAGTACAATGAGAAGTCTGTGTGAAATAGTAAACTAATTCTCAGGTGAAATAAGCATGACTTTGCCCCAAATCCCAAAGTGGTACCAGTATTCTAGGAAGAGGATTTTTTTGTTCAGTTACATTTTAGCTCCCGTATGCTTAAGAGTCTAATCCCTAAACTGAAGAACATGGTTCTCTACGTATTTCATAGAAATTAAGAACAAGGGATAGAATCCTTTAAAGAGAAGTCACCCATCCCTGTAGGGCTGTGGGATGGATGGGCAACGTGGGGGGGCAGGGCAGCTCACATAAGCGATCCGTGGAGGAGTCTTTGACCATTCCATGGGAAGGAGTGGCGACTTTTTATTACCATAGATATCTTAGTGCCAAAGACTATCATAGATACCATAGATATCATAGTAGCTTAGTACCATAGATATCAAAGTGCCCAGAAATGATAAATTTCTAACATGTATTGGCCAATACACTGAGAAAAAGGAAGATCTGCGGCTGGCCCCCAGTGTGTTCCTCAGTGACCCTTGTTCCTCACACAGACAAATCTGACCTTTTCAGCCATGCTCAGCTGCTCCTGAACCCTCAGTAGGTCATGCTTGGCTGTCGCCAGATTCTCTTCCAGGGACTTCTGGTTTTCTGTCTTGTCATTAAGTGTCTTCTGAAACTCACTCTTCAAAGCAGCAACTGTGTTTTCCAAGTCATTCAAGTCTTGGGCTTTTATAAAATCCTATGAAAGATACATGCACTGACATAATTTCACGTTGACATCCTAACTGGTGACTGTTTTACAACAGTGATTCAGCATCATGACATGAAAGCAAATGTTGTGTGTGTGCATGTTGCCCCCACCGCACCCCCCCCCGCCCCCGCCAGCCCGGGTAAGCTCCCGCTCCTAGAGGGTCGCCGGCACGCCTAGCTCACCCTCAGCCCCCATGCCCCATGGCAACGCTCAGTAGTCACTCATCTCCAGATATGTAAAATATCATTTATGAATTGCTGGAATTCCAAAGAGGAACAGGAGAGAGGTGAGATCCTAAATCTGACAAGGTTGTGTGTCCCTGGGTAGGGATGGCAAACAAGTTCCGTTCTTGAAAAGTCAGGTTAAAAAAAAACAACCCTGGTGAAGACTTTTGAATGATACAGATGGAAAAATAGTAAACCTAACAGAGTTTAGATCAAAAATTTTTTTTTTTTTTAAGATTTTATTTATTTGAGACAGAGAGAATGAGAGAGAGAGAGCACATGAGAGGGGGGAGGGTCAGAGGGAGAAGCAGACTCCCTGCCAAGCAGGGAGCCCGATGCGGGACTCGATCCAGGGACTCCAGGATCATGACTTGAGCCGAAGGCAGTCGCTTAACCAACTGAGCCACCCAGGCGCCCGTATATCAAAAATTTAATAGACATATGTCTTAATAATTATTTACATTAAGATATGAGAGCCTAATCAATGCTTACTGATTATATGGCTTGCTAAATTTATAAGATTTTAAGGGTTTTTTTTTTTGTATAAATGCGATATGCACGTTCGCACACTGTGTCGGCATGATAAAAGCAGCTGGATCTTGTTTTTGACTGGATACATTTGTAATAGAAAAAAGTTGTATTACTCAACAGGAAAATGGTCTATATATTTGCTAAATATAAAGATAAAGCAGTACTACCAACAAAATTCCTCACTCATTTTTGAAATCTAGTCTTTTGAAAAGATTTTACTTCATTGCAGCTAGTGAAAGCACGTACACCTTTTGCTTTTGCCAAAATCTGAAAAGTAAAATTGGAACAAAGTCCAAAATGGCTTTTAAAACAAATTCATCAGGGGCGCCTGGGTGGCTCAGTTGTTAAGCGTCTGCCTTCGGCTCAGGTCATGATCCCGGGGTCCTGGGATCAAGTCCCGCATCGGGCTCCCTGCTCTGCGGGGAGCCTGCTTTTCCCTCTCCCACTCCCCCTGCTTGTGTTCCCTCTCTTGCTGTGTCTCTCTGTCAAATAAACAAATAAAATCTTAAAAAAAAAAAGTGTAACAACAGAAGCCTAACGAAGTAAGTCTGGGGACTGTTTAGCAGACATGAGAAAAGCCAGGGCCGCCCTGCAAATCTGCTCACATGGTCCGGCTGACAGGAAGTCTGTTCCAGCATCTGGCGCCGACGGGGAGGCCCCAGGACACAGAACTGAGCACGTGAGAATGTCCCGCAGCGGGAGCGGTACTCGGTGGCCTGCTCAGACAGGCCTGGAGAGCCAGGCATTTCAGCGCATCATACCGAGTACCGCCAGACGCAGGTGGATGTGAGGATGCAGACTCCGTAAATTCATTCTATCTTGTCATACTTACCGAAGGCTGACTTAACTAATAATAAGTTCTGTATAACAAAACCGAATACACATCCAATGAACTAAAAATTCCTCCTTTCTTCACTTCCTTTTCCCCCATTGTAATGGGAATGTCAAGGTAAAAGGAAGAAGAACTTAAAAAAAAATAAACGTCAGAATATCTGTGTGCTAGTGGGCTCTGGGGACGTGGGAAGCCTGTGAGCTGTGTACCTGCCCCAGCGACGTCCCCCACCCCGGCCTTTCCTGGACAGGGGTGTCCCGAGGCAGGACAACAGTGGCGTCCCTCTCAGGGAATGGCAGGGGTGGGTCAAAATGAACAGTAACTAAGACGGCTTCTTAAAGTAGCTCCATGCCCTTGTGGAGCCCAACACGGAGCCCAATGCAGGGTTCGAACTCAAGACCCTGAGATCAAGACCTGAGCGAGATCAAGAGTCAGACGCCCAACCAACTGAACCACCCAGGCGCCCCAACACTTCATAATAAGTTTATACCTTTATTCTATTTGAAAAAGGTGAAAAAGACAGCTGAAATGTATTCTGCCTTTTTTTAAAAATTGAAGTATAATTAACATGCAATGCCCTATCATTTTCAGGTGTCCATCACAGGGACTCGGTATTTCTGTGCCATACAAAGGGATCCCCGTGATACTGCAGTTACCCATGGTCACAAAATTATTACAGTATTATCGACTATATTCAAAACTTCTCTCACCTTTTGATTTCCTTGGTCGAGCTGTAAATCCTGCAGTGCTCTTTCTAGCTTTGATTTCTCATCTAATGCATGGGTTGCCTATAAGCAGATTTAAACAAAACACATTCAGTATTCAGTCTGTAGGCAACTCTTTCAATAATTTTGTCAAAGTATTTCTCAGTTACCTGCATTTCAATGGTCTTCAGCCTTGACTTCAATTTCTCGTTCTCTTCTTGAAGTCTGGAAATTTCCTTTGTGAGTAAATTCAAGGTTTATTATTTTAGCTACGGTAGTTTTAATACTTAAAAGTGTTGCTCTTAAAAATTTAATTGCAGGGCGCCTGGGTGGCTCAGTTGGTTAAGCAACTGCCTTCGGCTCAGGTCATGATCCTGGAGTCCCGGGATCGAGTCCCACATCGGGCTCCCGGCTCAGCAGGGAGCCTGCTTCTCCCTCTGACCCTCTCCCCTCTCGTGCTGTTTCTCTCTCTCTCTCTCTCAAATAAATAAATAAATAAAATCTTTAAAAAAAATTTAATTGCAAAATTAAATTTAAATCATAGAACAGCTTGAATACCTGCGTGCCCTGGTTGCTGGTGCTATCCTTGTCCCATCCAGCCCACTGGCCTCCACACCTGTGAGTCACCTGTGGCTCTAAGCCTCTTTCCCAGTCTCTCAGGCTCCCTTCAGGCCTCTGTCCTCAGCCCTCCCGTGCCACCTCTCACCTAGCTGATCCTGCCACTCTTGGGTCTTTTCCCGGCTGACACAGCACACCACCTGTACTTATCCTAAAACATGGTCTCTATCAGCGCCATGCTGTATGACCAAGCCTCTAGATGCTTCTGTCTGAGCTGAGGACATGGGCCTTCGCTCCAAGCAGCTCCATCATGAGAGTCAGCTGTGAGTCCAGTCCTCTTCCTCCCTGCGCTCCGACACACGCATCAGCGCAGTCAGAGAGCACAGCACTCTGTGCCAACTCACGCCAGCCTTCCTTCTGCCTCTCACTGCTGCCCATGCCATTGCCCTGTCTGCCATGCCCCCTTTCTTCCCTCTGACAACTTCATCTGTCTTTAGCCTTCAGCCCAGCTCAGGGACCACCTTCCCCCAAAGTCTGTCCTCAACCGCTCGCACCCAGGTGGAACTATGTTTTCTCGGCCACCTGGGCACACACAGATTAGCATTCTCCCGTTTCCAGAAGATTAATTCTCCCCTCTCAATGAGACTATAAGGTTTTTGAGGACAAAAGACTAAGTATTACATTGCTTTTTATCTAATAACATCTAGCACAATGTTGAGAATACAGAAGTCGTGAAAAATATTTGTATATTGGTAGTTAATTTTTATAAACCTCCTAATAAAAAACCCCATCATTGCTATTGTAGATCATGAACTTCAAATGTCCATCAATAAACACTGTCCGAAATGCCATACCCTTCAGGTCACCATGAAAAGATGCAGTTAAGAGTTGCTTCAGACTTTCTGGAAGGTGAGTGCCCTCTTCTGGCCCCCGGGAACCATGAAGTAGACCAACTACAATGGACTAATTACCCTCAGTGGACCAAAGCCTGAATCCGCTGCCTCCTACCTCAGGTTTTCTGCCCTCCAGCTGTGCAGGCCAAGAGAGGGCTGAGTCAGAGGGTCTGCCTGTCTCGCCACGAGGACATTACCTTGTTCAGGAGTTCCGTGGTTCCACCTTCGTTAAGTGGAGCAAGTTTTGGCTTCATGGTATCTATGATGGGCTGATACAAAAGAAAGAAACCAAACCAAAATCACCGCAGAAGAAACCACATGTAATCACTCAACACCTGCACTTTCTAAGTGGAAAACACTGTAAAATCATATCTACGGGGATGCCAGCTCCACGGGGTGGGGGTTTTTGTAGGTTTGGTTCTCTGCTACGCCCCAGTGACGAGGACAGTGCCTGGCCCGTGGTGCCCCAAACAGATTAGAGATGCAAGTGAACCCATCCTCCCCATATCCTTTTAAATAAATTCAGATGGAAGGGAAAGGAGGGAGGAAAGGCAGGAGGGAAGGTGCCTGAAGCCAGAGCAGATACAAATGCTGGCCTCTAGGGGCAGGAATTTTAACAAGTGGGGGCTGAAAGAGACTTCGCATGAACCCGAGTCGGGGAAAATGGTCCTAGTGCGGCTCCACCGCGGGCGAGGAGTGACTGGGCGCAGATACTCTGGCAGTTTAGCAATACGTGTTAAAAATGGGGGAATGCATGCCCTCTGACCCGGAAATGTCTTAGCCAGAAATACATTCCAAAGGAGTAACTGGGAAATTGTTTTGTATGTGTATGCTCGTGAACTCTTTTCAGCACCATTTTTCTCGCCCGGACACCAGGGAGCATTTGCGGTGCATCTGCACGATGCCGTATTACGTGGTCACTGCAAATAAAGAGAATGATTGAAAAGAGAAGCAGGTCACTAGTCACTGCGAGGACTGTCTCCATTTGACAGATGAGGCAAACAAGGCTCGGCTTTCTCAGGCAACCCGCTCAAGGTCATGCAGTGGGAGAGACAGGGCCAGGATGGACAGCCATGCTGAGCATCATCTGGGTGAAGAGTTTATATGGCAGGGAATGGGATGGATTGCAGGGATTCTGTGTGTGTGTGTGAGAGAGAGAGAGAGAGAGCACGTACGAGTGAGCGAGAGGAGACAGTAGTAGTTTTTCATG
Source organism: Mirounga leonina (assembly GCF_011800145.1). Classification (NCBI taxonomy): domain Eukaryota; kingdom Metazoa; phylum Chordata; class Mammalia; order Carnivora; family Phocidae; genus Mirounga; species Mirounga leonina. Next base: position 43,981,226 of record NW_023270855.1, on the reverse strand, counting down.
GTTCCTTTTAAAGAGTTTCTTTTTTTGCCTGAAAATATGAGGCAATCTTTGAAGTCTGCTCTTGAATTGAATGCTCTTCCTTGATGGTTTTCACTTTAACCTCTGAATGCTCTGGGCAACTTGAGGATTTTAAACACCGGCTATTAAGATACGGACTTAGAATGACTAAAAATTACCTTTTTATTTGAAGATGTAAATTCTGCTTTTTCAAATTCTGCAACTTGTTCTAATAATTCTCTTGAAGATAAAAACAAATACGAAAAAAAATGTTCGTTTAGATCTGGACCACACCCACAGAATACAATCACAGGTACCAATCTACTACAACATGGCAGGGAGGACAGTGCAAGTCACCATATCCAAAATGAGACTTAGTTACTAATGGCCCGGAACCCAAACCACATGGACCAAACTGGAATATTCCAGTATCCTGCACCTAAGAGATCACTCGGTGACCAGACACGTTGCTGCAGCTCTCCCCAGACTTTCTCACCCCCCAGTCTTAAGAAAAGAAGTGGCAAAGGCATTCGCTAACTTTTGAGATCATGCCTGGGCCTCTCTTGTCCTAACTGCAGGTATGAACGTTGAGTACCTGTTTTCAAGTTCAGAGATATCGGTCTGTAGCTTGAGGTACCACTTCTCGGCCTGTGAGAAAAGCTGCCGCAGAAGCAGCACGTTGGTGTGGGCCGTGTTGATGAGCTCAGACTCCACTTCGCTGTAGACCACAGCCTGCAGCCCGCTCAGGACCTCAGAGACCTCGTCTACGGTGAAGGTATCCTCCACCAACCTGAAAAACAACCACAGGCCCAGCCTTCAGGAGAAACAACCCAAACCATTTAAGAAATACAACAAAACTCAGAAACCCACATTCACGTCATCTAAAGCGTTCAAGGGTTATAGTGAAAATCTCTCTGGGAACTATCTTCTTTCTTTTTCTTTTTTTTTTACTATCTTCTTTCTTAATAAAACATACTAAAAATAATTTAAGTTCAGTTCATTTTTTTCTAAGCTCGGGTAATTTTTGAGGTCTACTAAAATGATCACACAGTGGGTGTGCACATCCTCTAACACAAGGTATGTGCTCACAAACAGTCCCCCAAACATTTACTTTTTTTCTTTAGTTTTTCAGTTAAAAAAATTTTTTTTACTTTAATCTCCACCAAAATTAGTCTTATCACATTTAGTAGTTTCAAAAGTCACCTGGAAGGTGTTATTTCTCCTTTCTTTCTATTATTTGTTTAGCATTTCAATAATTGTATGAACTATTCACGAGAGTAAATGACTATAAGAAAATCAATGGTCATTATATGTTGCTTCTCTTAGCATTGAGGCCCAAATGAAAAAGAAACTGACTTATCTTAGTTAAAGCTCCTCTGACAAAGATAATTACCATATGATTTCACTCATGTGTGGAATTGAAGAAACAAAACAGAGGATCATAGGGAAAGAGAGGAAAAAAATAAAACAAGATGGAATCAGAGACGGAGACAAACCATAAGAGACTCTTAACTGTAGGAAACAAACAAGGTTGCTGGGGGCTGGGGGAAGGGGTAACTGGATGATGGGCATCAAGGAAGGCTCGAGATGTAATGAGCATTGGGTGTCATATGCAACTGATGAATCACTGACCTCTACCTCTGAAACTAGTAATACAATATGTTAATTGAATTAAAAAAAATAAAGCTCCTCTGAGCACTGACCACTCATCATCATCATCAGTAACATTAAACCCACTCTCCCACAGAAAATGTTTGGGTCGGGAGGGAACTTCAGAGCCATCTTCTTCAATCCCCTCACTTTCAGATGGGAATGCAGGTTCAGAGGGTGGAGGTGGTGTGCCCCTGGTCCCGCAGGGGAGTGACTCAGCCCCACAATCATTTCCAGCAATCTCAGCAACATGCCCAATAGCTGAATCCCGAGAAAGCATCTGTGCAGGGCTCCTACTTTCAAGGGCAGTTTGACAGTAAAACGGCCCCTCCCCTCCCCTCTACAGCTGACGATGTCTGCTCCCGAGTGCCGTGCATGGCTTTATGGCACTCGGTGCTCACGTGGAGGCCTTGTGCATTTCCACCTCACCTGACATTTAACTGTGCCAGAGGCTGACCCCCAAGTAATCTGATGTCTCTTTATTGCTTAGTCCTTTTCTTTCTTTGGTTCCCCTATTTTTCTCTAGATCAGGTATGCATTTTCTACGGACTTTATTCCAGGACTGGTTCAACGAAACCAGTTATCATCTACTAACAATTTCTGCTCGTTATGGTTTTTCATGGTTTTCTGCTGTTTTTCCCCCTTCTAATTCTTCACTATGAACTATGTAGGGGTTTTCTTGCTAATTGTCATGCCTTATGGCTCTAATCCTTTAATTAATAACTCAGGTAATTGAAGTTCTGGGATCTTTAATACGGCGAGCCAATCCTTAACCTACATGCGTTTCACTACTTCCTGATGGCTCTTCTGAAACTTTGCAATCTCATAATTATCATATGTGTATGTTTGGTAATGGATTCCTCCCACCACGATCCAATTTCTTGAATTTCACATATCCACAAGGCGTGGTGTAGCTACTCTCAGTGAATAACTGATGACGATAATCCCAGCAACGGTTTTATGGCCTCTCCTACAGCATCCCCACTATGGCTCCCAGAAAGGATCCATGTTTCCCCCCCGGCTTTCCTTAGAGTCCTCTGATACCTGCTCTCCTTGAGGTCTTGGAAGCAGGAATCTACAGTTTTGAGTCTCAGGCCTCTTTTTGAACGAGCAAAACGCATGTAATTGATAACTTCATTTTGGTGGTGCTCATTTAGGCCCAACTCTGCCTAGAAGAGAGAGACGCAATCGTTAGTCTTGAAGATCTGACGAAGGAACCAACAATGAAAATATGTAAGATATCCAGGTAGCGATTGCTAGATGTCCACCAAATTCTGTTCTTCCCTTCCTCCTGGGTAAAAGGCTGCCCAACTAGATGATACTTCCCAGCCCTACCTGCAGCCAGGTGTGGCCACATGACTACTGCTCAGTAATGGATGTGAGCAGAAGAGACATGGGCCATCTCCAAAGCCTGAGCCTTATGATGTGGGCATGTCTTTGTCACACCTGTTTCTCTGGAGGGGCCGGGTGGACAGCAAGATGAAAGGGACCTGTATCCCTGACTGATTTTGTGGAGCAGCGCTGACCTACAGACCTCAGATGAGTATGGCTGTTAAGTGAGAGAAATATACTTCTGTATTCTTTAGGCCACTGGTTTTTTGGATATCTACTACACCAACTTAACCTTAGCTTAGCTCATACAGCTTTAAAAAATGAATTTGGTTTTGAAATAGTAATTAATTGGGTCTTTATTTTAAACCAGATGAGAGCTTGACAACTATGAGCTAGAGATCAATGAAGTTCTTTTTCATTTTATAGTATGCTGAAAAGAAAAGGACATCATACAATTGAACATCTAATGCAGAGACTAAATGAGTCAGGAATGATCTTTATTTTAAGAATAATGATCTATCATATGTCATAGCCTTCCTATGGGAGACTAAGGTTTAACTTCCAAGCCTCTTTTTCAGGCTTGTCACTATCAACACACAGGGCTGGGATGCCTCCAACACCAAGGGCCAACAATCAGGCATGATCTCCTTCCGCTCCCAAGTCACTCGCGGTGGCTTTTCTGCATCCACACACCTTCTCTCTGCAGTCTCGATTTCCTTAGGACATATGTCTCTAAAGGCTAGGATCTTGCCCATCCGGTTCCCTGAGTACCCCCATCCCCAGCACGGTGCATCTCAAGCAACAGACATGTGCCGACAAAACGTGTGCCGACAAATGAACTTCAAGGCGTTCCTCCTTTCGAAGGTCACTTCATCAGGCCTTAATCGGTTCTCTTTCAAATTCCTGGAGAACTTGATTAACCAAGTATTCTCCCCTCTCAACATTCTACAGGTTTCTTCTTCCTTCAGACTATAGGGAAGACTATATACATAAACCTTATTCATGCTTAAACCCCTCCCCCCAAAAAACCTCAAACCTGAGAATCCCTCTAGCTACCCTTGCATTTCTCCACACCCTTTCTACCCTTGCTATCCCCATGCTATCCCCTAGTCCTTAAACCCATACCTACTCAAATTGCTTTTGTAAAGCTCACCAGCAGCTTTACTTTATTATTATGATCACCTGGGAGCTTTTATTTATTTAAAAATTTTTTGTTTTACATTTGAGTACAGCTGACCCACAATGTTACATTTATTTCACTGCTGATGTATTTCAGTGGCCCATTTCAATGGTGCCCCTGAAACTCTGGTTTCAGCCCTTTTTCTGAACACTGTGCACTGTTCTGAGTAGGGCTGCTATTTAAGCGGACATTCCATATCCGCTGGAAAGATGAATGGATATGTTTTAGCATACGGGACAGCTGGTCTTTTCTGAACAGGTCAAAATAAAAGAAGGATCACCCTAGTTTCTTGGGCTGTAAAGTGGATGGTGTGGACTCTTAAAGTCGCTCTCACATCCGAAAGCCGGATTCCATCATGTTCTCCCTCCACAACTCGTTATAATACATAACTTTTCATGCTGCGAAAGGGTGTGTGTTTTAAAAAAAACAAAACAAAAAACAAACTTGGGGAGTTCTAGGAACAGAATGAAAAATCCTGCCCTGCGCCTTCTGCAGGCGGCCGTTCCCTCCAGCTCCCTCCACCAGCCACCTTCAAGGTGCGACTTGGGCCGGCCGGCCCAGGCGGGAGCGAGGAATGTCACGACGCCGGGGACAGAGGCTGCTACTACGGCGGAGGGGCTGCGGCCGAGGTTAACGGAACTTTGGGGGCCGGCCGGGAGGCCCAGGAGCGGGCTTAGCCCGGCTGCAGCCACGCCCTCCCTCGGCCCCATCTCGGCATCTCTTCCGCGCGCTGTGGCTCCCGGCCGGCTACTCACCATGGCGGCGGCGGGAGTCGCAGCCCAGAGGAGCGGGAGAGGCCAGGCCGAGCCCCGCCAAGCTGGGGTCGCCGAGGGTGGTTGGGCCGCAGAAGATGCGGAGGGAGGGCAACTTGTTTAGAAGCCTCCGGTTGCTAATGGGAACGGAGGCACGTGACCCGAAGTGATGCACTTTTATTGGTCCCCAAGATCACGCGACAGGAAGTGCAGTGTGACCGGCCGACCGCCGCATGCGCACTGCTTCCAGAGCCGGAAGTCCCGCCTATCCACGCCACGCCGACTTTGTGAGCAGGCCAGTGTTGCCAATGGTAACGGGAGGGGGGAGGCCGCCTGGACCCTCACGTTCAGAGGCGCTCCGGAGCATTGGAGTCAGGGTTGCCCCGAAGGGCTGTCCCTCCCTTCCCGGGCTGGGTGACGACGCCGGCTGTGGCTTGGGAGACCGACTTTTCAGTGGTCTCAGGGGGCCTGGGCGTGGGCGGCCCGGACTGATTGCTCTTCTCTCCAGCGCTGCCAGGTGCCAGGATAGAGCTATGAATGGCTCTCTCCCCGCCCCGCTCATTTCCCCCCCTCTTTTAGTCCTGCTTTATCCTTAAAAATTAAACGCAAAAAGAGTTGGTGAAAGAGCAGTGAATTTCAAACTATTATGCCTGGAGTCACCGGGCAAGCTTGCTGAACAAATGCTTCCTGGGGCCTCACCCCTCCAGAAATTCTGGATCAGGAAGTCTAGCTTGGGTGCTTGGAATCTGCAGTTTTTATCACACACCAGGAGCGATCGGGGACCACTCTTAAAGAAACACTGCCCTAAATCATCAGGGAAGTGCAAATCAAACCACTCCCTCAGTGGCTTGGTTTCAGAATGCTCCAGTGACCAGGGACCCAAAAGCAACCTTACACCTGTCAGAAGGGCTAGACTCAGAAATAACAAGTGTTGGGGAAGAAGTGGAGAAAGAGAACCCTCCTGCACTGTTGATGAGAACATAAAGTGGTACAGCCACAGTGAAAAACAGTATGAAGTTTACTTAAAAGTTAAAAACAGAACTATATGAGCCAGTAATTCCACTGCTGGGTATTTACCCAAAGAAAACGAAAACACTAATTGAGAAAGACATATGCATTCCTATGTTTACTGCAGCATTATTTACAACAGTCAAAATATAGAAGCAATCCAAGTGTCCCATCAATAGATGAATGGATAAAGAAGATGTGGTGTATGCACACACACACACACACACTATGGAATATTATGCAACCATAAAAATGATAAGATTTTGCTACTTGGTACCACATGGATGGACTTAGAGGGTATTATGTATGCTAAGTGAAATAAGCCACAAGAGAAAGACAAATATTGCATGGTATTACTCAAATGTGGAATTAGGAAAAAAAAAAGTCAAACTCCTAGAAACAGAATAGAAAAGCGATTGCCAGGGGCTTGGAGGTGGGGGAAATAAGATGCTGGCAAAAAGGTACAAACTTTCATTTATAAAATGAGTAAGTTCAGAGGATCTCATGTATAACGTGACTGTAGTTGATAACACTGTATTGGGTGATTAAAATTTGTTGGGAGTAGAGTTTAAGTGTTCTCATTTTAAAAAAAATGAAAAAAGTAAATATATGAGGTGATGAGGGAAAGGCTGTGTTAATGAACTCAAAGAGGGGATCTTTTTACAGTGTATATGCATATCCAATTATCATGTTGCACACATATTAGAATTTTCTTTGTCAATTTTATATCAAGAAAAGCAAGAAGGGAGAGAGGGAGGAAGGAAGGAGACTGTCCTAGAAGAGGCAAAGGTACAGGATAAAACAGATTATTGCAAGTACCAGGGGCTTGGGGCTGGGTGGGTGAAAGCCATTGAGTGGGCTTGGGCGACTCACTGGGCATTTCAGCAGGCTCAGAAGACAGAAGCATGAGCCAGACACACTGAGGAGGGAATGAATAAGCTAAAAAGTGAGCTTGGCATGGTAGACACTGAAATAGGAAGGAGCACAGAGTGGGGAGCTTCCTGAGAATCTGGGAGACTTAAAATTCAGGAGAGGCTATTTGGCATGGGTTGGTCCTGACTCAGGATTAGATAAGCCAACTTAGATCATGCTTTCGGGGTTTGTGTTGATTTTGGCCACTACACAGCGCAACTTAAAATGGATCACAATGGGGACCTAAAAGTCTAGAAAGGATTTCACAGTCCCGGTTCTGCCTGCTTCATTTATGGATAGGGAGATTGAGAGCTGAGGCCACGTGTCTGGGTCCTCAGAGGGCTAGGTCGAAGCATCTGAAGTTGGAGTCCGTGATGAAACTAATACAAATATGTTTTCAGGAGAAAAACCAGAAAGTAGGTGTGAAATCTTCTGGTACAGGGGACATTAAATCATATTCTGGTTTCAAGAATTTCATTTTTCTTTTCATTTCTTGCCACCTTCATTTAATTCAACATAAACCATATACCACATTATGTATCAGGCTTAGGAGTTGTCCCAAGACGCAAGTTCAATGCTTTAAAAAATAAACTTGAAACTTCCATTGCTAGAACAAAGTGGTAGTAGATACATCCTGTGGAATTTATGAATGGATGATGTCTTTAGAAAAAGAGGCACAGCAATGAACACACGTTTATTAAGTTAAACGGCCAATACAGTACAATGGAAATAATCTAAATGGATAAGTTTCAATTCAGACAAACTAAGAGCTAGGAGGAAACAGTATTTTCAGATGCGGAATGACAGCTCAGAAAAGGAAACGGTCTTGCCCAGTACAGAGGCAGCGGGGTCAGGTCTGGAATCCAAATCTCATGATCACTGGTGAGAGTTTTTCAACCATTTAATTCTACCCAAATATAGGTGCCCCGGCTTTCTCTTTCAGTTTTACCCCCACCTCTGTGAACGGACGGCATCTTACCTTCTGTTTAGGGGAGCTTAAGAGTATCCTGTGGCAGTTGAAAAGCAGGGGACAAAGGGGTAGACTTCCAGTTTGCTTGAAGCTTGGCAAAGTCTTGGGGGCACAGTCAGGAATCCTTCTCTTAAATGATCAAGGGATGATATGCATGTAGTTGCCCATGGAAGGACCTTGAGCCCGAGGGTCAAGAAGAACAGTGGGCCGGGTGCCCCTGCGTGTAACCTGGAGCAGCCGCAGGCAAGGAAGGATGTTCTAGAGGTACTGGCTTGGCTGCCCAGCTTTACCATTGCCTCCCAGTGGCATCTGGGCAGAATTTCTGCCTCCCTGCAAGGCCTATACGTCAGGGTCTCAATACCCACACCCCGCAACATGACCCCCTCCAAGCTTAGTTAAATGTCCACTTTATCATGCCATCTCTCACATTTCTGTTGAGTGTTTGTTGAATTTGATAATGGTTGCCATCTATGGACTAGGCATACTCCAGGGCAATAGTTCATCCTCACCATCTCTGGCTCTTTCTTACCACAGTGGATATTCATGAGTTCACATAGAGGGAAGGTCACTTTACTGGGTGCCGTGGATGCAAGAGAGTGAGTTTCATAACCACTCTTACGACATTTAGGTGAAGTTGTTCATCAGTTTGCATCTCGAAGGAAACCTAAGTGTATTTTCCTGCAGGCAAACTCCTATCTATGCTTACTAAGTGTTATTAATGCCAGGGGACAAAAAGAGTGGGTAGATAATGCAAATATGTCATTCGTGAGTATGTTTGTGGCTTGGGGATTTTTCAGGTTGCTCTGCAAAGCTGTATCAGGTAGTTGTTTTAATTTAAAATTCCATTTTAATCTAAAATCTTCTGAACCAAGGGGGTTATAATAATCACGGTTAGCCCATCTACCCAGCTGGGTTGATTGTTGTTACATAAGCTGTCTAAATAGTGTCAGCAAATATGAACATGTATTTTTGGCCTTCAACTGATGAATTTGGCTCACGAAGAGGCTGAACTTGTGCTTCAGGTTGTTTACTAGCCTGGGTTGATTACCAAGGCAAACAGTACGAGCTGTGGGGGAGAACAGCTCCACCCTACCTTAATAGCAAGCTTCTTAGTCTCACACTTTAAAAAAAAAATTGCTGTGACCATTTTAGAAGTGTGTGTGTATGTGTGTGTAAATTTGGAAGGAGTAGATGGGAGGCACACAACGGAGGTCATTATATACTTTTTAGCATAGTTCAAGATAAATAAAACAAAGACCAACTCTGTCTCTTCAGATGATTTGGAAATGAGACTCTTGTGAGTTCATAGGTTACCAGTCCTAACACGGGCACCACCAATTTCAGGGTGTTTGCAACCCACGCTAGGCAAAAGGAGGAATGGGAAGGTCATTATGCTCTTTTTAGCGGTGTCGACAGATTCACTCGATCTGCCACTATTTACAGAGCCTCTCCCTTGTATGTGCAGGTTGCTGTGGTTGTGATAGAATCTGAGAAGAGATATGGGGGATTCAGGAGGCCCCAGCTTTCCCTACCCTATAGGGCTTTGGTTAAGGTCTGGATGGGGAAGGGGGGCACCAAATAACAGAGAAAGGGATTTAGTAAAAAAATGGTGCAGGTGGTACACAGAAAAGACAAAAATCTTAAAGGTGACGTGGGGAAGAGGAAAGTTGGAGAAACACCGAACTGGTGGGGAATGGCTCGGGGAAAATCATTGTGGGGGATTCTCTTGAGTCTTTGGAGTATGGCTTCTGGCGTGTAATACCCCCAGGGTCCTCTCCGATTTCCCCAGTCCTACCTAGTTACAACCGGGAAAGTAGCCAAGACTTTAAAGAAGGGAAGAAGCCAGGATTGAGAGTCTTTACAGGAACTATGGCAGCTGAGTGGGTCTCTGGTGGGCAAGAGATTACTTTCGGTTCTTCTGTTGTTTACTCCCTCAGTGGCTTGGTTTCAGAATGCTCCAGTGACCAGCAGGGTATTGGCGGATGCTGACAAATTCGCTCAGTGAAATCACTATCACGTGCATTAAAAGAGGTCAGGCAAGGAAGTGGTTCACCATAAATACTACAACTCCCTTTAAGATTGTGTAGATGACAGCAATTTCTTGGCTCAAATGATTAGATCTGTTTCAGTGATTATCTCCACATATTAAAACACCCCAAAGGAAACAAACACCCGACCCATCAAAAAGTGAAGTCTAAAAGGGTTAGGGATCGGTGGTGGGCAATGCCTTCTTGTGAAGTATGAGAAAAAGTGATTGTAAATACGGGAACATGCCCCAAATCTTTATTCCACACCCTCACACGTACATAGCCGTTTGTGTTAGATCTACAGGCTCAGGCCTTATCTCCAGGGATTGTTCCTGGAAACCCGGGGAATACACTGTGGGGAAGGGAACCGTGAGCAAGATGGGGTTTGTCCCTTTCAAGTACAGGTGGGGAGGAAACGTGGGGGTAGGGGCACCTTTATAAAATCGTCTGCATGTGCGCCTGGGTGGCTCAGTCCTTAAGCATCTGCCTTCGGCTCAGGTCATGATCCCAGGGTCCTGGGATCGAGCCCCGCATCTGGCTCCCTGCTCTGCGGGAAGCCTGCTTCTCCCTCTCCTGTTTCCCATGCTTGTGTTCCCTCTCTTGCTGTGTTTTTCTCTGTCAAATAAATAAATAAAATCTTTAAAAAAATAAAATAAAATCATCCACAAACAGACCTGTGGGGGGTACCTTTGAACATCTAACACACGTAGGCTCGATACCTTTATGATTAGATTAGCTATAAAAGGTCCCCAATTGTTCTTACCTGACAAAATCTGGTCTTGTTTAAAAAAATCTGGTCTTGTAAAAAACAAAATCTAGTCTTATTTGACTCTGTCAAATAAATAAATAAAATCTTAAAAAAAAAAACCGCAATATTTCATTGACTCCTCAAAATAACCCCATGAGATAAATACTATGGTTACTCTCGGGGCGCCTGGGTGGCTCAGTCGTTAAGCGTCTGCCTTCGGCTCAGGTCGTGATCCCAGGGTCCTGGGATCGAGCCCCACATCGGGCTCCCTGCTCGGCGGGAAGCCTGCTTCTCCCTCTCCCACTCCCCCTGTTTGTGTTCCCTCTCTTGCTGTGTCTCTCTCTGTCAAAATAAATAAATAAAATTAAAAAAAAAATACTATGGTTACTCTCATTCTTGAAGGGACAAAAGAGAGGCTTAGGGAGTATAGATAACTTTTGCAAGGTCATGGGGCTGGTTGACCCACCTGTGATCTTTTCTTCTGCCCTGTCATCCCTTCTCCTTGACTTGCTTCTCTCGGTCCCAGCTCTGAAGATCCATGTCATCACTCGAGCCTGAGAAGTTTCTATTTTTTACCAGTTGACTCACTGTTAACAACACCAACCCAAGGGATTCCAACATGAAATTCATCTAGTCACATAGTGACTCCCGTGCTGCCCAGCCCCCAACAATGTCCTCTGGGAAATACAGCTGCTTAGACATTTTGGGTCAACTCCCATCCCTCTTCACCCAAGGGGCTGTCCCTTAAAGTTTTCCTCATCCTCAAATATTCTTCCGTCTCTCCCTCTTCAGTCCCAACAGATGATTTCCCCTCCTGCTTTTCTAGAAGGGTAAGCTCCCCTGATGTCTCTGCATTGCTGTTCCAAGTGAGTTCCTTCATGGATAAGTGAGGAACGACTTCAGGGTTATTAACACTAGGTATTGCCTAGGGCACGAGGAAAAAAAAAAACTTTGGTAGGAGGATGAAGTAGTATGGCTTTTTTTTTTGGAGGGCAAACTGGAAATTAGTATCAAAACTGAAAATGCACACGCCCTTTGACCCAGTGATTTGCCTTCACTTCTAAGTATTTAAGAAAAAACAAGAGCACAAAGATGTGTGTACAGAGATGTTTACTGTGGTTTTGATGTGGTAACAATCTTGAGGTAGGTGTGAATGTTTCTCTTTTGGCCCAATGACCAAATAAATGATGCTGTAGGAAAGTGGGACTTTCTGCGGCTGTCACAAAGTAGGAGGAAGAACCCACACCCACTGGCATGGAGAGAGATCCACAATACACAATGAAATGAAGAAAACTGAGCCGGAGAAGGGTAGTCATGGGGGGAGCCCACTTGCTTGCGAATGCACAGACAGACAAATTCAGAAAGATTAAGCGATACCCTCTTTATGCTTGAATCTGGGCAGGGTGATAGAATGATGGGGAGAGGATGGTTGACCTCTGCTTGATACACGCCTGTAATTTGGATTTTGTGATTACGTGGGCCTTACTTTAATAATTCAATGATCTAAAGGGAAAATAAAAATCACAGTCTTTGCCACATCGCCATCGTCTTAGCGCTCACCACAACCAAGGCACCTTCCTTCAAAGGGCCAGGCCTCATTCCTGTTTCCTTTCTCAGCAATTTCAGGTCGGAGATTTCAGGTCACCAAGGGCCCTAGATAGAGACCACCCAAAGGAACATGCTCTTTCCTTTTTATTCTTCGCTCCACATGCTACTGCTAAGGTTTAGATGTTTTCACTTTGGTTGGAGCCCTCTGCTTGTGAGCTTTCTTACCTCCTTTCCACATGGCCACCGCCAAGCAGTCCCAGGCTCTCCCACGATGGAGGTGGGGTAGTTGGGGCCAACGGGAGGACTCTACTTGCCCTGGATTGATTGTTGCATAACCTTGTTCATGACCTCTCTGAGGAGGAATGTCAAATTCCTGTCTGATTTGAATGAGGTTCAGCGGGCAGGTCCCATTTAGATATTTTATAGCAAAATTAAACAGGAAGCTGGCATATATCTTTGGATACAGAGATATACCCTACTTTATTAGAATAGAATAGAATAGAATAGAATAGAATAGAATAGAATAGAATATAGAATATTATAAACATTAGTGTCTTTTTTGTCTTTTTTTTACTTAGTGTCTTTTTTTTTTTACTGCTTTACGGGGAATATCTTTTATGGGAAAGGTGTATTTCAGTTTTGGTGTGACTTACTTTGAGAACAATGATTATCAATCATGGTTTATTATTGTCAGCCTTTTGCCAGAAACAGAAGACAAACTTATTAGATGTATGGCAAGTATCACAAGGGCCACACAGATAATCTAAGCTCTCCTCCTATCTTCTAGAACACCCCTGTACTTCTTCTCCTGGCCTCACTGATTCTCGGAGGAACTCCTGTCCAAGGCTAACTAGGATCCCGTTCTTGTGGCCCCGGCCAACCCCTTCTACTTCCGCCAGGAGACCCAGCTCCATCAATGATCCCTTCGGATTTTTTTGGTAAGCTCCTATACCTTCATTCTCTTCCTCTCTCTTTGACCCTTCCTCTGTTGAAAATCAGGCTCGCATCTCCTCCCTATTAAAAACAAACCAAAACGATGACAACCGCAAACACACCCTTTCCTTTGTTCAAACTTTTCTATCCTTGGCTGCCCTAACTTGTTCCTTCGGCTTATTGCGGAGCCCCTGGAGCGGGGCCTCCCTGCTGACTGTGCATACCTCACCTGTCAGTCACCCCTCCCTCCTGGACACAGACTGCCCCCCAAGCCCTCAAATGATCCCCTCCTTCTTGAAATGGATGCTTCATCTGGCAGCTTTGAGCACTTGGCAGCGAAACCAGCTCCTCCTCCTTGAACCCTTGCCTTGGCTTATCCTGCTCTCTCTTTTCTGTTCCCCCTCGCTCGCCTGGTCGGCTCCTCCTCTGCTCACCTCTGACTAGTGGTGTCCCTTGGACGTCTGTCCTCAGCGGCTCCGTCTGCCCACTGTACCCTCCTTGTCCGTGTCATTCCACTCCCTCTCCGGGTTTCACCCATCATATCAGAGGATGACCGTAAACCTTCCTCGTCAGACCCTGCTTGTCACCTGCATCCTCAACTCCTAGTTCCGGGAGCTGACAGCCTTCAAAGGGACAGGTGAACGACATGATACACCTGCTTACATTTTTACCTCGTGCCATGGAGAGAACTTTCTAATATCCCTAATATCTTTTCTATCCTTTGTTAAAATCACCATCGCACGCCATATTTTGTAAACTCTACCCGCGTGCTACATATACACCATAGAAACAAAACCTTTTTTTTTTTAAAAAGATTTATTTATTTATTTATTTGTGAGAGAGAGAATGAGAGAGAGCACATGAGAGGGGGGAGGGTGAGAGGGAGAAGCAGACTCCCTGCCGAGCAGGGAGCACGATGCGGGACTCGATCCC
>NW_023270855.1:43966657-43967136 GCF_011800145.1 Mirounga leonina | reverse complement strand
AGGAGGTATAGACACTATTTCTTTGAAAGAACCTTTGTTTAGGGCGCCTGGGTGGCTCAGTTGGTTAAGCGACTGCCTTTGGCTCAGGTCATGATCCTGGAGTCCCGGGATCGAGTCCCGCATCGGGCTCCCTGCTCGGCAGGGAGTCTGCTTCTCCCTCTGACCCTCCCCTCTCTCATGCTCTCTCTATCTCATTCTCTCTCTCAAATAAATAAATAAAATCTTTTTAAAAAATTTATTAAAAAAAAAAAGAAAAAGAAAGAACCTTTGTTCAGATCCAAAGGAAAAGGCGAAGGAACTTTGTTAAATCTGGACTCCTATTTTATCTCATCATCAAAAGGGTGAGTCAGTCTTTACTCAAAGGGCAAAGAGTGTTCTTGTAATGCTATCATTAAAAAAAAAATCTAAGGGGTGCCTGGGTGGCTCAGTCATTGAGCGTCTGCCTTCGGCTCAGGTCATGATCCCAGGGTCCTGGGATC
>NW_023270855.1:43913905-43966557 GCF_011800145.1 Mirounga leonina | reverse complement strand
CGGGTGGCTCAGTCGTTGAGCGTCTGCCTTCGGCTCAGGTCATGATCCCAGGGTCCTGGGATCGAGCCCCGCATCGGGCTCCCTGCTCGGCGGGAAGCCTACTTCTCCCTCTCCCATTCCTCCTGCTTGTGTTCCCTCTCTCGCTGTGTCTCTCTCTGTCAAAGAAATAAATAAAATCTTTTAAAAAAAATCTAAGAATTGTTGATTTGAGCCTTGAGGTTGAATATGGTTCTTTATGGGATTTTTACTATAGACATCGATGTTTGTTCACTTCAAGTTGTAAACTGTGGTTTTCAGACGAGGTTGATTGACTTCATCATCACTGAGATGAACCCACTGATGACGAACAATGAGCCTCCAGGAAGCTCTCTGAGTAATAGGGACAGAGGTAGAAATATTATTTCTCATGAAGATTATTCCCAGGGACAAATAAATAGGGCTCTAATTGAAAGACAAAATGAAAGACAAAATGCAGGATCTTGCTTCTTTGGACAGTGCAAGTTGACAATTCAACGTGCAGGGCAGAAATGAGAACTGGTCTCTTCCTGTATGCTATTTTTCTAAATTTTTATTTAAGTTCCAGTTAATTAACTTTCAGTGTAATATTAGTTTCAGGTGTCTTCCTGTATTTTGGAAGAATATGCTGAAAGAATTTTTCATTTTGTAATTAACCTTCAAGTCGGGTCTAAACTTTTTTTACTCTGCTTACACCTATCAGAAGGACGTGTGACCCAGGCCCCCGGTTTATGCGGATACTTTTATCTTGCACTGACAAAAGACACCACAGGGCTAAGTTCTCATTTGCAAACGGAAAAAAGTAATGAATGGATGAGTGTGGATTTTTCACAGAACATTACGTGGAATACTTATTAAATAGTGTGCAGGATTGATATAAAATTCCTTTCTGATAAATAAGAATTTGGGAAAGAATAAAATCTTGCCATTTGCAGTGACGTGGGTGGGGCTAGAGAGTATAATGCTAAGGGAAGAAGGACAAATACCATATGATTTCACTCATATGTGGAATTTAAGAAACAAACAGATGAGCGTGGCTGAGGTAGTGGTGAAGAGAGGCAAACCATGATACAGGCTCTTTACCATAGAGAACAAACTGAGGGTTGCTGGAAGGAGAGGTGGGTGGGGGGTGGGCTAAGTGGGTGATGGGCTCTAAAGAGGGCACTTGTGATGAGCACTGAGTGTTGTACGAAAGTAATGAATCACTAAATTCTGCACCTGAAACTAATATTACACTGTATGTTACCTAAGTGGAATTGAAATAAAAGCTTGAAAAAAGAAAAAAGGAAACCTGAAATGGAATGACATTAATTGCATATTAATCAGAGAATATGGTGCTAAGAGTCTCTAAGGATCACGGCATGATGAACAAACACTGTTATTTTAGAGGGAGAAAATAAAGATTTAATGTAGATTTAAAAATTTGCACCTACAAATAATAATATTTGAGAAATTATACCAAGAGAATGAAAGAAGAGTGCGTGTCCATAAGTGTGTGTATGCATGTATGTGTGTGCATACATATGTGTATGTGTTGTTATGTGAGTGTTGTGTGTGTGTATGTGTGTCCCTATATATGTGTGTATGTGTTGTGCATGGATGTGTGTGTGTATGCATGCATATGTGAATATGTGTGTATGCATGTGCACGAGTGTATTGGTGTGTGTGTGTGTTGTGTGTGTGTGTGTGTGTATGTGTTAGTGGGGAAGAGCAGAAGGGAAAAGGAGAGGACTTTGGAACCCTAAAATAAATCAGATGGTGGATGAGCATTTATGAGAAGCTTATCTTAATACATGCTTTTTTGTAGGTGATGAACAGAGTAGCATCAGCGAATGTGAATAATCTACTTTTCTGGTAATAGAGTTGTGGAGTTCTCTTTGGCTGGCAAACGTTTTCTTTGCCTCAAATTAATCTTTTATTATTTTAAATTTTGGCAACATCCTCAGGCCAGGCTCCTATTCTGTTTTTTACATTCTGTGCGACATTCAAAGCAAGTGGAACGCACGAGCCATGTTGGAAATGGACCACAACGGCCAGACGCAGCTCCGGGGGGCGGGGGAGCCGGCCGCGGGGTGCAGGGAAGCCTGAGTTTTCATGGTTTCTCATAAATGCTGGCACAACGAGGAGACTCAGCTCAAGGGGTTCGCATACTAACTCTGAAGTAAGGGAGCTAGTTAACCACATGCAAACCAGTTTCATCTTTTCCCAACTTCATGTTAAAAATCACCTTTTATTCTGCTGCTGGGACAGATTTCCAACTTAAATCTCTCCACTGATTTCTGATCCAGTCCATTGTCAACTGTTTCTCTGTTCATCTCTCCTTTGGATGGATTTCTTCCGGGTCTTTTACTGGGGATTATTTTTAGAGAGAAAAATAACTCTTCAGCACCGGGTCCAAGCACACTGGCCTTGCAGGAAGGTGCTGAGGCTGGAGAGGCCGACACCCCTTCTGGGAAACCAGAGAGGGCCCAAGGGGAGCATTTATTCCAAACCACCTAATCTCAGTACAGATACCGCTTGTGGGTATTATAGTTATTTTGAAAGAATGCAAAAAAGCAAAAAGGAAAAAAAAAACACCCTTCAGAGATCAAACTTTCAGAGGGCAAAAGTTCAAGGGAGGGTTTATTTTTAATGTTAAAAGGGAAGACGGATCATGAGTGAATTTGAGAGCACTGATAAAAACGTGAAAGCTCAGAAAGCCCAGAAGCGCCTTTTGGTTTGCTACGTGTTTGTTTCTTCCGAGCCAGAAGCTAGTTTAATATATCTGCTTGTTCCTAAAAGGTTTTTCTAACTGGCTGCTAGTTTCAGATAAAAACCATATACTACAACTTCAGGAGCGCGTGTGCGTGTGTGTGTGTGTGATGCCCGTTTCTTTGTAGATACAAGGAACAGAATCACAAATAGTAAGACCCTGGATGAGACCATAACCTAACACGATTGGCACTTTATGACAATCTAAAGCAAATAACTGATTTGAGGTCCACCACTTTCTTAGGCTTCCCCGATTATCCCTCTCAGCGTTAACTAACTGGAAGGATTTATTCACCCCTTACCTAAGAAAGACATTTCCTTACAGAAGCGGAAAGCTGTGAGGGACATTCATGTCATTTATTATGAACCTGATCATCGTTGTTTTATGAAGCTCATTTTTTTATGAGAATATAAAAATGATATATGGCCAGCTATGGACTTTTGGAAGCCAAGTTCATTTATCTGTTCACCATATGTATAGTGAGACCCAATATATATATCAGGCACACCGTAGGCTCTGGGGTCACAATAGTAAGGAAAACAAACACGGTCTCTGCTCCTGGGAGGTAAAGTGGGTCTTAACGCCATGTGAATTGGTTCTAAGGTTTTGCTCTTCCGTTGGAGAAACTTGCAGCTTAATCGCAGGCTCTGCTGCCTCCATTCGGAACTGCTAGGGACGTGAGCAACAGCCCGGGATATGGTCTCAGCCTGTGCTGAAGGGGACCAAAGCATGGCCATGCACAAGGTGAGGCACTAGGATGCTTGACTTCTTTTCGGGTGACTCTGCTCCCCAGGGAAGGGACCAGGAGTGACCCAGGACAAAATGCAAAGGCAGACCTGTGAGACCATGCCGGCCATTGAGGAGAGAGGGTTTCCACAATACACCCTCCTCCACAGTTATTTTAACAACAACAACAACAACAGTGCTTGGTCCCCTCATTGTTTCTTCTGCAAACTGTGGTGGGGAAACCATGACTTGGTGAGGGTGGGCTCTGATCCTCGTTTCTACCATCTGTTAGGTGAGAAAGAAAGAGCCTAGGCTGGGTGTAGGTAAGAAAAAAAATTCGGTGGCTATTGTGGTTTGGAAGCATCTGAAAGTATAGGTCAGTCAACTAGCTCTTGAATATGAGTGTCTCTGAGCTGTATTAGTAATGACAACACGTCTAAGTGAACATAACAGGTATAAGCTCGCAGCCCTCCTTTGGGTGCACATTTGGAACTCTCCCATATCTTGAAGAGGAGGAGAAAGCATGCATGTGAATAAAAATGATAACAATAATTTATTAGATTAGCTTGCCACTGTTCTCTTAGAAAGTAGCGCTTCCTCTTTCCAGAATATGTGAAGGTTATATTTGGAATATGTGAAGGTTATAATTAGAACCACCCTTGTTTTGAAACTTTGCTTTAAATTAAACTTAGTCTGGGCTGGGTTGGGTTCTGGTGAGAATAGTCTTATCACAGGAGCCAAGAATAGTTCAATAAAAACATACCCAGTGAATATATGAAAATTCGTGAGTCCATAATGATACTCAGGAGAAAGCCAGAAGAAACTCATTTGAGGCAGTGAGTACCGACTCCTTATTTGGAAACTATGTGATTAAAGGGGAAATACATTTAATGTCTTTCCAGTGGGAACTATATGTCAGGGTAACCAAATAGCTCCCGTTGACAAGATACAACTATTTTACATAAGGATGCTAGCTAGATGTCGAAGGATAGGCTTAGAAAATCATAATCTTGCCATTCCCATGAGAATGTAGAGCCAAGAAAGGACTATCAGCTTGTGTGAAGGACATGAGGTGGGTAGTTGACGGGACCTGGGCATTTACATGGATCCAAAGTAACACCACAACGATGGGGTTCTGGTCATCAGGAGAAAAAGATAATTGTGCAACGGATGGCTCAGACTGCCATCACCCCAACTAATGGTTGATCTAGCATCAGAAATGGTGGGACGACCAGATAGTACCCATTCTCCTGGTATCATGGTTTCTGGGGTCACAGAATCCCCTGGGATGCAGTCTAGCCAACGATATTTACTTGGGGTCTAATAATCCTACAAATGTAACTTCTGGGACGTACAGAAGAGAGAAGAAGAAGCTAAATGACACCACAGGCTAAGCAAGCAGGGGTGGGGGGGGTTCTCTAGGCCGGCCCACTGGCTGTAGTAAGAGTCCATGAAGAAAGAGACTAGTGTCTAGATTAAAGGACACTGAGGACGTATAGCAACCAGGTGGAATGCGTGGTTTGGGACTGGTTCCTGGTATGAACAAAAAGGCTATGAAAGGCATTTAGGGGGACATTGGGGACTTTGAATATATATCGGCTATTAGAGTATGATTATTAATTTTAGGTGTGATAGTGTCATTTCTTTTTTGTTACATAGGCCAGCGTTACTAATTTTAGAAATGCATTTTGAAATATTTAGGAGGTCATGTCATGATGTCTCTAATTTATTCTTTTTTTTTTTTTTTAAAGATTATTTATTTATTTATTTGACAGGGAGACAGAGAGAGCAGGAACACAAGCAGGGGGAGCGGGAGAGGGAGAAGCAGGCTTCCCGCCGAGCAGGGAGCCCGATGCGGGGCTCGATCCCAGGACCCTGGGACCAGGATCTGAGCTGAAGGCAGACACTTAAAGACTGAGCCACCCAGGTGCCCCGTCTCTAATTTATTCTTTACACACACACTGTTTGTCCTATGCATACACAGACTTGGAACCAACCACACTCCTTAGAGATTGGCAAGTAATGTGTAATTATAAGTTGCTATCAAATAACGAGTAAAAAAATGTTACAACATTTTCTAAAGATGGAAGTCTTTAAAGTGAGTAACACGAAAAAGACTGACATGAATATTTATTCAACATAATGAGGAAGGCATAATCATGAGAAGATAAGTAAAAGAAAAAAAAATTCAAGACCTGATAACTAATTTTTGGTGTTGCCACCAGAACCTAATTTCCACGGGGGGCAATTAAGGATTTTTTTTTTTTAAAGATTCTATTTATTTATTAGAGAGAGAGAATGAGAGAGAGAGCATGAGAGGGGGGAGGGTCAGAGGGAGAAGCAGACTCCCCGCCGAGCAGGGAGCCCGATGCGGGACTCGATCCCAGGACTCCAGGATCATGACCTGAGCCGAAGGCAGTCGCCTAACCAACTGAGCCACCCAGGCGCCCCAATTAAGGATTTTTATACTTGTATTCACTTAGTGCAACTCAAAATCTTCCTCTGCTAGTGAAAATTGATCAGCGGTAAGGGGATGGTTAGGTAAATTACAGCATGCCCATGTTGGAAATACTGTGAAGTCATTAACAATTACGATCTGGATTTAATTTAACGCTTGGAATTCTATTTAATAACATGAACACATGCTTAGAATACAATGGAAAGTAGAGGAATTACCACTCTCTTAATGTCGTCCTGGTCCGATCATGACTGTCGCGGGAAAATAGGGGAAAAAAACCCAGTACAAACTTTAGAGCGCTCACCAGGCATGGATTACACTGTTATCTGTTTCAAGCAAGAGCGAGGTGTCTCACCACATTGGGCAGAAGTGTTACATTTGCTGTTATGAGAAAAAGAAGCCCCTAATTTTACTCATCTCCAAAACTGAAAGTTGAAGAGTTGAAGCCCTTTTGCCCTTCAGAGCAACTAAACTCAAGAGAGCCTCCTCGTCAGGAGGCCCAGGACCAGATGGCCGACTGGGAAAGACGAATCTGCCCGGGCAAACCTGGGAGAGGGAGACGCATAACATGTGGCAGAGCTGTTTAAACATACGGTCAACCATTGCGCTGTCCCCGAACATTCTCTCACTCTCCAGGAGGGTGGCCGAGCTTGTGGTGCTGCCAGGAAGGAGAGCGGGATCAACCACGAGAAATGGACTCCATTCTCATGGGCCGCCTTCCCTCTTTTGGGAGAAGAAACAGTGTCACGTTCATCTACAATGTTGAGGAGACCTGCCTCGTTCGTTTGTGGGATGGGGAAATAAAAGTCTAACGCTGTGAAACAACCCCTACCAATCCCGATTATTGAAGTAGGATTCTCAGCAACAATTCGCAAGGTCGAGGTAGAGCTCTGTGCTTTGGCGAAGAGAGATCTCTAGGCTTCCCTGTGCACCGATCGGGTGAAGCCGGGGCCAGGGGGACAGATCTCACAGAATCTCACTTACACACCCACACGCACGTACAAAGAAAAGCCTCTGGATGAATGCACACCAAAATTGTAATAATAAATATGTATGAGGAACTAGGAAAGGAATGGAAGAAAAGGGAACTTCACCCTCCCTTACTCTCTATATTTTGGAATTAAAATATATTTTTTTTCTTTCTACAGCCACCGATATTTACTTACTTCTTGTGTGCTTTTTAAAAAGAAGCAAAGATGAACTCACATGTCCCTGGTAGAAACATAAAAATGGTACAGTCACTTGAAAACGGTTTGGCAGTTCCTCAAAAATGAAACATAGAGTTACCATGTGACCCAGCCATGTTACTCTGAGGTGTTCACCCAAGAGGAAAAGAGATCTATGTCGGCAGAAAGACACGCATGTGTATAGAAGCCTCTTTGTAATAGAAAATGGAAGCCACCAAAATGTCCCCCAACTGCTGAATGGATTAGCAGATGGGGATGACACGTAACTGAAGGCTGTTCAACAATTGACACACACAGCAACTTGGATTGATCTCAAAATCATGACCCTCAGTCAAAGAAGCCAGACGAAAAAGAGTCCATGCCATGGATTTCGACTGATAGAAAATTCTAGAAATGCAAACCAGACCCTGGTGACAGAAAGCAGATGGGTGGTTGAATGGGGAGGGGGCAGTGGTGCGGGGTGACAGGAAGGAATTAATTCCAAAAAAGCACTAGGGAAGTGCTGGATATGCTTGCACCCTGCTCTGGGCTGATGGTCTCACTGGTGTAGCTACACCAACATTTATCCAACTGTACAATTTAAATAGGCGTGGTTGACTATGTGCCAATTATACCAATGAATCTGTAAAAAAAAAGTCATGCATGTTTAATATAAGAAATTTGGAAATAACCTAAGAATGAAGAAGAAAAAGAAATAGTACTCTTACTCCCTTGAGAAGACAACAGCTGACAGGTGGGGCTTTTCCATACCCACCGGACTGTAAGCCCCACGAGGATGAGTCACTGGCTGGATTGCCAGGACTATGCTGGAAGAGCGAGTGTTCGACAACTATTTTGAATAAATAAGTGAACGGGTGAAAAACTTACTCTAGGGGCGCCTGCGTGGCTCAGTCGTTAAGCGTCTGCCTTCTGCTCAGGTCCTGATCCCAGGGTCCTGGGATCGAGTCCCGCATCGGGCTCCCTGCTCCATGGGGAGCCTGCTTCTCCCTCTCCCACTCCCCCTGCTTGTGTTCCCTCTCTCGCGCTCTCTCTCTCTCTGTCAAATAAATAAATAAAATCTTTAAAAAAAAAAAAAAGAAAAGAAAAACTTACTCTATTGCATATGATCTCCTTAGAACTTTTTCACAACACTGAAAATTCTTTGAAAATATCTTTGTGGCTCCACGCCGTCCCACTGTCTGGATATATATTAATTTTGGACTTGGGTAGTTTACCATGTTTCAGTATAACCAGTTGTGTGCTGTGATGTTCAACTCTGTGTGCACCTGCTCGGGTATATCATGGAAGGCCCGTCCCTAGTGCAGCCAATTCCCAAACCATGAATGGACCCAATGAAGTGGGCTAAAGGCTCAATTTTACATGGCACAAATAAAAGTTAAGACAGTTACAGTCCCCATCTTTTAAATTCATTTGTTGAAGAACTTCTTCCTTCAGTTTCCTCTTCTGCAAAATGGGAGTATAATGGTCTTTACCTCTCGAGTGTGAAAGGCGTGCGTGCCAAGCCAGTGTGTAGGACAGCACAGGCACTTAAGGGTCATTCTTGTGCCAGAATTGTCCATGGTACCCTCTCGGTTCCCTCAATTCAAATTCTTGGGATCTGCCAGTCTAAAAGCATCTGTCAGCCTGGCTTGGTTGGAATCAAATAATCCAGCCCTGCGGTTCACATTGTTTCCATTTAGCACCACTTTAGAATACTCATTTTAGCCAAAGATAAACACTGGCCCCAGTGGGATTCCAAGTTCTAGATCTAGATAGCTCTGGTGATCAGAAGGATTCGGTGAAGCGATTTTCTTTCGAGTGGAATTCCCCAGCTTTCTGCTGAATTTCATGGCTAGGTGATTCTTGGTTGAAACCAGCAGCTTCATAGAGTCATGGTAGCAAACGGTAAATCATTCTGGGTTTCTCAAGCTCTGTAAACCTTAGAAAACCAGGTGACTCCTGACAGAGCTGTTTGATTTAATAGTTTTGGAGTGGATTTTTAGTCAGCCGCTGGTTCCAGATCCCCAGCTATGAGCAGAAATCTTTAGTGAGCTAAACACGCACACACAAACAAGGTTCTTGTTCCTTTAGATTAACGCAGAGAAGAGGAATATATAAATATATATTGACTCAGAATATCTGCAAATATATTTTTATTTAAACAATCACCTCCCATTTTATAGCTAAGGACACTGAAGCTTAATGAAATCGAGTGACTTGGGCACCTGGGTGGCTCAGTTGGTTAAGCGACTGCCTTCGGCTCAGGTCATGATCCTGGAGTCCCGGGATCGAGTCCCGCATCGGGCTCCCTGCTCGGCGGGGAGTCTGCTTCTCCCTCTCCCACTCCCCGTTTGTGTTCCCTCTCTGGCTGTGTCTCTCTCTGTCAAATAAATAAATAAAATCTTTAAAAAAAAAAAAAAGAAAGAAATCGAGTGACTTGTTCAAACTGCCCTTAGTAAGTGTCCAGAGGGAGGAAATCCAGCTCTCTCTGAATCCAAAGTAAGTATATAATTTACATCATATAAGGTAACAACAGTCAACATTTTCCTCGCACACCACAGTGTGCAAAACACTTTGGGGACATTGTCTGTTTGGGCCCTGATAGCTGTGCTCTGCCAGGGGGCTGCTATGATACAGAGCTTCTCTCTACATCTCCCGAAGTTAGAAATAAGACTGTTGGGCGCCTGGGTGGCTCAGTCGGTTAAGCGACTGCCTTCGGCTCAGGTCATGATCCTGGAATCCCAGGATCGAGTCCCGCGTCGGGCTCCCTGCTCGGCAGGGAGTCTGCTTCTCCCTCTCCCGCTCCCCGCTCTTGTGCTCTTTCTCTCTCTCACTCTCTCTCTCAAATAAATAAATAAAATCTTAAAAAAAAAAAAAAAAGAAAGAAGACTGTTCTCCGACTTCGTGCTACTCGAAGTGTGGTTCTGGGCCCTGCAACACAGACATCATGGAAGCTTCTTAGAAATGCAGACTCTTGGGCTCCATCCAGATCTGCCAAGTCAGAATCTGTATTTTAACAAGATCCCCAGGGGACTTTAGGCACATTACAGTTTGAAAAGCCACCGAAGGTCTGCATCTTGGCCGGAGCAGAGATACCCAGAGTCACTAAGACAGAGAGGGTCCCCCAGCCTGGAAGGTCTTGCGTGACACTGGTTGAAACGCTGAAGAAAGCATGCGTGCATTGAATCGGGCTGGTCAGGCAGGGAGGACTAGAAAGGGATGCCACAGAGGTGACCACTGACAGGCCAACCCAGCTGTGCTCACGGATGGAGGCTTTAAGCTAATGGTCAGGGGCAAGGTCAGTCGTGCCGTGCGAAGGATGCATGAGGCATCCAAGCCTGCTGACACCGCACCTTTGTCATGCAGACCTTGGGATCATAGGATAGGCAGATTCGAATCCATTTTTATTGTTCAAGCTTCATGAAGACCTTCCTAGACGACAGGGCAAAGAAGATGCCATGTCTGCCAGGTATCAGTCTAAAGCTCCTCTTTGTTTACAAATCACATTTGCTTACTCGTTTGTGTCTCTCTTGGAGGACATTTCCCATGTCTCAAGTGATGCATGAGTGGTTGGATGTCACCCTGCGCCCACGAGTTCTGTCCTCCCCTACCTGGGATGGAACACAGCCGCAAGAGGGAGCGGACCTCCTGTGGTTCACCTCTCATTTTTAAGGGAATGTGGCCAACTCTGAGCTTACAATCGCTCACATCATTCATGAGCCCCTCCTTTGTGGAAGGTGGCGGGAAGCTGTGTGGGTCATGTCTGGAGGTGGCTTGAACACTGCCCTGGTAGGAGATGAAGATCCCAAGAAGGCTCTGATGGGTCTCTCTTTGGTGCCTTAAAATCCCCAACTCATTGAAATAAACGGAATTCAGATATGTCAGAGGCAGAGAGGGGAGGTCATTCCAAAGTCTGGTAGAACCAAAGCTGACATTTAAATCATCTTCTTACCTCTTGTCTAAAACCATTTCCTCCAGGCTTCTCATCTGGCTTCCCCAGTGGGTCTGCTCGGGGAGAGCCCTTATTCCAACCAAAATACTCAAGACACGTGGTCTTACATCTTCCTCCAAATCTCCACGTCTTTCCATGAGCCTCATTAAATGGGATACACATTAGACAGCTGTATTGAAGATGTTCTGGAGACTACTTCTGCCAGACCAGCCGCTGCCTAGGACTACCATTATCGCCCCAGGGCCGGCTCTGCAGCTCAGGCTGGTGGGAGGGATGGGCGAGAATGTTACAACGATGCTCATGAGGCCACATGGGGAGCCATGTGGTTTGGGGTCAGGAAACCAGGTGCCTGCTGTCAGGCTACACCCACCAACTTATTCACTACCAAGTCAGGTGCCTCTTCATTTTGGCAGCTCAGAAATTACGAGCCGACAATCGGGTGGCACGGAAATCTGTCAACAAAGTTATCAGCTAATCAGAAAAATGTGCTTGGATGTGGTTTTAGACATCCTGAAAGCTAGCCCAATGTGGCATAGGGTGGAAATTGCTATGCCCAGGATGAGTGATGGGATGTGTGTGTGCATGCACACATTTGTGGTTGAACACAGAGAACCTGCCTTTGTTCTTAATGATCAGATGAATGATGAGAGATTTTGACAAATGGGATAATTTTGTAATAACTTTCTACAGAGAACTAATCGTATATTCGCCCAAATTCAAAGTGTATATTTAAGACGAGTTATGGATTTTTTGGGTGCTCTTCAACAGATAGAAACACTAGAATCTAAAATGTTTAATATTAATTATTTAACTATGCAATTTAGTCCTAAATACACTCTCCTGGTGAAATATTCAGTGATTACAGACAGAGAGAAGCTCTTCCTTGACCACCTCCCACCACCCCCTAACTTCTTTCCGGAGGTAAGCCCTGTGGTCATTTGGGTATGAAAGTCTTTTCTCTGCAATGATAAACATGCAGACAAATAGATAGTTATTTTGTTTCCAACAGAAATACCATTATATTAAACACATCATCTGGAATTTGCTCTGTTCATTCAGAAACAGACCCTGGAGATCTCTCCCTGCTAATACATATAGATGCACCTCGTTCTTTTTTTTTTTTTTTTTTTTAAGATTTTATGTATTTATTTGACAGAGAGAGAGAGAGCACAAGCAGGGGGAGCGGCAGGCAGAGGGAGAGGGAGAAGCAGGCTCCCTGCTTGATGTGGGGCTTGATCCCAGGACCCCAGGATCATGACCCAAGCCGAAGGCAGACGCTTAACCGACTGAGCCACCTAGGCGCCTCCACCTCATTCTTTCCAACTGCTGCATCGGATTCCATGGAATGAATATACCAGCCTTTACAAAATCATTGTCTTATTGATGGACATGGAGATTGTTTTCCGTTTTCACCAACACAAGTACCTTTGCTGTGATACCTCCTCGAGAGCATGCGTGAATATTCTCTAAAGGGGACAGCACTGTGGGACGGCTGAGACATGGGGATGCGAGCTTCGTATGTTAAAACACCCTCCTCTGATCCCCCTGCAATGGCTGAACCAATTCCCACACCCTCAGGAGTGTGAGATCCTAGGTCCCCTCCCCAGTGCTCAATATTAAACTTGTGGAGATTTGCCTTTTAAAGAGTGAAATACTGCTGTTTAACGTGCATTTCCCTGGTTATGAGTTAGAGAGAGCTCCCTTTCAAGCTGTTTTGCTTCCTTCATTTGGGAAAGGCCTCTGCACACTTTCGCGCGTTTTAAAACTGGGGTTATTTGTCTTTTTCTTTGGGATTTGTGGGAGCAACGCTCCTTTCCGAAGAGATATTGCAAAAAGCAAGTGGTGACAGACAGTTTTCTCTCTTTCAGAAAGTCATAAAAGCATCTGCTTGCATAGGAACGGAGGGGGAAAAAAAGCCTGTGGTGTGTGTCTGTGTCTGTGTTTTTTTCCATAGCGTGACTTCAACACCCACACATGTTTAGTAAAAACGGAGTGAAGCCCCCAAAGATTGCAACGGCAAAGATGAAAGACAAAGAAAAGTAAAGTCGTTCTATCAGACGCTTAATAACAAGAAGGGCAATTTTCAGCCAACAGCTGAAATGTGGCTTTCGTGTTCCGCCAAAGGCTCACTTTGCAATCCCAGGGCTGGTTCCTTCGGCTCCTTTCCGTAGAAATCTTTTCGCTACCGGTAGCTTGGGATCTGGGCTCGTGCCCACCAGTTGCCCACCTAAGGAAGTGACGTCAGTCTGTGGCCCGCAGCTGGGGTTATCTGAGAGGCTCATCGCCCATGGTAGTGACAGAGACAGAGGAGTGCCAGATGACAATGGGGAGTGGCAGCCCGGGCTTCTTGACTTACCCTCAACCGCAAGGGAACTTATCTCCACAAGGCATCTTCCTGGGTGAAAGCTAAAGTTTGGGTGCTTGAGAAAGCAGGGCACTTAGGGGGTGCAGAAGGGCTGAGGAGGAAGGGGGCAGGAGAGCTGTCCTCTCTGTAGTCGGTTCTGATGGGTGTGTGTGGATGAGGCCCAGGAGCAAATTTAAAGATCATCTCCAAAGATGGGTGTGGTATGGAGTAGAGCGCTGGGGATGTGTGACAGAATCCCTTTAGCCCTCTGTTTTATGTATCGTTCAAAAAGACTCTCGAGGGGTGAGGCTCCAGCCATTTTTCAAAACAGGCTTGGGAGAGGTAGTGTTTCCAGCCTTTGTGGAAGTGGCTAGCGAGATAAAAGGAAGCCCAGGCGAAGTTTGCAGCAAACAGACCCAAGAAGGGGCAGGGGACAGCTTGGCAAGCAGCAGGACCCCGCTGGACAGCTTGGGGAGCACAGATTGCTGGACCCGTCCCTACAGTTTCTGGTTCGCCGGGTGTGATGTACCCCCACAGCTTTAACAAATGTCTGGGCGCTGCTGCTGGTGGTCTGGGGAACACCCTTTGACAACCACTGGGCTAGAGTTGCCAGGGAAACCTTTAATCAGGGAGAAAACAGATGCCGGGTAGGTGTTTTAGATGGTTGTGTCTGTGATCTCTCCTTCGGCTGCTGGGGGAGGGAAGTCAGAGGAGAAAGGTCTATGGACACAAATGCTCTACAGCAAAGTCTGCAGATGGCAGATGAGGGACCAGGTCTGCCTGATGAGCTTCTAAAGGCAAGGGAGGCTCAAGTCCTTGGTGGTACCGACTGCGGAGCTGTGATGTCTTAGAAGGATCACCCTAGTCAAAACTGAGGGCCAGGGCCAGGATTAGATTGAGCTGGGATGGAGAATAAAATACGAGTGAGAGAGAGACCACATTCCACCCAGGTATTTATTATTTTAACCATTAAAATCCCGTAAAATTAAAGTAATAAATACTACGCACGTGGCTAAATAAAGGTCAAGTCATTCTTTGAAGCCTAAAGACAAGAGACTCCTATTCCTTGTTCCTTTTTTCCTGGCTTCCCGTCCTAGTCCCCCAAACAAACATTTCTGTGCTTCTCAAACTTTTCTGGGTGCACAGATCCCATGGGAACCTTTTAAATGCCAGTTTGACTCAGTGGCTCTGGGGCAGGGCCAGAGATCCTATATTTCTAACCATTTCCCAGGTTATGCTAATGTTGGTCTGTGGGCCAGACTTTGTATTGGAAGGTTTTAAATCATTCTTTTAATTCTGTGTTTTGGTAATCAATTTTAGACATTATTCATATGCTTCTTGCTGTAATACATGAGGATTTCCTTCCTATACCTAAAGCCTTATTTATCTTTCCATCTTTATGATATACTTTTAGTCAGTATTTTTATCAATATTAATAAACCATGTTTATATTACAGTGACAATGTAAAGTTGTTCAGTGAAGAGCCAAGTATAGTGAACTGTCATTGCAGTTCATTTCTTACAAAGCCTTTTGTTTTACCCAGAGTTTTAAATTGCTTTTCTTTTCTTCTTAACAACGTCTTGCTCATAATAATCCTGTTTCTCCTCCAAAAGCTCACCATAGCAGATATTCTATGAAGTCCCCTTTTCTCTGGAAGACTTCCCTACCTCCACTCACTTTAATTCTTCGCCAAATCCAAAAACAAACCCTTTCTGCCTCTGAGCAGCCCTCAAGCCATTCGCTCCTCCTAGAAAATCAGCCCTTATCCTACAATCTACGTGCAAATCATTGCTCAATTGTAACACAAACTTCCAAAGCTATTTAGCTTCTTTACCCCCATCAGTAGAGATGTCTCTCTCTGCTTTTCTGTATCTCCCTTAGTCCTCCATTGTGCATCTGCATGTGTATGTGCTCAGGCACACACACACTAGTATATTTGTATACATACTGTGTATATACATACATGTGTATACCTCCTGATGTTTTCTTATTCTGTCTTATGTTAATTACTTGGTATTTGCTCTATCTCATGCAATAGACAGTGACGGCTATAAGAATTTACCAATGGCTTACTGCACATCAGGGTTGTTTCTCTCCTTCTGGCTCCTCCCCCTTTCTTGTTACCATTTTCCGCTGTCTTCATTCTTCATGAAGACACCTTTTGCTTCTTCCTCTCCTCCATGTCTCTTTTTTAAGAGACATCTTTCTCTATGGAACCAAAACTAATTCATGAAAATAACAGCCACCGGAAAGCCTTCAGGCTTTCAGCAGCCATGTGGTGGTGCAGGGAGGTGAAGGGGCGAGTATGTTGATGCTGTGTTTATGCCATGCTGTTCACCTGTGTGCCCACTGTTAAATCCTTCATTTAATATATGTCCAGCCAATAAGTCCGTGTGCAGGATATGGACATTTGGTGATAGGGACTATGTCTTTTATAATAACTTCTTCTTAAAGGAAGCTCCTCCCTGTGTCTTGGAATGGCTCTTCTTTCCATACTTCAGCATAAATGACACCACCTAGTGTCCCCAATTAATAGTCTCCATTTATCCATACCCTTTGAAGTGGACTTGGCAGCTCTCCCCATGGAGAGGTGGAGTCTATTTCCCCATTGCTTAAATCTGGGCTAAACTTATGACTTACTTTGACCATTAGGACGTGGACAGAAGTGGCCATGGCCAGTTCTGAACCCAGACCTCGAGAGGACTTGTGCATGTCTACTCTCTCTGTTAGGACCTTATCATCAGCATGTGTCCAGACCCAGGCTAGCTGGCCGGAGGATGGGGGACCACATGGGTGAGCACGAAGACCGTAGTGCACAGCCAGCCCCGGTCAACTTGTTAGTGGGCACAGATATATGAGCAGCCCCAGCTGAGGTCAGCTGAGGTTAGTTGAGACCAGAACTGCCCAGCTGAGCCCAGTTTAAACTGCAACTTATAGAATCAAGAGCTAGATAATAATCATTGTGGAGTGGTGTGTTAAGCAGCAATAGCCAACTGGTACACCTGGTTTATTTCCTTCAGAGCACTTCTCAGGAAATTCAGCTAGCTGCTCAAAGACTCCACTTCCTTAAAAAGCACACACCCTGTCTTGTAGAATTATTATGGTACTTAATGGGATGATATTTGTAAGGCTCCTGCACAAACTAGGTGCTCAGGACATTTATTTATTTTCTCTTTCCCTGGAGAAGATTGAGGATCACTGTCAGGAGGAAGCCTGAGATACTCTCCCTGAGGAACAAGAGAAAGTCCCGAGAAAGCCCTGAGAGACTTTGGAACCATAAGAAGAAAGGTTGTTGGAAAGAGGGAGCCAGACAAAGAAACAAACAAAAAGCAGAAATAGACCCATAAGTACAGAGAACAAATTGACGGTTGCCGGGGGGGGGGGGGGGCGTTGGGCACAATAGGTGAAAGGGTGTGTGTGGGGGAAGGGGAACCCAGGGTGAGAGAGCAAAGCTAGCAAACCTGCTAATTCCATTGAATTGGAGTGATGTTCTTGCATTGTCATTGATCGGATTTCTCTGTAGTGTTGAGAAATGAAGTCTTTTTTTTTTTTTTTTAAGATTTCATTTATTTATTTGACAGAGAGAGACACAGTGAGAGAGGGAACACAAGCAGGGGGAGTGGGGGAGGGAGAAGCAGGCTTCCCGCTGAGCAGGGAGCCCAATGCGGGGTTCAATCCCAGGACCCCGGGATCATAACCTGAGCCGAAGGCAGACGCTTAAAGACTGAGCCACCCAGCCACCCCAGAAATGAAGTCTTTTAACAGAAGAAGGATGAGCACTGTTGCTTTGGCACCTGCAGAATGCCAGGCAACCATACAAAAGAGTAAACTGAGGCTCTGGGACACAGACCATGCAGTAAGTGTAGCATCGGACGGACCCAGATATAACCGTAACACTGTGATGATACCCTCTGACAGCAAGCATTGCTCATGAGCTAGGGCCAGGTGCCAGGTCCTGGCATGGTTCTTGCCCATGTTAGCTCTTTTTGACCTGACAGCAACCCTCCAAGGGGCGGCTATCGCCACATTTTACAGATAAGGAAAGTACTTGCCTGGGACACACAGTAAGCGGCTGTCACCCCAGCACGTTCTGCTGAGTGGGGACCTTTCACTCGCTTTCTTGGCTATCCCCAGAGGTGGGGGGAGAGTTTGAGAAATTGGGTAGGTAGTAGGAGCCTCAAAAAGGAAAGAGAAATGAGTGAAATCTCTGAGGGCAACAGGAAGGAAGAATGGGTCATCTCAGAGGTAATGGCGGGACTGAGGAGTAGAAGGGGACCTATTTCCCTGCAGCCTCTCTTCAGAGCTCCCTGGATGCAGGACAGCGGACGTCTCCCTCTTATGTCGTTTGGAATATAGGGAGGAAAGTCTTCATCAATACGTGTCAGAGAAGGGGACAAGAAGAGGGGTCCCAAACTCCTGCAGCTTGAGATATATTGAATAAAATGCTCAACACCATGGAAAAACAAATTCTACGTTTAAAAAATATCAAGTAAATTTCTCTCCTGCAGGACCCCTCAGAACCTTCTCTCCTGCAGGACCCCTCAGAACCGTCTCTCCTTCCGGACTCCTCACAACCTTCTCTCCTGCAGGACTCCTCAGAACCTTCTCTCCTGCAGGACCCCTCAAAACCTTGTTTCCTGAAGGACTCCTCACAACCTTCTCTCCTGCAGGACTCCTCAGAACCTTCTCTCCTGCAGGACCCCTCAAAACATTGTTTCCTGAAGGACTCCTCAGAACCTTCTCTCCTGCAGGACCCCTCAAAACCTTGTTTCCTGAAGGACTCCTCACAACCTTCTCTCCTGCAGGACTCCTCAGAACCTTCTCTCCTGCAGGACCTCTCAGAAATTTCTCTCCTGCAGGACCCCTCAGAACCTCAGTTCCTGAGGGACTCCTCACAACCTTCTCTCCTGCAGGACTCCTCAGAACCTTCAATATGTTGCTTTGCCTGTTTTGCAAACAGTTTCACCTTTTGCTGAATACCTACTCACACCTTGGGCCATGGGACTCAACTATGTTGTTCTGGGGCATATTTTTCTAAATGTGGTTAATACTGAAAACTGGATGACTATTTCTTAGACGAAACCCTGTGAGCAATCTGAGGCCCAGGATGGCGTCTTAATTCGTGATTCCCTGCATCCAGCAGGTAGAAGCTCAGTCAGCAACGGTGTGCTTGGCAGGTGTGTGGCTGAGAAGAAAACAGGAGCCCGGAGGCCTCGGGGTCAACTGCCCCTCCCCCACCCCCAAGAAGCTCTACTTTGGGCTCCATTGTAGGGACCTGCTCCTCTGATGTGGTTGTTTTGATGTGGCCATTTTGAAACTGAGGACATTTTGACACAGCTATTTTAATGCCGTGGAAATTTTCTGACTTTTTAAAAACACCAGCCATTTTGAACATTCAGCTTTTGAAAAAAATTATCACGTATCAGTGTGGCATGGGGTCAGGGACAGGGCGAGGGTCAACATTGTGGGGAGGATAAGGGACAGGATGAGGCTGTGGGATGGGGGCCCATTTTTATTTACATTTTTTACAGGAAAAAAAAAAGAGTGAAAAGTTTAATGGTCTGATTTTTAGCGTCACCAAAAAGCACCCAAGTGTATAAAGCCTGTCAGTAATCAAGACAGTGTGGTATTGGGGAAAAGAATATGCAAACAGATCAATGGAACAGAATAGAGAGCCCGGTGATCGACCCCCATAAATACAGTCAACTGATCTTTGGCAAAGGAGATACAATGGAGCAGAGATAGTCTTTCCTACAAATAGTGCTGGAACAACTGGGCATCCCACATGCGAAAAAAAAAGACGAGTGAATGAGTCTAGACACAGACCTTGCACCTTTTACAAAAATTAACTCAAGATGGACCACAGATCGAAATGTAAAATGCAAAATTGTAAAACTCCTAGAAGACAACACAAGAGTAAGCCCAGGTGACTTGGGGCATGGTGATGACTTTTTAGACATAACACCAAGGTGCAACCTGTGAAAGACATCATTGAAGAACTGGACTCCACTAAAATTGCCAAACTGGGAAAGATAGCCAAAATAAGCCAAACTGGGAGAAGATATTTGCCAAAGACACATCTCGTAAAGGACTATGACCCCCAAATATACACGGAACTCTTAAAACTCACCAATAAGAAAACAACCTGATTTAAAAAGGGGCCACAGGCCTTAACAGACATCTCACTAAAGAAGATCTATGGATGATAGATAATCATATGAGAAGATGCTCCACGTCATATGTCATCAGGGAAATGCAAATTCAAATGACAAGGTATTACTACGCACCTAGGAGAACGGCCAAAATCTGGAACACGGACGGCACCAGATGCTGGTGAGTATATGGGGCAACAGGACCGCCCATTCAGTGCCGGTGGGAATGCAAAATGGTATGGCCGCTCTGGAAGACAGTTTGGTGCTTTCTTTTCTTTTCTTTTCTTTTTTTTTTAAAGATTTTATTTATTTGACAGAGAGAGACACAGCGAGAGAGGGAACACAAGCAGGGGGAGTGGGAGAGGGAGAAGCAGGCTTCCCCCAGAGCAGGGAGCCCGACGTGGGGCTCGATCCCAGGACCCTGGGATCATGATCTGAGCTGAAGGCTGACGCTTAACGACTGAGCCACCCAGGCGCCTCAGTTTGGTGCTTTCTTAAAAGAAAAACTAAACATACTCTTACCACCCAATGCAGTGATCGAGTTCCTTGGTATTTGCCCAAAGGAGCTGAAAACTTATGTCCACATAAAAACCTGCACATGGACGTTTATAACAGCTTCGTTCATAAGCCCAAACTTGGAAGTACCAAGATGTCCTTTAGTAGGTGAATGGATAAATAAGCTGTGGTCCATCCAGACGGT
Organism: Mirounga leonina; assembly: GCF_011800145.1. Lineage (NCBI taxonomy): Eukaryota > Metazoa > Chordata > Mammalia > Carnivora > Phocidae > Mirounga > Mirounga leonina. Next base: position 43,946,291 of record NW_023270855.1, on the reverse strand, counting down.
GGAACAGTTTTCAGTGCTAAAAAAAAAAAAAAAAAAAGGAGCCAACGAGCTACGAAAAGGCAGGAAGGAAACATCAATGTATTTTACTAAGTGAGAGAAGCCAATCTGAAAAGTCTATATCCAGGAGGGTTCCAACCCAAAAGGCAAACTATGGAACCAACAAAAGGTCAGCGGATGCCTGGGGTTGGGGGCGGGGGAGGGAGGGATGAAGGGGGGTGGGGAGCAGAGAGGATTTTTAGGGCAATGAAATGATTCTGTAGGATGATGATTCGGGTTCATGTCTTTACAGTCTGCGTTTGTCCAAACCCATAGTGAGTACAATACCAGGAGTGAACCCTAAGGTAAACTGTGGACTTTGGGGGGTAAGGATGTGTCCATGTAGGTTCATTGATTGTAGCAAATGTATCCTCCGGTGCAGGCTTCTGATCTTGGCGGGGTGGGGGGGGTGTTGCTCCTATGTGGCAACTGAGGATATGTGGGAACTCTCTGTACCTAAAACCGCTGTAAAAATGGTCTTTTTATTAAAAAAAAAAAAAAAAAAAAAAAGCCTGTCAGCGCATCTGGCTGTATCGTTGTCAGTTATCATCATCGTTCACTACAAAGATTCCCCAGCAGTTAGCAGGGGCCCTCCCTCCATCTGGGGTATGGGGAGGGAGGGAGGGAGGAGGTGAGTGCTCTGAATTCACCCCATGCCTCCCAGCGGGGTAAGTGGGAGAAGGGACAGTGGTGGCAGAGCGGGTTCCTGCGGTGGCCCAGTGAAGGGGAAGCTCTAAGGCTTCTGGCCGGTGGGAGCTCGTGCTGAAAGCCTGCCCAGAAACCTGGTTTTACTGTTTCTCCTGAAGTTTCCCACACCGCAGCCCATGATCTATTAGAAGTGGAACCTGGGACTTTCCATCACACCTGGCATCAGATCAAAACGACAGCCTCTGGCCTCGAGTCCCCACAGATTGGGCCCTTCCTGTTTCTCTGGCTGCCCCCCCACACCTCTCTGTCCCCCAGCGGCTCCGTCCTCTCATCCTTGGACACATCAGGCTCTTCCTGACACCTGTTCCTGCTGTTGGGAATGGTCATCCCAAGCTTCACCTTCGTGGGAAGGTCCTGGGATTCGGGTCTTAAATGTCACCTCTTGGGCACCTGGGTGGCTCAGTCGGTTAAGAGTCTGCCTTCGGCTCAGGGTGTGATCCCAGGGTGCTGGGATCGAGCCCCACATCGGGCTCCTGGCTCAGCGGGGAGCCGGCTTCTCCCTCTGCCTCTCTCCCTGCTCATGCTCTCTCCCTGCTCATGCTCTCTCTCTCTCTCTCTCTCTCTCTCTGTATCTCTGTGTCTCAAATGAATAAATAAAATCTTAAAAAAAAATAGAATCTACAGGTATCAGGGCGCCTGGGTGGCTCAGACGGTTAAGCGTCTGCCTTCGGCTCGGGGTGTGATCCCGGGATCCTGGGATCGAGCCCCGCATCGGGCTCCTGGCTCAGCAGGGAGCCTGCTTCTCCCTCTGCCTCTCTCCCTGCTCATGCTCTCTCTCTCTTTCTCTCTGTATCTCTGTGTCTCAAATGAATAAATAAAATCTTAAAAAAAAAAAAAAAGAATCTACAGGTATCCTGGAAAAACAGTGCCGGCTTTAAGCCTACTGTGGCAGGAGGGACCCCCCCACCCCCGTCCCCTTTCAAGCCCCTCTGAGCTCCAGGAGAGGAGAGTGGCTTTGCCCTTGGCTTGTAGCAGAATGAGCCGTCCTAAGGTACAGATACTAGCAGCAGCGTAGACCTGTGCTGGCCACTGTAGTGGCCACTAGCCACCTGTAGTTATTTACGTGTAAATTGAAACCAGTTGCAAGACAATAAATACAATACATCAGTTTCTCAGTCACACTAGCTACACTTTAGGTCCTCATCAGCCACCTGTGGCTGGCCGCTGCCCACTGAACCTACAGATAGAGAACATTTCCCCCACCCTAGAAAGCTCTATTGTTGGACGGCACTATCCTGGACCCCCAGCACTTACAGGAGGTGTGTCTTTTCCATTAATGTAGTCAAAAAACTATTTGTAAGTGCCTAGAATGCGCTGCTGGGCTGCCACCCACGGTCCCTATCCTCGTGGAGTTAGTGGACAAAGAGGGGTCCTCACCAATTTTTTTCCCTCGGAAGTTTGCCCTGGGACTCCTTGTACCTGCAATGATCAGACCCTCACCACCAAACTGCTGTGAACCCCTTCAAGATGCTTTGGGCTCCCCAAGTTAGTAAGGCCTTCCTTAATTGATGAAGAGTAGAGATCTAGCGTGGCTTCTTCCAAAGACTCCACCGTGCCTTTGGAATATGACTGTCCCACTCTGTATGGAAGGTTCTGGAAGGAGGCAGGATTACGACTCTAGTTTAAATACGGAGAATCTGGGAAGCAGAGGATGCAAGCAAAGCGCATTTCCTCTCTGCCAGAGGCAGTGTTAGACACGTGGAAGGTGGCGGACAAGCAGGAGGGAACCCAGACGTGGTGCTCCTGTTGGCCCCTGCAACTAGGTATGCGGGTCTTTCCTCTGTTGCAGGCAGCAGATCTTGTGGGCTCCAGCATCCATTCCCCCAGGTACTCCCTCAGCTGGCCCTGGGACCAGAGGACATGCACGTACTGCCCTGCCCTCTAGAACTCTCCTTCGACAGGGTAAGAACACAAAAAGAGAAATGCCCTCTGTCCAAGGACACCTGCAACCTCATAATCACCCAGCTCTGAATTCCACCTGCACATGGAGAAACACGGCGAGGGGACAGAAGTCGGGGGTCCTCCCCACGAGGAATGTACCTACACTGGATGACAGCAAAAGGAATCACATTGGTCTTGGCTCCTTGGAGAAATCAGTTCTCTCTTTTTCCTCTTCATGTTTCCCTGCCTCCCCAGCCTCCAGCCTCTTCTCTGCATCCCTGGGGAGGGGCTTGGGTGTTCTAAAGCAGCCCTTCTAGAACTTGGTGCTGCCTGAGCTTCCCTACCTCGCCTGGACTACGAGGGACCACACAACGGAAGCAATCACCCCATGACAGCACATTTATCCTTCTCTTCTTCCCTGACCCCCTCCCCGACTTCCCTTCCTCCCACCAGCCTCACCCCAACCCTCAGTGTCTCCCTGGGATGCCCTTACCTGGTGAAGAAATGGCTTGAGTCCCGAGGACGTGGAAGGACAGCATCTTTCCAGCCAGGGGGTTCCTGCACCCATAGCACGTGTCTCAGCCTCCTGAAAGCGCTCCCAGGCCCCCGGGCCAGCCGCCCAGGGGAGAAGCAAGCACTCTGCTCCCCCGGCCCGAGGAACGGCCCAAAACCAGTTCAGGGAGCATTTCTCCTCTCTATTGCGCCTTCTTTTCTCCGTCCAGAATCGCAAATACAGAGGGAGAAGTGAAAGGCCAGAGCCCTTGGCTGGGGGACCATTTTAGACACAATACTCAACGACTCTGGGCCGAGAGCAGGGAAGTCATGGTTCCCTCAAGGCTCTGATGAATCAACAGGTGGTTTCACTCTTACTGCTCACGGTCGGTAGCTCTCGAACGTGCTGCTCGTCGGCCTTTCCCATGGAGAGAGTAAACGGAACCGCATCTGAGGCATCACTGTGCTCTGCGTGAACGGACAGTGACAGATGGGCCGAGGGTCTGCGGAGGGCCACATTCTGCCGCCCTGGGGAGTCCACGGGGCGACGAATGCCCCGAAGAGAGGAAACCGGTCTCCACAAGCGTGTAGCTGTGATTTTTCCCCCAGAACAAAGATAAAAGAGGGGTCTTCGTCGTAATGACAAGGAACTGACTTGGGTCTTTTTCTCTGTTACAGGCAGCAGAGGGTATGGGCTGCAACTTCTGTTCCAGGGTTATGCCCTTACACGCCCCTCCATCGGCCAGGCGCAGCACCTGACCCTGGGACCCGGGAGGGGTGCAATTATGTTGTGATCGAAGGCCCTACCAGAGCCATGGGCTGCAGACCTTCATCTGTGGACTTCATTAAGAACATAATATTTCATACGTTTGGGCTTTTACGAAAATGTCATTGAAATAGCCATCATTAACCAGATGAAATGTGCTGTCGGTGTCCATGCATCGGACGGATAGTGGTCACGTCAAGATGAAAGCTTACTGTATCTGACCCCAACTTTAAGGTGTCTGTGACCCTCCAACGCTCCCTGGCTTCCTAGACATCACACACATGACTTTCTAAAGCAGCGCCCTTCAGTAGGGTTTTCAGAGATCTGTGCTGCCTGCTGCAGAAGCCACCCATGTCCGTGGGGCCATTGAGCACTTGCAACATGGATGCTGTGACCAAGGAACTAGTTACATTTCAATCAGTTTGGATCTGAAAAGGGCCCTGTGGCCAGGAGCGACTGTGTCTGCATCAGGTGGGAGGGCTCTACGGGTTTGGGCAAAGCTGTCAAGGCCAAAGAGGGTGACACGGTGACGGACAGTGCTGGGGGCGCTGGTCCCCTGCAAGTCCAGCCAGACCTGAGGGAGACCTTAGCAACCTGGCAAAGCTGATCGCTCTCAACAGCCTCTCTTCCTCCCCCCCCCACCCCCCAATTTCCCTGTAAGTAGCTGTGCTGTCTAGGAAAAGACATTGTTCTTAGCCTCTCCCGTCTGTAGATGAGTCTTCAGGAAAGATGGTTTCCCTTAACCCAGTGGTTCTTGGTTTTTCACTTCTGGTTGCAAATCATCAACTCTGCTGATTGCTGGAGCTGCAGCTGGTGACTCCCCATCCCCACCCTCCGGGGCCACCCCACCAGTGACAACACAGGCAGGGGTGGCCTGACTTCCTTTAGTGTTTTTGCCGATGTTGTCTGCACAGAACGCATAGAAGCGTTGCCCCTCATCCCAGGCAGAGAGCAGACCAGCCTTCCTCCCACACACAGCTGGTGGGGCCACCTTCTCCTGGACCCTCTCCTGTTGTGCTCCACGGTGAGTATCACCCTTCTCATCCGCGCATCCCAGGGTCTCCTGTGCCCTCACTGTGCATTGCTTTGATGGCTTCTAAAACCCAGGCTTTTGCTCATTTGTCCAGCGGTCATGAGCACCAGGTGCTTTGCTAGAAGCTTCCAGGGAGGCAAAGGTGAATTAGGTAGTGGCTTGTCCAGGCTTCCTAGGATGAGTAATAAGACACCCTCCCACCCACACATGTGAAGTAAAGGTTCAAGGCAGTCTGTTTTGTGATTTGTTCCTTACAGGAGGGAGAAGCAGGCACTTGGGACAGGTGACAAGAAGGTGGTCAGCACTAGGAGAGTGAAGCCCCCAGGAGGGCCTTGGGTCTGAGAGACTGCCCCATGGACAGGATGCCCAGGGCAGCATTCTCTGTAGCAGTGAGAAATTGGAAGCAAGCAAACTTTGCACCGAGAGGTGACTGGTTAAGTGAACTGTGACATAACCAGACAATGGAATACCCCACGGCTATCCAGTCTGACGAGAGCTCCACGTTAATCCGCAAAAGTGGGCTGGGAAAGAACGTTAACTAGAAAGCTGGATCGATAAAGATTTGTGCAGTCCGATTCCCTTCCCATTAACTGTGTGTGTGTGAGGTTATGTTGCAGAGAAAACATCTAAAAGGATGCATCTCAGAAAGTGACTAATAGCCAACCCAAGAAAGAGTTGTTTGAGCAGTTTTAATTGTTGTCATCGTATTGATTTGCTCTGGGGTTGTTGCTGTTGTTATTTTTGTGCAATATGAAATGTACAAGATCTCCTTTATAATCAGAAAACAGCAAAGCTCCTTTATTTTCAAGGACTCCTCAGTGACTACGGCTTTGTCTTTTCCAACACGCGTACCCTCTGCAGTTTCCCATCAGCCGAGGCTCTGTAGCTGACCAGTGCGACAGGCGAGCTGTCGCCGAGCCCGGAGCTGGACATGGGGGGCGGCCACCAGCCTGCCGGAGCCCGTCTCCTCCTCCCTCTGCTGAACAAGCCCCTGGAGCTCGACATCTCTTTTCTCCATATCTGTCTGTCTGCTCTGAGGCCGCCCAGCAGGACTCCCCACTCACAGGCTACTGCGGGGCAGGGGTGGGCGCCCGACCCAGGCTTGCAGCCTGCTAGACAGCTCAGAGACCCTGCTTTCAGGCTGTGTTAAAAAAAGCAGAGCTACCAAAAAAATGCAAGAGATGATTCAATCTCGGTGTAGCAAAGTGAACAAAAATCAAAGTAACACCCACATTCCTCACTCGCATTAGTATCTGTATCCAGCTCACCGGCTCCAGTGGGCAGGGAGGCTGGGGTTCCATGATGATGTTTTTTTAAAGTAAACTCTACACCCAACAATGGGGCTTGAACTCACAACCTGGAGATCAAGCATCCCAAAGTTCTACTGAGTTAGCCAGCCAGGCGTCCCTCCATGATGATTTTTGTGTCGATTACTTAAGGACAGAGGAGAACAGAAAAATAATGGTTGGATAGTAATGGAGGCCAGCCTAACTTTTCTCAGAGGTACTTTTTTTTTTTTTTTTTTTTGGTAAATTAACAGCTCTCTCTTCCTTCTACCACCACCAAAGCTCCTATACCTATCTCCTATTTTCTGGCTTTCATGCCTTTGTGGATACGTTTCCCTGCTCTCGAGCAGTGTTCTCTCCCCTCATTGCACTTCCCCATCATCCCCAGCCTTCAAGAGTCAGCAAAAAAATGTCACCTCCTCAGTGAAGCCCTCCTGGGTTTCCCTAGCGCTGGAGTCATGATTTCCTCCTCTTAATTCCCAAAGCGATTGGTAGCATTTAGCATTGTTGGTATTTGCAGCAATGACGTATCCATTGTACTTGAATGTGAGCTTCTTGAGGACATGGATCATGTCTCATACCGTGTTTAAGCCGAGCAGGTGTATCTGGTGTCAAGACACACTGAAGGAGTAGCTGGGAGATGAAGAATGTTCCCTCCTTCTCACACAGCCCTTTGCATTCTGCAAAGAGCATTGCACTTGACCCTTGCCACAAGCCCTTGCAAGCCAAGGAAATCTAGGCTCGGTGAGGGCATGTCGCTTCTTGCTAAGGTCCCACAGGCAGAAAGGGATGGACCCAGGGACAGCTGGGGGTCCGTCGTGCTTCCCCTCACCACATCCGTTATGCTGCGGGACATGGGCAGGCTTTTCAGACTTGAGCAGTTGCAGCCCCATAAAGAGGCCACCCTTCCAAGGGCGGGAAGAGATTGGTGCGGTGCTGAGCCAGGCACTGGAGCACTCCCAGCAGACCCGAGAGGGGCCTGCTTTCCGTATGCTTTGTTATGTGTGGGTGTTTGCCTCCTTCTCAGGGGCGAGAAGAAAATGAAAGCGAGCTTGGAGACTTTGCAATGGGTGCAATAAAATCTCCCAAGAGTATTCTGATGGAGGAGGGGAACTAGATGGAGGGACTTCGGCAGTGTCTTTTGATGGTGGGTCTAGGGAGGAATAGGTTTTGATTTTACTCTTTGACTCTCTCTAAATTTTCCATGAGCCAGACACACATTTATAACAGCAACAAGACAAGCTTCACAAAAAGCTAATGTAGGATCTCAAAGTCGCAAAAAGTAGCCACAGAGAATTTAATTACCAGTCCTGGCTACCTTTCAGGCCACCTGGAGCAGGCTGTGAGTACCTTCTGGGGACGAGCTTTGCAAACAGGTGTATGGTGTAGGGAATGGAAGCACCCTGGGGCTTCTTTAAAAAAAAAAAAGGCGACAAGTTAATTTTACGATAGTTCTTAAAATAAAATTTCATGCACAAAGTAAAATATTTAAATGGTTTACAAAACCTAAAGGAAAAAAATGAAAGTCTCACTTTCCACTGGCCATAATTGTTCAGTCTCCTTCCAGAAAATGTTTCAGTACTGATGAGCAGTGAAGTGTGTAACTTTTACATACTTTTTTTTTAAAGATCATGCAACATAGTCTTCTACCTTGCGTTTCTACCTGATGCTCTTGGTGACCTCCTTGTATCAGTGTGAGGTCTAATTTATTCTCTTTATGGACTACTTGTGTGTTATTGAAGGATGTATCAAAATATCACCAATTGCTGGGTATTTAGGTTCTTTCTAGTTTTTTTGTTCTGCAAAAAAAATACTGCCACATGCATCTCCCAAGGTGTGTCTTTATGTTCTTTTGTGAGAATAACAATAGGGCATGTTTCCAGCAGATCAAGTGCTGAGTCAGAGCTGTTGTGCTTTGTAAATTTTGACAGATAGCTTCATCCTCTGAAAAGTTTGCACAGGGCAAGGGCAAGAGGGCAGGAGGGGTGCAAATATTAACCATCCTGTCTCCAGCACTGGGGAAACCCCAAAGGGCTTCACTGAGGAGGTGACTTTTTTTTTTTTTTTGCTGACTCTTAAAGGCTGGAGAGTGTGGGGACACGCAATTTACACTCCCCACTAACTAGCTATAACTAACCATACCAAAGCCATTCTTTCTTCTTTATGTGACTTTTTTCCCTTGGGAGTTTGTTTTCTTCAATATTATCTCTTCATATTCAGGCTTTTTATGCAGGTAGAAAGGAAGCCCCAGGTACTAGAAATATATGAAGTGTTTTCTGGCTAATGTCTCAAAAACCTATCTCCCTGTTCCCCAAGCTGTCATAGAATTACACGAGCTGCTTTGGGAATTTCCACGTTTAACTGGGCATTTTTTTTTTTTTAAAAAAGATTTTTTAAAAGATTTTATTTATTTGACAGAGAGAGAGAGGTAGCGAGAGCAGGAACACAAGCAGGGGGAGTGGGAGAGGGAGAAGCAGGCTTCCCGCAGAGCAAGGAGCCAGATGTGGGGCTCGATCCCAGCACCCTAGGATCATGACCTGAGCCAAAGGCAGACGCTTAATGACTGAGCCACCCAGGCGCCCTGAAAAAAGAATTTATTTTTTAAGAGCATGTTTCAGAAACAAAATAGAGGACGGTAAAGTCAATGGGGTGATATGGAATTTGGCGGCGGGGCGAATCTCTGAGATGAGGCCAACATCCCTGCTCCCAAACATCCACCACTAATTTCAGCATCCATTGGTGAGTTTCCAATCTCAGGATTCCTTCTGTAGCTAGTAGCTGGCACCATAAGAAGAGCTTTCTCGCCTCTTCATTTATTTTCTCATTGATTTGCATCAGTATGGATTCCTGGAGCCTCACGTAATTGGATGTGCTAGAATGATTGCCACCATTACTTAATTTGGTGCCCAAATCACCTCCGATTTGGCTAGTGGGAGCCCCAGCAGGTTGGCACCTATGTCCTTTTGACGAGTCCTCATGGTCCTTCAAACACTTGCTTCCTGATGCAAAAACAAAAAACAAACAAAAAAACAGTCAGTTCCAGGTTCATCTTAGTGTCTCTGCCCCAGCTCCGGAGTCAGACATTTCTCTAGAGTCCTGCTTCCTTTTGGTAGAGGAAGGTATTTAGAAACTAAGATCTGGGCACTGGATGCTTATTCTGTTGTGTCATTTCTTCTGGGTCCTTTCAGGAGACAATACATGTACATATACACACAAATCATCTGTCTGTCTGTCTATCTATCTATCTATCTATCTATCTATCTATCTATCAAGCTTTAAAAACATGAGTCCAGGGGCACCTGGGTGGCTCAGTTGTTAAGTATCTGCCTTTGGCTCAGGTCATGATCCCAGGGTCCTGGGATCGAGCCCCGTATCGGGCTCCCTGCTCTGCAGGAAGCCTGCTTCCCCCTCTCCCACTCCCCTTGCTTGTGTTCCTGCTCTTGCTATCTCTCTCTCTGTCAAATAAATAAAATCTTTAAAAAAAAAAAAAAACATGAGTCCAGGGGTGCCTGGGTGGCTCAGTCGTTAAGTGTCTGCCTTCCGGCTCAGGTCATGATCCTGGGGTCCTGGGATGGAGCCCCGCATTGGGTTCCCCGCTCGGCGGGGAGCCTGCGTCTCCCTCTCCCTCTGCCCCTCCCCTCTGCTCATGCTCTCTCTCTCTCTCACGCTCTTTCTCTCAAAATAAATTTACAAAATCTTCAAAAAATAAAAAAATAAAAACACGAGTTCATCTTGAGCCCTCAATTCCAATAACCAGCACAAGGCACTCCCAAGGCATTTTTGAGAAGTTGCTGGCAAGAAGGTCGCAAGGAACAAGTTCTGGCCACCTTCTTCCTCGCCTGCTGAAGGCCAGAGAGGACTCTGAGGAAGGAAGAAAACCAGAAAGTTTTCACGAGATTTCACTGTTTTTCCTTTCTTCAGTTGAACCACTTTATTGGGGTCCAACTACAAAGAAACTGCACATATTTAAAGTGCAGAATGTCAGTTCTGACATACGTATATGCCCATGAAACCTTCATAGGATCAGTGGAGCCAGCATATTCTTCACCCCCACCCCCCAGGCTTCCTGGTGTGCCTCTGCCCCTCCCTCTCCCCCCTCCCCCTCAGCACACCCTCCCCTGCCTCTTTCCCTCTCTTACCAGGAAATCACCGGTCTGCGTTCTCTCACAATAGGTTAGTTTGCATTTTCTAGAATTTTATGTAAGTAGAATCACACAGTATGTGCTGCTTTGGTCTGGCTTCTTTACTTAGCATAATTATTTTGAGAGTCATCCGCGTGGCTCTGTGCGTATCTGTTGCTCATTCTGATTCCATTGTGTGGCCACGCCACGGTTCGCTTATCCCTTCCCGAGACTTGACAGACATTTGGGTTGTTTCCAGTAACTCCTACTATAAATAAAGCTGCTGTGAACATTCGTATATCAGTCTTTGTATGGACACATGCTTGTGTTTTTGTTAGGTAAGTACATGGGAGCAGGATGGTTAGATCACAGGCTGAGTGTATGTTTAACTTTTTCAGAGCCCGACAAACCGTTTTCCAAAGTAGTTGTACCACACATCAGGTACTGAAAACCACCGTACTTTCAGAAAAGGAGGTTGAGTCACGATGCTGTATTATGGAAAGGAAACCAAAAGGTTAAGGTTGGATCTATGTAGGGGAATTGTTTTCTTCTAGAAATTTAGGGCGTGGTGCTGAACATGGTTCTTTGGAATATGCTGGCTAAAAGTATAAAAAAAAAATGGCCAGCTCAGGCAGAGACCCTTCCTTGAAGAGAGGCAAGCCGTTTTTCTCTGAGTCATGTCGGGGTGGGTTTACAGAGATTCAAAGCACATACGAATAATAGCCAAGATTTATTTAAGTCAGGTTGGAGGCTCTTTGTGTTAGGGAACTAACGTCATCTTCTTTGCTTAACAAATCCTGGGACCTCCTTTTCCTGCTGGAGTCAGGGGACAGAGAAAATAGGGCCCAGTTTCCTATCCTGGGCTTGTAAATGGAGCATGTAGGTAGGCGCTGGGGCTCTGAACCCCTCTGGGAGAGGGACCCAGCCCTTGTCCCCCCATGTCCTTGCCACCTGGTTACCCTGTGGAGTCTGGGCCCAGAGGGTTCTCAAGTCAACCTCTGTCCTATGATCTTCAGGAGCCCCCTGGTTGATAATGAAAGGTGGGGGCATTTAGCAAAACAGCTCTGATTGAGAAGTTGAGTCAAGAGAGAACGAGCTAATGTAAAAAGTACGTGCTGGGAAAACATTAAGGCCCCGAAGGGCTCTCAGAGGAGAGGTTTCTCTCATTCCTCTGTTAATGACCAAGATCATTTTGAAATCTAGAATATTCAGCTTGACATCAGTGTCCTGTGGACTCTAACTTTTGCTTGGGATTCTTTCTTTTCATAAGAACAAATGAATTTAACATTCAATTTCCACCTTTAGGTGTTTATTACTGTTCTTTTGTAAGACAGACCTCCTTTTGATTTTTGTCCTCTCTTTCTAGAAGCGAGCTTGCATCTCTGATCCATCATGATGGCCACAGAATTCACAGTGAGTATAGCCATGCTCCTCAGTCTCCTCCAAACGCACCGTCGTCTTGCCTGTTTTGGGGAGTGTGGGAAGGAACCCGCGGTGGGGAGGGATTTCTCTGCGCCGTCTCCCTGGGGCAAGATCTCGGCTGAGCTGTGCCCCAGAGGGGCCACTGGCCCTGGCACAGAGGTCTTTGCAAACACACAAAGCCAGAAGAACTTTGGGGTATGTGGTGAAGTGAGAGGAAAATGCTATTTGAGGTTTTATTAACAGGTAAGCGTGTTTATGATTTTTAACTAGATGAGCTTGGTTCTGTGTGTCTGTTCTTTTTTTTTTTTTTAAGATTTTATTTATTTATTTGACAGAAGAGACACAGCTAGAGAGGGAACACAAGCAGGGGGAGTGGGAGAGGGAGAAGCAGGCTTCCCACGGAGCAGGGAGCCCGACGCAGGGCTCGATCCCAGGACCCTGGGATCATGACCCGAGCCGAAGGCAGACGCTTAACGACTGAGCCACCCAGGTGCCCCCTTTGTGTCTGTTCTGAAATCAAGACAAACAAGGGTGAGGGACAATCCATAATGTGGTTTTAAAAAAAAACAAACCCTGGTGAGCCCATTGGTTGGGCTTCTTGCATAACAGGACAGAGCCTTTAGAGAAACCACAGAATGGTCTATGGGTGTTCAACTTATACAGCTGCACAGGGCCCGTACCTAAAAGTGCCACCTGCTTGATTTAATGCTCTGCTGTCTTGAAATTCTTAACAAATTTTGAACAAGGGATCCTGAAAATTATGTCGCCTGTCCCAGTGTTTGTGTATGTGCATGCACGGGAGAGGGCATGAATGTGTGTGTGTGTGTGTGTGTGTGTGTGTGTTGGTGTTTCATGAGCAGAGGATCCATGGCTTTCAGAAGACTCAGAGGAATCTGGACCCGGAAAAGTTAAGGAGCCTCTAAGGAACCTTTTGGGAGTATGGAATAGAGAGGAGAAATCAGAATCATTCAGAGTTTGATAAAAGTTTTGTGCCCATCATTGGTCCCAAAGGGGTCATACCCTGTCTGAGCACTTGTCACATGTCCTGTCACTGTTGGTTTGCCTGTGCGTGCCCTCCACTAGGAGATGGGTTCCACAAGAGCGGGGAACCCTGTCTGACTTAGCCGCTACTGCATTTTTAGCATGCATACAGTACCTGACGTAGCCTCGGTGTGCGATAAACATTCGTTGAACATATAAATCTGCCAGGTGATCCAAGCAGACGCTCTCAGAAATGCCTACTTTCGGGGCACCTGGGTGGCTCAGTTGGTTGGGCGACTGCCTTCGGCTCAGGTCGTGAGCAGTCCCCTGCTCGGCTGGGGGGTCTGCTTCTCCCTCTGACCCTTTCCCCTCTTGCTCTGTCTCACTCTCTCTCTCAAATAAATAAATAAAATCTTAAAAAAAAAAAAGACATGCCTACTTTCCATGCATACATGTCTCTGTCTTGTCATAGACTTTTGGGATGGGGAGGGTCATGTGGTCCACACCTCTGCCATCCTGCAGTCCTCCAAAGGATTGTCCTTGACCTAATGGTGTCTGGTATCTCCTTGCAGAACCCCATCTCTAACATATCCGATGACTACAGCTACCACTCCACGTCTTCCATGGATGACTACGTGAACTACAACTTTCCAGACTTATTCTGTAAGAAAAACAATGTCAGGCAGTTTGCGAGCCACTTCCTCCCACCCTTGTACTGGCTCGTGTTCATCGTGGGCGCTGTGGGCAACAGTCTGGTCATCCTTGTCTACTGGTACTGCACACGAGTCAAGACCATGACCGACATGTTCCTCTTGAATTTGGCAATTGCCGACCTTCTCTTTCTCATTACCCTCCCCTTCTGGGCCATTGCCGCCGCTGACCAGTGGAGATTCCATCCCTTCTTGTGCAGCATGGTCAACAGCATGTACAAGATGAACTTCTACAGCTGCGTGCTGCTGATCATGTGCATCAGCGTGGACCGGTACATCGCCATCGCTCAGGCCATGAAAGCGCAGACCTGGAGGCAGAAAAGACTCCTGTACAGCAAAATGATCTGCTTCACTGTCTGGGTGTTGGCGGCCGCACTCTGCATCCCAGAAATCATGTACAGTCAACTCAAAGAGCAATCTGACATCACCATCTGCACCATGGTTTACCCTAGTGAGCAGAGTGCCACAGTGAAGTCAACTGTCTTGACCCTGAAGATCGTCCTGGGCTTCTTCCTCCCTTTCGTGGTCATGGCGTGCTGCTACACCATCATCATTCACACTCTGTTACAAGCCAGGAAGTCATCCAAGCACAAGGCCCTGAAGGTGACCATCACTGTCCTTACGGTCTTTGTCCTATCTCAGTTCCCCTACAACTGCATTTTGTTGGTGCAGACCATCGATGCCTACACCGTGTTCATTTCCAACTGTGCCATTTCCACCAACATTGACATCTGCTTCCAGGTCACCCAAACCATCGCCTTCTTCCATAGTTGCCTGAACCCCATCCTCTATGTCTTTGTGGGTGAGAGATTCCGCCGGGATCTTATGAAGACCCTGAAGAGTTTGGGCTGCATCAGCCAGGCGCAGTGGGTCTCGTTCATGAGGAGAGAGGGAAGCGTGAAGCTGTCATCCATGCTGTTGGAGACAACCTCGGGGGCTCTCTCCTACTGAGGGGGTCTCTGCTCCAACATGGATGGCCCTCTTCAGAAGTCATGAGAAATCCAGGTACGGCTGCCCCACGGATGCAACTGGAGGGAAACCAATGATGAAGAAGAAAAAGGAAGTGTGGAAAAAGAAAAACCCAGAAAAAGATGAATTTGGGCAATTACTTAATTTAGAATTTCCAAGCCAGAGTTTTCCAAATTGACTGGCTGTCCCATGAGACTGTCACTGTCATTGGCAGCAATGGCCGCAATTTTCAAAGGAGGACCAACAGACGATCTTGCAGACCACCCTGGCTTTTTGCCACTTGCCCAAGCATTAATGCAGCTGACCTCTGGAGTTCTTCTGTGACTCCATAGCTGAATGCAGGGTTGACCTGCCCAAGGACTCTGCTTGTCCACTCGTGTCACAGGGGTTGGTCAGACTGTGCAGGGACCCTGAGAGCCCGAGTTGGCAGAACCGGCCCTAGCTCTGTCATGGGCTCACTCTGCCGAGTGGCTTTTGGGATGGTCCTCTTTGCTCCCTATAAAGCGGGTTGGTTTTATTGAGCCTCTTGTTTCTGAGCTTGCTGGAAAGATATCTGCCTCCACGCTGCTTCTCCTTTTCTTACTATATAGTGCTGACGTGTTCAAAGGCTTCCAATTGAGAGATGAGGCTGAAAAAAAAGTAATACAATTCACTTTTGCTTTGTGTCTTTTAACTATCTGGCTCTCACGTGTGAAAACATTTTATATATTGGAAAAAGTGCTTTTTGATGACTGTGTAAAATACCCATTACTTGTCACTTTCTTCATCATTTCTGTATTTTAGAAGTGTCCCATTAAAGGTCCAATAGCCCTATTAGAGTGTGAAGAATAAGGCCAAGATAAGGAAATAAAATCTCCAAAATACCTTAAAACCATCTTGACTGCCCATTTGTTTGTTTATTTCTTGAGATTTTATTTAAATTCAAGTTAGTTAGGGGCGCCTGGATGGCTCAGTCATTTAAGCATCCGAGTCTTGATTTCGGCTCAGGTCATGATCTCAGGGTTGTGAGATCGAGCCCTGCATGGGGCTCCCTCCTCAGTGCGGAGTCCGCTTAAGATTCTCTTGCTCCCTCTCCCTCTGCTCCCCTCTCTCAAATAAATAAATAAATATTAACAAAAATAAAAAAAATAATTCAAGTTAGTTAACATATAGTGTATTACTAGTTTCAGAGCTAGAATCCAGTGATTCATCACTTGCCTACAATACCCAGTGCTCATCACAACAAGTGCCCTCCTTAATGCCCATTCCCCACTTACTCCCCCCACCACCTCCCTTTGGGTGCCCAGTTTTTATCTCTCCTCTGGTCAAGCTTATTTCCCAGGTTTGTCCCAATGAGTCCAGTGGAATTTCCAAGGGGGGCTATTCGAGTGGCACACAGACCACCCGGCTTTGCCACTTGCTCTCGAGGAGGCATCTGATTCTTTCCGAGAGCTGTGAATCACCACTGGGGTTTCAGTCCCAACAGCATGGCTTCCAAAGGGGGCACAGAAGCCCCGGACTCTGCCACATCCTCCTCCTCCTCCCTGTCCACTTCTAAAGTACATGTTCGTGAGCAATAAAGGGAGCGCAAAATGGGCAGTAATATGAAGGCTTTGCTAACCCATCCCGTGTGCAGGCGGCTGGGGGTAAATAAGCATCGATCGGTCTGGGACCAGCAAAGCGACATGGGCCCCAGTATAACAAGCGCTGCTTACAGTCGAGGGGAGGGTGACGTCCCCGAGGCCAGTGTATGGACAGAGCCATCGCTCAGCTACCGTTTCCAGGAGACCCCAGGTGGCTTTTAAGGAACTCGGGAGAATAAGCAACAAGCACGGTTGCAGTGAGGTGGAAAGAACACTACTGAGTTTGGCTTTTCCATTCAGTGCTCTTCTGATACTGTGCTTCTGAGACCATGTGTCACAGGGACCCCGGTGGAGCTGAGGACGTGGGGAGGGGTGGAGGGGGAGGGGGTGAGCCCTGGTTGTGCTTGCTGGGTCTACACTTGGCGTAGAGTTACTTAAGACACACCAGAATGGAGATTTTATAGGAGTTGAGAGGTCATGTACTTTTCACCAACGCACGTTAGTTGGAAAAAAAATGCTAGGGACTCCACCTTTCTCCCCTCTGATTTTTACGAAAGGGGGTGTGCGATGCCCTGAGAATGACAAACCCGGGTTGCATCTGACAATGGTCATGCCTAGTTCTAAGGGCTTCCTTTAGGACATGACTGTCCCTACTGTCCCAGACCTACATGGGACACAGCTCCAACATGGGATTAGACAGGTTGCCATTGGACCACATGGTAAAGATTTTAAGTATGTTTTATGGCAAATTGTCTTAGTTTTTAAATGATTGCATAAATAGGACCATTTTACATTCAGACGAATCTAGGTTTTGGTAGCAGATTTATCCAAAGATAAAAACGCTGGAAGAGCCAACACAAGGAAACCCATGAGGAACTGTGACTCACTCGACATTTCTAGAAAATATGCCGTGTGAGTACTTTTTGAAATAAAGTTAAAAAAGGGTTATCATATCAAATTATGGTTGACGAGAACTCCATAAATGAGAAAAATCAAGAAACTGAATTTGAAAGATGGTGTGTTTTCATGATCAAAAAAGAAATCGTCTTGTTTTTTTTTTACCAAAAATTTTTTTTTTTTAAACTAAATTTAAGTCCACACATTACAACATGGACATTCCAGTGGGGTTGTTGTTTTGAAGTAGTGAATGGCTGGAGATTCGTTCTTCTGGGGCTGTGGAACATTCATTCGCTCGGCAAACATTTCTGTATGTACTATGAGCCAGACCCTCTCTACTCACCAAGGCTATAACAGGTTCACAGTAGCCCTTTCCCTCAAGATGCTAACCTTCTGGCAATATGGAAAAGCCAAGCGCCATGTGGACTCAGATATGGACAGTATGCAAGGCTCTGTCAGGTGACAGCCCTTGGCTGAGGCGCGTGAGGAGGCCTCGTATGGCTTACAGACTGGTTTGTAGATAGTACCGAGGACAAGCTCCCTGTGGCAGCCTCTCTGGGTGAGCCGCTGAAGAAGCGTCTTTGCGTGTGTTCCAGATCTGCTGTATGGGCCAAACACCCTCACCGCACACATCATGCCTTGCGCGAGGTAGATACACTGCATGGAACTAACAACCTTGTTAAAATTTACTACTGGCCATTTCTCAAATGTGTGGTTCGTATATCAGAAGGCGGCTGCTGGAGAACTTTGGAAAAAATAGAGACTGGCAACCTTGAGCAACGTCACGTTATGTCCTTAGGGTAGTAGTTCTGCCCTGTTCAGGGCAGGCTGCGAGGAACCGGTGGTCAAGGGAGGGCTGGCTAGAGCGGGACTGGACACAGTGCCTTCCCATGGCCTGGCGAGGGCTCGGGTCGCTCCCTGTTGGCTCCCACGAGAGAGGCGTGTGCTCAGAATACCTTCCCTTTGGCCATAGCCGTTGTTACAAGTGGTTCTGCGCAAGGAAGCGACCAGTCCCAGTGAGCGCCTTCCATTGCTCTGGTGGCCCTTCGCTGGAGGCCGTCACCGCTGTGGTGCGGTGGTGATGGGTAGTGCGTCCACGATGGGCTGCAAGGCCCCGTGAAAGCTGTCATGAAGCATGAAACCTTTGGACACCGACTTCCTGCCACGATAAATGAAAAGCTGTCACCCGAGTCCAGACGGCTCTTCGGTGTTTTGAACGGTGGCTTGGTGTCCCAATTCTGATTTGGCCTCATAAGTTGAAGCTTCCCATGGGGTCCAGGTCAAGGGATGAGCAAAGCATCCCCATCCTCCCCGTACACCCCGGCTCGGGTGCGCGAGGACCTTTGTCCCACGCTGGACTGACCTCTTCCTTCTCCTACACTCTGGTCAAGGGGGTCTACACGACTTTGAAGCAAGGGAGATAATATGGCCTCCAGCACCCTTGCCTTACACATTTTAGATGCTCAAAAGGAATCTTCCTCTTCATTCGACAGGTCGTTTACTGCACACGATCGGTGAATACCGGGCTGTAGAGTGTGGTCATTGTCACATCCAAGATGCCCACAGTGCTTCGGCAGGGCAGTCTCTTTCTCCCCCACCCCATCCGCCCCTCCTGTTGCACTTCAGGTCTGTGCCTGCATCCTCCTGGGAGTGGGAGTGCCTCTCATCATTTCTGTTTTATTGGTTCAGATGCCCCCCCAGAGCTAATGTCCCATTCCATGTCTTTCTTTGGCTTTTTCTATTATAAAAACCTACAAAAGACACGCAAATGTGTCTCTCCATTTGACTCTTTATGAGTTCCCTCCACCTTTGATGCACTTGTCACACTCAGTCCTGGGACCGCAGGCTAAGTGAGAAATCTCTGTGGGCAAATGGAGGCGCACCAGCTGGATTTCCCCTCAAGGACGAGCTCGCGGGGAATGTGGTCAGCACGTAATCTCCAGCTGCCAGTTCCTCCAGGGCCCGAGAGGCGGGGGACGGAGGCCGTCTGGGAGGCGGCATCTGCTCCGGGACTCCCTGCCAGGCTGGCGCAGCTTCGTCAGGCTTGCTTCGCTGTTGAGTCTCCTTCTGCTCAATCCTGCTTCCTCCCACTTCCCTTCGTGGGGGTTGATCCCTGATAAACATCCTGCACCCCGAACTCCAGCTCAGTATCTGCTTCTGGAGAAGTCACTCCACAACAACCTTTCCACCAGCGGCTGCCAATTCCGAGAGCCCGTTTCAGGCCAGATGGGTGCAGGGCACCGGGTGTCCATGAGCTACGTAGCGTGGTGAGCATCTGTCCCAGAACACGTCTCAGAAGGCTGGGGGCAAAGGTCGTGTCTGATCTTAATGCAGCGGTCGGAGATCTTGGGCACCAACCCAGGGGCAGACACAGCCTCCCTGCCAGGACCCACCCAAGATCACGGGGTTTGTGAGGCAAGTTCATGGACAGGGTATGCCAGGCCCTCCTCACGCCGTGGCTTCTGCCCGTGATGCCATCCCACCTTGCCTGCCATGGGCAGACAAACCAGCCATTGCTTTGGAGGGCTGACCAACAATTGGCCAAATGCCAGGCTGAGTACCAGGGGATGCAAGGACAGATGGACAGACACCGCAGCATGCAAGCTCTAAACGATGCCGTGTGACAGTCGTTGGGGCCCTGCTGATGCCTCCTTCAGAAGTGGGCTGGGAGGCTGAACCAGCAAAGGACAATGTCATCATCCTCACAGAATTGAGAAGGTTCCTACCTGCT
This sequence comes from Mirounga leonina, assembly GCF_011800145.1. NCBI lineage: Eukaryota > Metazoa > Chordata > Mammalia > Carnivora > Phocidae > Mirounga > Mirounga leonina. The sequence goes on along the minus strand of NW_023270855.1, from coordinate 43,926,696 downwards.
CCCTCTCCTGGGGCTCCTTCCTGAACACGTACAGCTGTGGGGCCTCGAACTCTGCAGGTGTGCGTGCATGTGTGTGCAGGTGCAAGAGCAGAGCATGCCCCCCCCACCGGGCCGACTCCTGGGCCACAGCACCCCTGGGCTCCCTCCCCACCCCCGCCCCTGCCTCCGTCTTTCCTGGCTACTCCCTCACAGACCTGCCCATCCGCCCCCTGCATACCGCTGAGTGGCGCCATTGAGACCCCAGGGGACAGAAGAATCACCCAGGCAAGCCCTGCTCCAACTCCTGACCCAGAAAATCAGGACATGTAATAAAATCGTTACTACAGTCTTAAGCCTCTGAGTTTTGGGGGAATTGATTTTGTAATATATATATTTTTTGACATAGCGTTCTTTTGGTTCATTCACAATTACACCAACGAAATGATTTGACAAACTCGCTGGTGCTCCATTCAGCTGTGTCCTCGTCACTGTCGCCACAGAACTCGGTGGCGTAAAGCAGTAGCCACTTTCTCGTGCTTACCGTTTTGTGGGGCACGGGTTTGGAGACGGCTGGGCATCTGTGGCTCGGGGTCGGTCCCTTGGCTGTGGTGAGACACCCACCGGGCGGGATTGCGGTCCCCCCCGAAAGCTTGATGGGGAGGTCAGGCCGTGGGCTGGCGGCCATCAGGGCACCAACGTGTGGCCTCTTCAGCCTGGGGGGGCTCATGGCACTTGGTTGCCCCCTGAGCAAGGGTCCCAGAGAACCAGGGGGAAGTTGCAGGTCTTTTTCGGACCTGGCACTGGAAATCACAAAGCATCCCTCTGGCTGTTCTCCCCCGGTCTGAACGGTGCCGGGCTGGCCCAGAATCCTGGGGAGCAGCTACCCACCTCTTATGGGAAGGGTGTCATGTAACTTTGGGGTCATGTGTTAAAACTGTCGCAAGCTGCTCTTCTTTACGTTAACTTGCCTTTCAACGACCCCGATCACTCCATCCCCCAACTGCCCTGAGGACTAGTACCCAGGGAGAAAAGAGCCGAAGAGGGGAAAAGCTGTAGGTAGATGACTTTCTTAATAATCACTGCACTCACATTTTTGAGTGATTCTTTACGGGAACCACTATACGAGGCCCTTATTTTGTAACTAATCTCTACACCCGGCATGGGGCTCGAACTCACAACCCGGACATCGAGCGTCATCTCGGGCTCCCCTGACGGAGCCAGCCAGGCGCCCCAGCAAGGCCCTTTTGTGATCTTATGCGGTCTCCACAGCATCCTTAGGAAGTAGTTACTGTTATGTCTCCCACTTAACAGGTGGAGAAACTGAGGCACAGAGTGACTCTGTCCCTTGCCTCAAGCCATAGCTAGGAGGTAGTGGCAGCCGGAATGCATTCGTGGTTTCCTGATACTAGAATCCGACCTCGTAGATGCTCTGCTATACTTTCTCCCCCATTGGAGGGCAGGCACTTTCGTTCCAGCGGTCAGTTCACACCTTGGAATCCAGGCGTGGCTCTCTTCCCGCAGAGGCCCTGAGTCAGGAGGGCGGGGTGGCTGTGGCCGGGCTGGCCCCCACGCAGGGGAGCAGGAATCCTGCCCAGGCTTCAGCTTCCGCCTGGGCCCTCCCCTCCTGGCTTCATGTGGTCACGCTTACTGTTGAGTAGCTGACCCTTCAGGTGAATGTAGAGAGAGATTAACAACACTGTGATGACTTGAGCTCATAGGAACTGGGCATTTGGTTATTTATTGGGAAATTGAGACAGCCATGAGCTGATGTGAATTTGTTTTCAAATTTTAAAGATATTATTTATTTATTTGTCAGCGAGCACAAGCAGGGGGAGGGGCGGGCAGAGGGAGAGGGAGAAGCAGACTCTCCGCTGAGCAGGGAGCCCGATGCGGGGCTCGATCCCAGGACCCTGGGATCATGATCTGAGCCGAATGAAGGCAGATGCTTAACCGACTGACCCACTCAGGTGCCTCTGTTTTCGTATTTTAAAAGTTAAACTGGTGTGTAATAAAAATAATTCTATGGTATAAAAGGATATACCCTGGCACCACCTCCAAAGCCCGGACAGACGCCCCAGCCCCATTTCCAGGGGCGGCCACTGTGAAGTTTCCAGCGCCCTCATCCAGAAACATGTACAACAGTGTCCCCATCTTCTGGTGGGCGGGTGTGCGCTCCTTCCTGCCACCCCCGTGACACCATCTTCCTTGCTCTTGCTGTCACAGACCATGCGTCCACGGAGAGTCTCGAGTGCGGCGTGGTGTACGTGGATGGGCGTGTCTGGAGGAGAAGGCAAGTGTTTTCCCGAGGGAGGTGGGACCAGGGCGGAAGGGAAGGTACAAGAAGGACAGATCGCCAGGCTCTGAGGCGGCCTCTGCCCTCTGTGGTCCCCGCACCGCTCACCGAGCCGTCGAGCGCGGTCTCTCTTCCCATGGCTGGTCTCAATACTTGCTCTGGCCAACAGCCTACGGTCCAAGTGACAGTTCTGAGAGAGCACGAAGCTGTGCATGTGCATTTGCTCTTCTGGAAACCCGCCCAGCACTCACCTGAACCAGTCTGGGCCATCCTGCCGGCGGGGGGGGGGGGGAGTGTGTGGACACCATGAGGAGCAGGTTGTGAAGGTCAAGAGGTTTTGTCTTGTTTTTAAAGATTTTATTTATTTATTTGAGAGAGAGAGCCCAAGAGGGGGTAGGGTCAGAGGGAGAAGCAGACTCCCTGCCGAGCAGGGAGCCCGATGCGGGACTCGATCCAGGGACTCCAGGATCATGACCTGAGCCGAAGGCAGTCGCCCAACCAACTGAGCCACCCAGGCACCCATTTTTGTTTTTGTTTTGTTTTTTTTTAAATCACTGGATAGGGGCAGCTGGGTGGCTCAGTCGTTAAGCGTCTGCCTTCGGCTCAGGTCATGATCCCAGGGTCCTGGGATCGAGCCCTGCATCGGGCTCCCTGCTACATGGGGAGTCTGCTTCTCCCTCCCGCTCTGCCTGCCACTCCCCCTGCTTGTGCTCTCTCTGTCTCTGTCTCTCTCTGACAGATGAATAAATAAAATCTTTAAAAAATATAAAAAAAATAAAAATCACTGGATAATCTACATTCTGGTAAAATGAAGCCGGTTGAGAGAAAACCGCTCCCACAGCTGTCTCCACACGATGCAGTAGGAGTAACAAGCTCTATAAATGGTTCAGCCTTACCAGCTCCCCTGGGTCTCGGGCTGACTTATGGCGAGAGCCTGTGAGATTGATTATATTTGCTACCGACTGTTGTTAACAAACCAGTGCTGCGATGAGGGGATCTGCCTCTTTTTTTTTTTTTTTTTTTGCATAAAGACCTGCCAGAACCCAAAGTTCCTTAAGTTCCTTAACTTTTTTTTTTTTTTTTTGTCATCTCATGTACTCCTTTGGCCTCAGATAAAGCCTACTGTCCTCCTTCTCAGAATGTTGTAAAATGAATAAAATAAAATATATAGGATTACAAAGGAAACCTCAGTTGAGATACAATTCTCTAAAAATTAGAACAAATGTATGAATTAGTCATATACGTGCCTTTTTATTATTAATGCATTACGTAGGACCTACCAGTAGGTCTAACGACAATCTTCACTTCAGAGTGGTGATGGCATTTTGAGAGTCATAGCTGTTGTGTCATATGGAACTGTCTGTCCTTTTCCTTGGTGACAAAGTCACAGGTCTTGCTGACATATACTAGCGTGGCATGGTCTTTATATTCATCATGGAGGGAAGATCTAAATTTTAGTTCGAAGTTGGGGGAAAGATGCCGTTTCCTCCCCCTTGCCCCCCATCCACGTTCATGGACCTTCTGAATTCTGGGGATGGACCAGGCGAGGAGACCATGTTTGACCTGATCTCCTCCAACATGTATCCATCAGTACCCAACTCCTATTTCTTCCTGTAATCCTTACATTTTGGACAGGAGTGGGACCACTTTGGATTTGGGGAAGGGGGTGTTTTTCCATTTAGAGATGATCTGCCAGTTAGCAGTATGTCCTCGAAGACAAACACAACAAGCCATAAACGAAATCGTGGTCATGGAAAGATCTGACCTGCAGAACAATTTCCTTCCAGGTATTTGTGGAGAAGTAGTTTCTTCTCCAAGATTGAAATCTCCACCTCTTCCTCCCCGCCCAGTGCTTGGGCCAGTGGGCTGAGGGAGAAGTCCTGGTTCCATGATTTAAGGGTCACTGGCGGAAATAAATCTGGGGCAGATCCACGAGCTCGGTTTACCCCTTTCCTCAAGTTCTAACCAAAGCGGGGATGCAGCAGCGACCTTCAAGGACCTCCTCGGTGACTTGTGAGGGAAGCAGCCTGATGAACTGGACTTGATATGGGCGTAAACGTGTGATCCTCTGAGAACACCCCGCAGTTCTGGGGCGGAGGTCCTAGCTGGTGAAGGGCTGTCTCTCCGAAGACCTTTGGCCGCACATAGGGACCCGTGTCTTGTGCAGAGGCCTCATGGTGGGGGGCAGCTGCGGCTGTTGCCCCACCTCAGGGCCCTTCTGTGAGAACATGGGAAGTCCTGAGGCCAGCCCCGAGCCAGAGGTACAGACCGACGACCTTGTCCATGTCTGCAGCTACCGCCTTCTGTGTGTGGCCAACCGTCCAGGTCTTGCTTCCACTAAAATGCTGCCTCCGCCGGATGTGGTGGTTGGCTTTGGCCACACTGACGCTGCCATTTTCCCCATGGTGCTTTTCCGCCCATGAGAAAGGGGACTTCTGCTAACCCAGACTCCGGCCTGGCCCTCCCTGAGGCCTCCAGGAAGGCCCCTCCCACGCATCCCTCTTTCCTCCCCGCCTCTTTGCTCTCCTACCCTCTGTCCCCCGCATCCCTCCCTCACCCCGTTCCTTCCTCCCTGGGGAGAAGACAGAGCCTGCCCCACTGACCTGGCCCACGGCTGTTCCGGCCTCCCCGGGAAGTTTCCTTCTCTCCTCGAGGCTCCCTCAGAGGCCTCCTTGGGAGCAGAAAGCCGGGGATGCTCGCCCCCCAACCCTGACCTGACATCGCTTTCTCTTTGATGACTCTAGGGAGCCCCAGGCCCAAAGTCAAGCATGGCCCAGCACTGAGGCCTTCCTTTCGCTGAGGACACTCACGTGTGTCATGTCTGGCGACGCCTGGCTCCCTTTGTTCATTTTTGAGCTAAGAAGACAGTTGATTCCAGGCTTTGGGTGGGGCAGCCGTGTCAGAGACAACCGCAGTCCATCCGTGCCAGGAGGTGTGAGGAAGCCACACCAGGCCCCGTCCTCCCCCAGCGCTCGAGGAAGGGGGAAGGACGGCGGACAGACATCAAAGGCCAGAGGTTGGCGATCACACTCGTGCTCAGCTTCACCATCCTCCAGAAACCACAGGTGTGGGAAACGGAGAAGGCTGACCTTTCTGTCAACCCTAACCCACTTTGAATGGCTTTCATAATAGCTATGCTCTCCCCCTGGTTTCTGATAGCTTCAGCTTCAACTGCTCTCTCTCTCAAAAAAAAAAAAGTCCATTTGCTCATCTTGGGTGACAGGTTTCACCCATCTCTTTGCTTTGCAGAGCTGTGTGGGTGGCAAGCTCCTCTCATCAGATTTTTCCCATGCATCTTCAAACCGAAAGGGCTGACCTGCCGAGAGTTTCTTTCTGAGTCCCCTGGGGAACCTCTACATCCTCCAGCCCCGCCGGGCAGCGTGGCCAGGAGAGGCAGGGCACCCCCCAGTGGCCTTGGAGCTTGCAGACACTAGGCTGGGCCCCGATTCTGGAGAGCCTGGAGCAGACTTTGGGCATCTCGGGTTATTCCGTGGTTTAGTGAGCGGGGTGGGGTGTGATGGGGATTTTGACACAGAGGCCCCCGGATCCCAGCCTCTGGTGCGGCATACTCAGCCATGTGGGTCTCCATTGGTTCTCGTTCCAGCCCCCAGCCCACGTGGCTCCCAAGTCTCTGGAGGGACCCTTCTGTTACTAAGGAACTCCCGCTGCGTTGTTCTGGGTGCTTGGATAAACCAACCTTCCATTACTTCAACCTGCTCACCAGACAGTAAGAGGCTCGACTTAGGGCATCATTAGTACAAGAGAGGGGTACGGAGTGGGGCAGGATAGAGACCAGCTCACCTCCATCCTCCCCACACCTTCCCCTGCAGGCTCGCCCTTTGCCCTTCTCTGCTGTGAGAGTTTCAGGAGCTTCTGTGCCTGGCCAAGTTGGCCAATGGGATTATTGACGGCCTTACAGCAGACCCAGCATGGGGACTGACCAGTATCCTCACTGATTCCATAACTGTTGAGCACTTCTGTGTCTGGCATGGTGCTCGACGCTGTGGAGGCGAGGGAAGGGAGGGAGATGAAGGAAACACGGTCCTTGCTCTCGAGGGAGGGTGTGGCTATGGGTACAGAAAGTATAACTTATTCCTGCATAACTGATTCAAAGAAGAGGCCACATGAGAATCTGAGGACAGGGGGACAAGTGGAGGAGGAAGGGAGGGAGATGGAGGGAAGGGGGGCTGGGGATGTTCTGTGGGGCTCGAGGCACTCAAGGGAAGGAACATCATCCCTGGATGTGGGGTGTGGCGTGAGTGTGGATGGGCTGTCCAGCCTGGGTTCAATCTGACCAGTCCAGGAGCGACAGTCCTGCCCCTCTGGGTCTGTGTCTGGTCTCTGCTGATCCAGCATGAATAGCTAAGTGGCAGTGGGAATGTGACTCTTTCCTCTGCCTGCTGTCTTGGCTTGGTGGTCTTGCCCAATTTTGTACCAAAGGTTGACTGATGGTGGTTTTAGGGCATCCATGACCTTCCCCCTGACCTCACTGTTCTGGTAGGTCAGCAGTGTGCTCTGTGCTCATGGAGCTCTGTGAGTAGCCCAGGAGGGCCAGGCAGCTCATGTGCTGGAGGGCAGTGGGTTGGAATGATACCTTGGCTCCAGCAGGTCTGAACACTGACCTTGGGGTAGGTGGGGAAGTATCCAGATCCCAGGCCACATGGCAACCTTGAGCCCTTCTGAGAAACCAGAGTACAAGCTGATGCTCTATCTCCAGGCAGGGCAACTCAACTCCAAGTCTGGTCTAGGTAACTTTTTTTTAATAAAGAGATTTTATTTATTTTTTTGACCGGGGAAGTGGGGAGCAGGGAGGGAGAGAGAGAGGGAGAGAACGAGCAAGGGGAGGGGCAGGCAGAAGCAGAGGGAGAAGCAGGCTTCCCGCGGAGCAGGGAGCCCGATGCGGGGCTCAATCCCAGGACCCTGGGACCATGACCTGAGCCGACGGCAGATGCTTAACCGACTGAGCCACCCAGGGGCCCTGGGTCTGGGTAACTTTATCAACGGGCCTTATGTCCCAGTGGAATGAAAGACAATGCTACTCCCAATCATAGTGTTTGCTTTATTTAAATCCTGAGGTTAAAAATAAAACTGTTCCAAATAGTGCAGCAGATGCTATAGAGGAATATGTTTTGGGATACAAAAGTTTCTCACCCCCACTGTGCAGGGCGGGTGTTGGCATTTGATGTGCTTCTGGGTAATTCTTTGGCAGATAAGAATGCAATGGGTCCCCAGACCCACTATCCCATAAGGCCTCGAGAATTGAGGATTCGTCAATGAAAGTGCAATTCTGATTCGGAAGCCGCCCAGCGGAGGCGTGGGTGTGGCTCTGCAGCCCCCAGAGGCAGGAGCGTCCCTGGATAACACTCATCACGAGGTTCTGACGAAGCCTGTTCATCGGCCATGTCTCCTGAAATCTAAAGATAGACTTTATTATTTTAAAAAAGCGATTACGAAGGAAAAGGCATTATTAATTCAGTCTTTCCTGTCTCCTTGGAAGAATCACAACGCAATGAAAAAAACTTCTCCAGGTTTCCACTAAGAAGCACCTTTCGCTAAGTGTTTTGTAAACATGGCTGGCTGGCTCACGGGTGTCTGCAAGGCGACCCCTGGTTCTCCGAATCACCGACGGCTTTTGCTTTCACTCTCAACCCCTCAGAGCCAGGGATGGGGGCTCTCACGTGTAGTTACGAAGGTGGACTTTAAGAAATGAAACTCCTAAAAAAAACCTTAAAGATCAGCGGCCATCTAACCAGTATCCGATAGAGCACTGGCTCTGAGATACCACCTCCAAATGGGCATTTCCTTTCATTTGAGTCTAGAATGGCTTACCCACCCAAGGAGTGGATAACTGAAACATTTCAGAACAACCATCCCTTTGATTTTTCCATTGTATTATGTAGCTTTTCCTTTTCTACTTTTCAAACCCGGTAGGGTTTTTCAGTTCCAGATTCCTTCTTGATCCGGTTGACCTGGAGTCCAGAGGGCTCCAGCCACGAGCACACTGCAGAGGCCACGCTTTATCGTGACGCCCGCCCTTCCTCGCTGCGGGTGAGTGTGTCTGAGGGGCCACGTTCTCGGGCAAGGTTGATTAGTGGCTTCTGAGGCAGAGGTGAACAAGGCAGTGGGATCAGTGCTAGAAAGTGAGCGGCTGTTATTCAGAGAGCTGGGCCATCTGGGGGCTGCTGGATTTTTGCTTTGTTGTTTTGTTTTGTGTTGAATAGTGATCTGGGGTCCCATTGATGATTTCTAGTGTAATTCAGTCTACTGGCTGGGGCTACTGCCTTCAATAGTTGCTCTTCATTGTCATCTGCATTTTTTTTAAAAAGTACCCCAACCCCAAAAAACCTCAGTAAAGTCGGGAACCTATTCAAAATAAGAATAAAGCTGTTCATACGAGCCACGCTGAAATAGGCCACCATGTTCTCTAGTTGCATAATGCACAGCAAACTCGAGCTCACACGGCAAAGTAACAAAGGAAAAAGAGTCTGTCCAGCATGAAAATAAATAGGCTGCGGAGTCAGGACATGACCGCTGGGGGAGCGGGCAGTCCTCTGAATGTAGCCAATGTTCCAGGGGGTACACACCACAAGGGGCCTCTGCTCTCTGGGAGGAGTGGCTCTGGGCTGGCTTCGAAGGAGCCAAGTGGTTTTTAAGCTGTAGTTGGTTTCCTGCTGGGCTGAGTGACAGAGATTCACCAGGGGGCTTGGATGGAATGTTCCAGGCCTTTTGTAGGAAACACAGGAGCTGTTAGCTGCACAGGATGGTGGTGATACCATCTGCTGGCCGTCTCCATGGCATCCTGGGAGAGTACTCAAAACAAGACTCCAGACTGCTTTGGGTTCTCTTTTGTTAGTTTCTTTCTTGTGGTAAACCACCCATCCCGATTACCCTTTTCAGAGGAGAGGGTGGGCTCAAAGGCAGGATAATTTGCTCTGGAACAATCCTTAGGCCGTGTGGCACACCTGTGAGGACAAGCATGAGGCTAGGGAGAGTCTCTGGGAGGCTGGCTGCTTTTTGCCTTGGTGTTGAGCACAGTCAAGGCCTTGGCCACTGGAAGATGCTAGGGACCCCAGTGGCTTTCTGCTAGAGGCAGCTGGCTGCTCTGAGGAAAGAGCGCAAGAGGTTTAGCTTCTCTCTGCGTTAATGTCTCAGGAAGGTTCTGTTCACCACCCCCTCCCCTGCCCTGCCTAAACTGACTGCAAGTGGCCAAGTCCTCTATTTGAGTGGAAGCTCTGAGCCCCCTCCCCGCTGCCCCACGAGTCCCCTCTGCTGGGTGGTGGCTGTGGGGTCTGTGTTGGACCTGGCCTGGGGGCTCTGACCTGTCCTTGAGCTCTCAACACCAGCCCAGCCAAGCCTGTGGGTGACGGAATGAAGCTTCCGTGTGGTGGGACTTGACCAGTCACGAGGCAAGCTGGGGGACGGGCTGGGTCTTGCGTTCAGATCCCCAGACACCCTGCCTGGCGCTCTCCCTCATCCTTGGCCAAAGTGGGCCCTGTCATCAGATGGCCTGCTCACCTGTGAAGTGTCTGAGCCCTGACTTCAGGCTCCAGCCTCTGTGAACAAGGCCCCAAGAGGCCATCAAAGGTGAGCTCCCTATGGTGGGAGGAGAAAAGGGCCACAGACAACAGGAAGACCATCTTCTCCTTGGCCAGGGAAGGGAAACAGGATTCATCGGCCCCAAGGGGAGATGGCTCCCGGCTGTCAGGTGTAGGCTGAGCCACAGGAAGTGGGCAAAGGGGTGCCAGGGAACAGACGGGTGGGGAGAAGGGACCAAGAAGTGAACTCAAAGCCAATTCATGAGTTATGCCTGTTATACCCGAATTACCAAAGACTTTTTTTAAGAAGGCCCCGATTTTGGAAAGTGGTTCTTACCCTGATTATGATCATTAGTGAACATGTCTGCGGATGAGGCAGAAGCTCGTATTTATACAAACAGAGACAGCCCAGCAGCCGAGCAGTGAGTCCTAAGGGCCAACACACAGTGCTGCTTAGTGGTCCCGGCATTGCCATCTGCGCAGACAGCCACTGCGGGACGCGTCCTCCGTGCGCTGGCTTTGGTTTCCCCGAGCATCTTCAGTTCTGATTTCTAGGCCGGTGTTTTCAGCTACTGGGGGGACTGCCTGAGTGAAGGGCTTTGCATGAGGACAGAACTTCCCAGACAGAAGGGCCGGGAAGAAAGTGCAGCTAGAGACCCCTCCAAAATTGCTGTTTCGGAGCAGCCCTGAATTTACTGGGGCAGGAAGGGACAGAGGCCTGACGGGAAGAGGCTGGCTGGGGCTTCAGGAGGCCCCCCCGCCCCCACCCTGGACGCCCTGACTCTTACGATGGCCCTGTGGCCTCGCGGCCTGAGGACTCACAGGCTCTGGCCAGGACGTCCCGGCTCATGGTCACCCAGGACACCTGGCCCCTGCTGGGCAGAGTGGGGCATCTCTCTCCACGGGCAGAAGCTGGGGTCACTGACTCTGGCCTGTGGAGCTCTCCACGGAGGCTGGGAACCAGCTGTGGCTCCACAGAGGTTCAAGGTCGCCTGAGTGTTTAAACCGTCGGCAGAGTGTCCCTTTGGGTGTGAGGACAGTTGGGTCCCTAATCCTTGGAAACGTTGCTTGAGCCCTTAAAAGCCACAGAGGCTAAGAGTGACGGTGCGTAGTGCTGACTACACAGTGCTCCAGACGATGCAGCTTTGAGGGGCGGCCGGAGGCCCAGCTCCCAGTTCTACACTGGTCACATCTGGAGCGGCTGCCTTTTTTTTTTTTTTTTTAGTGCTTTATGTGACAGGTGAGCAAGAGTAGTGTTTCCTGTGGATAAAGTGAAGCTATCAGAATCTACAATCCAGGTGCTTGAGGCTACGGGAAGTCACTTCCATCGTAGATCACAGGCCTGTCAACCGTCAAGTGATAAAACACTTTCTTGGAGACAAACCTGAGGAAACAGAAGTGGGAAAGGAGGGTGTCACTGGGAGCGCCGAAAGCCGGAGGGCAGCGGCGGCGGCTGGGGGGGCCTCCTCGGGGGGGTGCTGCAGCGGCCTGGCTGGGCGTGTGGGCGGGTTGGCGGCGGAGCCTTCTGTGGGGGCAGGGGCCTGGGCCCCTCACCCCGTTTCCTGTCTGCCCAGCAGAGCTCCCCCAAGCAGGGGTCCGGGGGTCCTGGGACGTCAGCACGGACTTCCCTGGGGCTTGGTACACAAACACCTGCTTTGAAGCTGCTGGGGGATGTGGGGGCTGCAGGGGGTGCAGCGCAGGGAGTGGACCCTGAGAAGAGGTTTCTGGAGGAGACGAGTATGGATTTCATCCCCGCTGGGCGCCTAAAGCCATTTTGCCACCCATGGTTTAGAAATCTCCGGCACGGAGTAAGGCGGGGTAGGTCACAGCACCGTGGTGGCCTCCAGTGGGAACTAGGGGCCTGCTTGGGGCATGGGACTGCGTTCTGCCCTCGGCCTCTCTGATAACCCACCGGGAGTCCCAGTGAGGTGGTGACAGTGCTCACTGCTTCTGCAGAGATGGGGCTCAGGGGCACTTAGAACTCGGAGGGCAGCTCTCTGGAATATGCTGGGCCTGTGCCCCATGAGTCCAGCTAATTCAAGGTATGTTTGTGCTCATGGGGGCATGCAGGGGAGGGGGAGGAGAGGGGGAGAATGGGAAGCTCCTCCTCTTAGCCCCTCCTTTAGTGGACGTGCTTGTCCACAATCCCTGGGCGCTCAAGGCTGGGAGGTGCTGAGGGGGCGGCACAGCTCTCCCCTAGAGTATCCTCACTAGTTATTCCACCAAAAGCCAAGTGGGCTGGGAAGGGTCCCTGTATGGGGGGATGTGGCCGCTAGCTCAGGGCCCCACTCAGGGAAGAAGTGGCTGCATGCTGGTCAGGCAGGTCTCCTAAAAAGGCGGCCCCAACAAAGGGCTTATGCTGAAGCCAGAAGAACCCAAGGGAAGGGTCCCAGCAAACTTAACCACCCCTGTCTCGTGTCTTCATGAAGTGGGGGCCCAGGCTCATGGCAGATGCTCAACCCATGTGTTCCTCTCCCAGCTTCCTTCCTTGGCTGCCCCTCCAGGCTGTCTCCCTATATTCCCAACTTCCTGCCCCCCAGCCCTTCACTCCTGCACCTGTATTTGGTGCTTTGATGCTGTGCTTCCCCGACACAGTATACACTGCTCCCACTGCCATGACAAGAAGGCCCAGGGGCTCCCTCTCACAGCTCTAGTCCTGGCCTTCATTTCTTGCTTGTCCATCCACCCATGCATCCATCCACCCGTGCATCCATCCTTCCATCCATCTATGCATCTACCCATCCATCCATCCATGTATCCATCCATCCATCCATCCATCCATGTATCCATCCATCCATCCATCCATGTATCCATCCATCCATCCATCCATCCATCCATCCACCCATGCATCCATCCATCCATCCATGTATTCATCCATCCATCCATGTATTCATCCATCCATGCATCCAGGCATCCATGCATCCATCCATTCATCCATCCATCCATGTATTCATCCATCCATCCATGTATTCATCCATCCATGC
>NW_023270855.1:43766964-43913805 GCF_011800145.1 Mirounga leonina | reverse complement strand
CCATCCATCCACGTATTCATCCATCCATCCATGTATTCATCCATCCACGCATCCAGGCATCCATGTATCCATCCATCCATGTATTCATCCATCCATCCATCTGTCCATGCATCCATGCATCCATGCATCCTTCCACTGTTTCTACTGAGCCCCTCCTTTGGGCTGGGCAGTGGGAGCCTGGACATCCGAGAGAGGCAGGAGGACACACTGGTTAAGTCCACAGCCTGGAGGCAGGCCCTCTGGGTTCCAACCTGGCTCTACCACTACGAGCTGTGTGACCTGGGATCAGTCCCTTGGCCCTCAGTCCCTTAGCGGCGCCACGAGGAGAATGGTAGTTCCTATGACATGGGTGTGCCCCGGGGCTTAAGTGAGTCAGTAAGAGCGGAGGTCCGAGGATTCACCTGACATGTGCTAAGACTGTGTAAGTAGTAGCCTGTGTCTTATAAAATCTGTAACACACACTAGACCACCGCAGTATAGGGCTCTAAAATTAAAAAAAAAAAATTATTAATAATAAATTACTGATAATTAAATAGTCTCTTTTGAATGTCCAGCTCTGTTCTCATGGCCAGGTGGCAGGTGAATTCTTCCGGATGCTGACGAGTGAGGTGGCCCTACCTGGAAAAGGTGTTGTCGAAGATGAGCATGTAGATGCCCGGTGTGCGGACCTTGAGCTGGCCCTGGATGTTCTCCTTGTGAGAGCTGCATCGGGTCGTGGGGATAAGGACCTGGGAGGAAGAGCAGATCAGAAAAAGTGTCATAGAAGCCGAGAGGGCATATGGGTCCTCTGGGTAGACCCTTTATTTTGGGGAGGGAACTAGGCCCAGAGATGGTAGGGACCCTGTCTGAGGTCACAGCTGAGCAAGGCTGGGGCTGGGATCAGCCTCAGGAGTGGGGCGGGGGGATGTCTGGGATCAGCCCCAGGACTGAGGGGGTGTATGTGCTGGGATCAACCCCAGGAGTGGGGGGGTTATGCCTGGGATCAGCCCCAGGAGTGGGGGGTATGTCTGGGATCAGCCCCAGGAGTGGAGGGGCGGTATGTCTGGGATCAGCCCCAGGAGTGTGGGGGGGTGCCTGGGATCAGCCCCAGGAGTGGGGAGGGTGCCTGGGATCAGCCCCAGGAGTGGGGGGCATATGTCTGGGATCAGCCCCAGGAGTGGGGGTATCTTCCACATGCCCCACATTTGTTGATAACCTGTGGCCGGGGAGGAGGCTGTGGGTATGAACTTCACCCTGAATCATGAACGAGTCAGTGCCCCGAAGGAGTGGCCCCCAGCCTCCTCTGACCACAGCCAGAATGTTCCACTATCTAGAGGAGCAGGCCTTTTTTGGCTTCAGGAAGCCGGGGCTTATTCGAGGTGAAATCTGTCTGTCTGGCTCCTGTTGGGCCTCGTGCTGCCTGAGGTGAGGAGTGTCTCAGGGGACAGGCCGAGCCCCTGCCCACCCACATCTCTCAAGCGCTTTGTGAAGCTGCTGAGCCCTGCCCGCTCTGACCTGAACAGGCCCGGTTCCACCCGTGGCTTTTCACTTGGCCCCGGCAGGCTCTGCTTCTCCTGCTGCACCGTGCACATCCACGGGCCCCAGGGCCCTCTCAACTTTCCTGGCCCAAGCCGCAGCCTCCTATTTACCCTCTGCCTTCCCCAAGAAGGAGAGATTAGTCCCAAGAAATATCTGTTTTCTCAGGACACATTCTAAGGGCCTCACCATCGGTGGGGGTAAAGCTGAGCACAGGATGAGCATTGGACGGGGCCAGGGTGTGTGTGGGGGTCTCTGGATGGCCAGTCTTTCCCATGAGGGCAACGTCTGCAACCTGCTGACCAACTGAAACACAGTTTAAAACTGAAGATATGGAGGGGTGCCTGGCTGGCTCAGTCAGTAGAGCATCTGATAGGAAATGAGGAAATGGGAAACAAGACAGAGCCAACCAAAATTCAGAAAGATTTTAGAAATGATCAATGCCCCAGTGGGTGTGGTCTCAGAAAGCATCCTTCAGCTGACCACGTAGGGCTGACTACACGTAAATGGTCACACAGATCAGAGGCTTTGCAGACCACGGCTAACACCTTAGCAACTCGGAGCTCCTAGTGTGGGGAGCTGCCCCACAAGTGAGCATCTTTATTCTTTACAAAATCAAGTGCTGCTCCTTTCTCAGAAACACAACTTTGTGAAATTCCATTATCTATTCCTTTTAAACATTTTTCACCCTGCACAAAATGACTGAATCCAAAATGCTTCTAACGATGTGATGGCTTTTTCAACTTACACTTGAATACAGAGGTACGTTTCTGGAAACCCTACACGTTGGCCACAGAGTTCCCAAAGTAAAGTAAGTTTCCACAAAAGGTTCTGCCCTCAAAGATCTTGTGGTTTAACAGAGACAGCAGACAAAAAACCATTCAGTTATAATAACAGTGAGCATGTCACGAGGGGACAACCAGGAGGGGTGCCCATCCCAGCCCCGGGGGGCGGGGGGAGGAGGAGGGGAGAGAGGCACAGTGTGAGGGAAGATATCCTGTAGGAGGTGACACTGAGCATGGACAAGTTAGGTAGTTCGAGAGAGGTCTGGGTGTCCCAGGCAGAGGGGAAAACATATTCAAAGACATGGGATAAGAGCAAAGATTTACTCTCCCAAGAGATAACCAAAAATAGACAAAATATACAAGACACTGGACATCAGGCAATGGAGGAGAGTGTTCTCTGAGGGAAAAGGTGAGCCCCACAACTGCCCCAGCTCACCATTTTGAGAGGAGAACAACCAGATGGGACAAACAGAAAACAAACAGTAAGATGACAGACTCAACCCTAACCTGATCAATAGGCACATTAAATATAAATAGTCTCAACACCCCAAATAAAAGGCAAAGATGATCCATCTTTGCCAACCCCATCATGCCCAGAAGAAGAGACAATTTAAATATAAAGATACAAATAGGTTAAAAGTAAAAGCACATAAAAAGATATACTGTGGTAGCATTAATCCAAAGAAAGCTGGAATGACTACATTAATACCAGACAAAATAGATTTTATATCAAAGGATGTGGCCAGGGATAACTTCATAATGATAAACGTATTAATGCATCGGGGGATGGACCAATCCTTCACATTTATGCCCCTAATGAGAGCTTCAAACACACGAAGCAAAAAGTGGTAGAACTGAAAGGAGAAATAGGTAAATTCACAATTAATGGTTGAGTAAACTTCAATACCCCTCAATAATTAATGGACTAATAGACAGGAACTCAGTAAGAAGATGGAAAACTCGAAGAACCGTATCAACTAACTCAACCCACCTGCCACTTAATGGAATGCGCCACCTGACCACAGCAGGACGCACCTGCTTTTCAAGTGCACTGGGAACACTCAGGTAGGCCATCTTCTAGGCCATTAAAAAACCAACCAAACAAACAAAAACCCACCTCATACTTAAAAGGATTCAGTTATACAGTCTGTTTTCTGACAACAATGGAATTCAATGGAATTAAATTAGAAATAAACAGATCTCTGGAAAATACCAAAAATATTCGTAAACTGAAGAACACACTCTTAAATAACACATGGATCAAGGAGAGATCAAACATCAAAAGGGAGATCCCACAGGCATGGGAGAGAGCGTGTGCAGCGTGTTCCTGATACCACAGGACATTTGCACTGGCTGGGAGCTGGCGGTGGTGAGGGGGTAGGAAGGGCCCGAGACAAGCCTGGAGGGGAAAAAGATGCACGAGGACCCACTATGGATAGGACCTGGGGCTAGCCACTTCTGTGCTTGGTCTCATTACGTTCCTTTAACGTTCTATCATATTCTAATTCCACCCAGGACTGAGAATTCTTGGAGGTTGCGAGGTTGGGTCTGTTCCTGGGGTCCGTAATCTAACAATTCTGAGCCTGGACGCTCCAGCAAGCACCAGTGGGAAGGAGCCGCTGGACAGGAAGGTCTGCTGTTTATACAGGGGCGTCTGGGCACCCCACACCTCAACCTCTGCATTTAATACCTTGACTGCAAAGCAACAACCGAGAGCTCGTTAGGCAGGTCCTCGGAAGAGGGTATGTCTAAAACAGTATGCTTCATTTCCTTAGAACATTCTAGACTATAGACTTTTCATTCATCTCAGCTCCATTTTCCCACCATGGTCAAAATCTAGGAGAGCTTCCCTGGTGCCAAAGCTCACACAGCTGAGGTGGCGGGGAGATGAGGGGGTCTCCGCTGGGTGAGCTCCAGGAGCGCCTCCCACCAGCCTCCAGTGCCTGGGCAGCTGTGCCCTCAGTCATGACATGTGTCTGCAAGACAGTCCAAGCTGGTTTTATTGGTATTTGGATGGGCTCCTGTGGCCGGGGGCTCTGGGCAAAGCAAGGGTTCTAGGCTCGATGGAAGAAGTGAGTCACAAACAGGTTGCTGGTTGCTGGGGGTGAAGGTTGCAGACTGACTGCTCATGGGTATAGTTGCAGACTGACTGCTCATGGGTATAGTTTCCTTTGGGGATGATGAGAACGATCTTAAATTAGATGGCGACAGTTACACAACCCGGTGAATACACTATATCTTAAATGGGTCGGTTACTTGGTATATGAATTACATCTCAATAAGGCTGTCTAAAAAACCACAAAGGCAAGGGTTCCTGCTCCCAGTCCTGGTTCCTCCTCCAACTCCCCAGGCAGGCTGTTGAGTTTCTCTGGCCAAACATGGGTCCTCTGCCCGGAGAGAGGGCAGGGCCTGGGTCCTGATCCCTGCGCTCCGTCCCCAGGCTTCAGGACAGGGTCAGTATACGGGCAGCCTCATGTCCTGGATGGACTGTGTCTTCAGTCGAGTGTCTTCCTAAATTTACAACCTCTAACCTCACTGCTCAGACGCGACCTTGACCGAGGAAGCACCCTGGAGAGGAGGTGGCCCTGGGGGCTGGGCAGTGTCTGCTGGGTGCCTCAGAGATGGGGCTGGCCTTTGTCCCTGCGGCTCCCTCTATCAGGGCGTATCTCCTGGTTTGGCCCAAGGTCTCCTCCCCCCGATGGCTGCCCCCCTCCGCCTAGCATGACACTCTCTATCTGGAACCATGGTCGTCTGTTCACTAGGGCCTCTCTCCTCAAGGGCGGATGCCACGTTGTCCCTTGTCTTTCTAGCTCTGACGGGCGCAACAGAGCCCAGGGTTGAGCAGAAGCTCAGCAGATGGCTCTGAAGAGACCACAAGCCCCTTGTGTCTACACTCCCATAATCATACCCTTGAGTGCGGTCACTTGCTCTGCACGTGGTTTCCTGTAAGGCCCAGGCTGGTCAGGGGATCCCAGGGGGAGTCCTCCAGACAGATGCTGAGGACGTGCCTCTGGGAACAGGTTCCTAGGCTGATGTCTGTTCCCGGGACCTCAGGCAGAAAAAACAGCCATCCCACGGCTGGCTGGTGATGCAGGGCTTATGAAGGCCGGCGGCCCCTGAAAATGCCCTTCTTGCTCACCCTGTATATGGGCTCCTTCTGCCCCCTGGTGTCCACTCTGAGAAACACACTGGTAGTCCTGACCCCCAGAGGCCCCGGGAAGCTGGAGATGAGGCAGGCTCCTCCTCCAGGTCTCTGAGCCCAAGCCCCGAATCCTGGTAGGAACCGCGTGGATCTCCCAGGGCCATGCGGATTTGGTGGGTGAGTGACTGAGCAAGGGGAGAGGCCCACAGCTCGGCCACGTGTGGGCAGGTGTCATGGCAAAGGCCTGGACACGGGATTGAGTCCCTTCCCCCACTCCCCGCCACCGACACCAGTGTCCAGTGTGGGAGGACGCGGTGCTGGTGCCTGGTGGGCCTTGGGACTATGAGGACGAACAGCCAAGGCACCGAGGCGAGCTCCTTGTCAGGGCAGAGTTGACAAGCATGCTGGTTATGCTGCCGCTGGACTAGTTGCCCTGGCAAGTCACTGGGCATCTCGGTTACCCCGTCTGCAAACGAGGACGGAGGCCTGCTCCACATCAGCCTCCCGGGGGCAGGGTCGGAACCTCAGAAAGGGCTCCAAGCGGGGAACATGGCGCGGAGCCCCCCAAAAGGAAAGGAGGGGCAGAGCGGTTTCTAAATAAGAATAAACACGAAACTCCACAAAACAAGGCCAACTCAAGGAGGCCAGAATTCAATTTTCGGAGTGAATTTGCAGAGGACAAAAATGACAAAGCAGTCTCTACGAGAAGGTACCAACAGGGTGGAGATGGCAGGAGAGCAAGCCAGACACGCATCCCTGCACGAAGATGTGCACTGCACCGAGCCCGCGGGCCTTCAGCTCCGGGCCCCCCAACCCCGGCCCTCGGCCCACACGCAGGAGGGACTCAGGGATGTTCTCACAGACACTGCACAGGAGTCTCCTTCCACGTGACTTCAAATTGCTCTCTCCCACCTTGCTTCTCGCCATTGCCGGAACGTGGAAGTTTCTGCACCTATAGCAGCCTGAGGTCCACTCTAAGCTCCAGGCCGGCCTGTCTGTCCTCACTGGTCCTTCCACCCACAATGATTCAAATGGGACTTGAGTTTCCACCCAAACCAGCTCCCCCCTCCCCTCACACTGAGTCAGCCACCCACTGAGTCCTGCTTAACCTTCTGTCCCGGGCTCTGGATCCCACCCTATCCTTTCTACTCTGGCTTCTAATCCCTTGAGCTAGACCCTTGGCTCTCAACCTTGGTCGCTCACTGGACTCACCTAGGAACACCTGTGTCCCAGCCCCAGGGATTCTGACTGAGTGGTGTGGCTGTGGCCTTGGGAGTATTTCTAATGTGTAGCCAAGACTGGGACCCATGGTCCAGGCCATCATCAGCATCCCATGCTTAGAATGTCTTAGGACTTTATGAACTGGAATCTGCCACCAAGACTTCAAGCCCCACCACCCAAGTGACACAATGGCTAAGGTGTCTCTGCTGACATCTCTGAGGTGAGATGCCAAACACCCCAAGCTCATAACCGCCTCCACGGTGACCTATTCTTGCTCTGCATGGCTCTGGTAAAAAATGATCCTTAAACTGGGTCGCACGTCTGTATCCTCTAGGTCTTACCTAGTGATCTGCCCCAAGGTCAGACGGAAGCTGACACAGGAGCAAACCTTCAGACACCTGAAGACAGCGCTCTCCAGCCACCAGGCCTTTCCCTCCCCATGCTGGCCAAGGCCAGGTGCTTTGCCTGCCCCGTGGGACGCAGCCCAGAGGGCTTGCCCACCTGCTTCCTCCCCGTGTCCCTCTCACATTCCAGGTGAGGCCCGCCCAGCAGGAGGCAGGATGGCTGCAGCCCTGCGCAGGGAAAGGTCTGCCCAAGCACCTTGCTGTATGAGCAAGCGGGCCGCGGGCGGGGAGCCGGCCTCACCTTACACTGATCCAGCGGCGTGTCCTCTGCCTCCCGGAAGACCACGCTGAAGGAGATACTCTTGGGGTCGGAGGAGAAGACCCAGCTGATGGTGAGGCCTGCCTCGGCCACAGTGATGGGGATGAGGCTGTAGGTGCTGGACCGCACAAACAGCTCCCTTTTGCTCTCCCCGAAGCTGGCGATCTCGTCCACCGTGAGGGGTAATTTTATCCTAAAATCCAAATGCAGAGAAGGCCCTGATCAAACAGGCAACGTGCCTGAGTCTGCCGGCCAGGTCACCTGAGGCTCTGAGGTGGCCGGAAGCCCTGGAGGCTCTTGGGAGGCCGAACCCTGGGGAGCCTCGCCCGACGTGCTCAATTACGGGAGAAGCCTGGATGCACAGCTCCCGCCCACAGCAAGTACTGACTGGGTGCCGGGCACGGTGGCCGGCACCGGGGACCCAGACCCAGACGGCAAACGTGGGGATGACCATCTCTGCCCGCATGGGGCTGGCGTGTCCCCGCAGGCGGTCGGGGGTGAACGCCGGCCTGAGGTGCTCCACGAGCCCATGGATGGGAAGCAGCTAACAGAGGCCTCGGCTCTCAGGAGCTCCCCCGAAGCTTCCTGCTGCCCAGCTGGCCCATTCCTGTCTCCAGCTCCAGGCTGCCCTCTACGTTAACTGGCATGGGCAGGAAGCACACCCATCATTAGAAACTTCCCACCCTCTTGGCCGTCCCTCTTGGTGGAAATCTGGGGCCTGCTGGAAGATTCCAAGGGGCACCCTGACTTTTCTTAAATGGGTTCCAGTGCCTGCCTTGCTTCCCGTCTGCTACAGGGCTCACCCCCTCGTAAGCCTGAGGTTCCTCCTCTGCCCGCCTGCTGACGGGTGTGAGCAGGGCCTCAGAGGATGAGCTGGGTGGGCGGGAACGGGCCCCTCTCCCCGCGGCTGCCTGGATGGTGCGTGCCGGCGCAGGTCACCAGGACAGGGCCTCGGGTGCAGAGCGGCCACCTCAGCCAGCGGCGTGGCCTTGGGCGGGTCTTGTCTCCTCAACTGTGAACCAGGAAGGTGGCGGCCACCACGTGCTGGGCCCTCTGCTCACAGGCTTCACGTGCTGGCCCCATGGCAGCGGAAGGAAGCACGAGGCTCCCACTTCACACGAGGGAGCCAAGACGTGATTAAGAAACTTGGTCCAGGCCCACCCAGGTCTGATCTGAGGCCACTACCTGTCTCCTACACCAAACTGCCTTTCATGGCCAAAATCTACTACTGTCCCCCTGAAAGCAGCAGCAGAAACTAAAGCTCAGAGAGGTTAGGGAACTCGCCCAAGACCGCACAGCAAGTAAGTCATGGGGCCGAGTGTGCTGTCTGCCTTCAAAGCTGTGGAGATGGATGGAAATATTCCCCAGAGCTATGCTAATGAGAAGAGTAATCAAGGATGAAAACACCCAAAATGCTCTACAGGACAGCTCTGACAAAAATCATTCCACTTTTGTGAAGATTTCATTCCATGTAACGTTTTCCCATGTGTTCATTTAAGCGTCATTTCTAATTATGGTACAAAAAGCCTTGTCCAATGTTTACAATTCTCAAGAATCTGAGAGTAGGCAGAAGGGTCCCTTTTGGAAAAGAGGTCTTTCTTGTAAGGCGGAAATCTTACTGCACGGCCGTGTGTGCAGTCACCCTGACAGAAGGCCCCACCGATTCTGGGCCATTTTATAATTTTACGTTCCAGAATTCTCCTCTCGCATCCAGTCCTTTAGATTGTGCTTCTAGTCTTTTTTTTTTTTTTTTAACCTTTCTAGACGTTACCTGTTCACTGACAGGACATTACTCAGTCTCCCCAAAGGAGAGGCTAATAAAAACAAATCAAGGGTTTGCCATCTCTGCTCAAATATAATCTTTTTTTTTTTTGAGAGAGAGAGAAGGAGAGAGAACATGAGCGCTGGGCAGAGGGGAGGAAGCGGAAGGAAGGGCAGAGGGAGAGAGAATATTAAGCAGGCTCCTCGCCTAGCATGGAGCCCAATGCAGGGCTCGATCTCACGACCCTGAGATCATGACCTGAGCTGAAACCAAGAGTCTGATGATGAACCAACTGAGCCACCCAGGCACGCCTCAAATATAATCTTAAGTAAAAGGAGTCCACTGTCTACAGGGCTCACATCATAAATGTAAATTTTACTGGTTTCCCTACTTGGCCCTGTCCCTCCATAGTCATTCTCCACATGGCAACCAGAATGATCTTTTTTTAAATGTAAATTACATTAAGTCATTCTTCTGTTCCAAACCTCATATTTGGGCTCCCATTTCTCTCAGATTAAAAGCCAAAGTCCTCACAATGGCCAACAAGGCCTGATGTGACATGGGCGCCCTTCCCTCTCTGACTCAGTTTCTTTCGCTCTCTCTGCTTCAGCCACACTGGCCTTTTCCCTGATCCTTGAACATGACAGACACCATTCTGCCCCAGGGCCTTTGCACCGACTATTCCCTCTGCCTGAATGCTGTTCCCTCATACAGCTGCATGGCAACTCCCTCCAGTCTTACCTCTTAGTGCCACTTTATTCAAAATGACAAATTCCACCCTCCCCATCCTGCTTTTCTTCCATAGCAACACCACCTTGTAATGAATGCACTATGTAATTCACTTGTTTACTTACGTTTATTGTCCATCCCTGCTGGAATATAAACTAAACATGAGGGCAGGGATCTTTGTTTTGCTCACTGATGTACTCCAAGGACCTAGAACCTACCTGGTGCTTCCTAGGTGCTGAGTAAGTATCTGTGAGTGAGGGAGTGAATCTACTCAGTGACTATTAAGCCATTACCCAGCCATTAGACACAACACAGGAGAAAAAGAATAGGATATATGAAAATACGCAGTGGTAAGTTTTAAAAGACCATGAAATAAGATGTAGCATATTTTGTTTGTGTTGAAAATGATGTACATATGTATTTTTAAAAACCGGAAGGCTATACACTGAGGTGGTTTGCTTGTCTCTATTTTCCTATTTTCTACAATGAAACGGTACTGCTCTTACAGTAAGAAAACAAAACAAAGTTATGGTCAGAAAAGAAGAACACAGGGCACAGGTGTGAGGAAGGGACAGCTACAGAGGGCACGGGGAGCTTCTGAGGGTGAGGGAACTGGTCTCTGTCTTCACTGTGGTCACACGGGGCGACACTGTTCTGTTCTGGGCCTGGGTCCCCCCGTCTGGCAGCACTGGGCTACGGAGCCGTCTGGGCTCAGAGGCCCCTGAGATCACATAAGCCAGTGGCCCACATAAGCCACGATTGGTGATTGCACTGTTATTTGTCAGAGTCTAAGCACCGTGCACATAAAGGGGGAATTTATTGTATGTAAACTGTACTTTTAAAAAAAAAGCACAGACTGAATGAAAGTCACCATGGGTGCCAAGTCAGAGCCTCGGGGTGCAGCTCCTCCTCCCCAAAAGTGACAGCCTGGGGAGCCCCGCTCGGAGACCTGTCACTTACATCAGTTCCCCGGACTTCAGCAAGCAGATTTCGGCATCCTGTCCCAGCGGCATGTCTTCAGTGTCCTCAGGGGTTAGCGAGGTTGACATGGTGTCCCTGAAATGCCACACACAAGAACACACAGCCATTTAGCCATCGGCACATGGAGTCCCACGTCCTGGGTCCCCAGTCTTGGAGTCACGTAGCCAACCTCAGAATGCACGGGATCCTTCAGTCCCAGAGGCCGTGACAGAAGGTCCGGCAGGCTCTCCAGGTAGGGGCACAGGGGCTGGGGCCGAGCAGGCAGGATGGGGAGAATACAACAGGGCTGCCATGACTTCCCCTGCGTCTTTCCAGGGGCCGTGGGGAGGGCCTGCCCACCACTCAGACGGGCCACCCTCCTATCCCACGCCAGCTGAGTGCTGTCAGCAGCAGCCCGGGGTCCTGCCTGGCCGTGACTAGCCAAGCCTGCTCTGGCTCATCTCCAGGGAGCAAGGACACACACCCAGGAAACGGCGTGGGCGAAGAGGGAGCGGTGGGACAGAGCCATGGACAGAGAGTGGACCTAAGCCACATGGCCTCTCTCGCTCACAACCCACGGTTGGCTGCACCACGAGCCAGCAGACACATGCTTCCCACCGTGCTCCGTGGAACCCAGGGCCAGGGGCGGAGGGCACCACACGCTCCCTCTGAGAGAGCCCCGGAACCGTGCAACCTAAGTTCGAGGCTCTAGGAAGCCCTGCAGCAAAGACATCTACTGGACTTGAACTCCAGCGTTCCATGTGTTTATTCCATCACAGAACGTTTTAAACTCCTACTGGACTGCTTACTCTGGGAAGGCAGACTGCAGTCCCCCTCCTTCACTGACAGGGACACGGGGGCCCAGTCAGCTCCTGAGACGCAGGCCAGAGCCCCACACCTGGCTCAGCCAATGGCTTGTGTGATCTCAGCGGCCTCAAGCCCAACCAGCTCGAGTGCCCAGGTCTGCTCAGGGAAACTTCGTCCAGAAAAGAAGAACCATTTGCCCCACGGGCAAGTGTTAATAAGGAACATCTCTCACCTAGCACAGCTTCTTCCCCAAATGTCGCAATAACCCTCTTCTCAACTGCCCTGAGGGGCGCTCCCCAGATGTCTCTGGGGTGAGGTCAATGTGAACCAAACTGCCCCCCTCCCTAGGTACCCCTTGGGCTCTCACCAGCTTGGCCCTGGGGACACTCGCTCGACCTCTGAGGCCCCGAGGGAACTCGAATGAACGCAGTCCAGCCCCACCCCATGCACTGCTGTACCAAGAGATGTCCCCCCAGGTCAGCGCTGTGCAGGACACTGATGCAGGCATGGCATACGCCTCCCCCTGCCCCGAGTCAGCAACACACACACACACACACACACACACACAAACAGCTGGAAGAAGGGGGTCTCAGCACACACAGCGGCCCGGGCAAGGTCGGTGGCCAGCAGCAGGCATCCAGACCTCGCGCTCAGATGGCCCCGCCTCCACCACCACCTTCACACCCATTTGGGCACCAAGTTCTTGTCCCTTTCGGGTGCTCTCTCCCCTAGGCTGAGTGGCTTTTGGAAGTAGGAGCTGCACCTGAGCTGTCCCTTGCCCGACGGGACCGGCACGCAGCGGGTTGGCCACTGCCCTTTGCAGGAACCAAACAATGTATGTGCCACTTGCTGAGAAGTATGTGGAAATTCGGAAGAGGGCAGAGGAATGCTGACAAAGTCAAAGAGAGAACCGAGGCCGGATCCCTGAAGGATGAGGACCCTGAGTCACGCGTGGAGTGACGGATGCGGGGTCAGCAGCAGCATGCCCGCTGCTAACTTACAAGGCCGCTCTGCCCAGAGGGGGACAGGTACTGCCCGGGGAGAGGCCTTCGTCTTCTTGGGAAACCTCTGAGCACAAGACGGGGCGTCACTGGACCGGCCCTGACATCACACCTGCTCTCCACCATTTAGCTCCCCTGTCCCTGCCTTGTCCCCGTCTGCTGTGGGGCTGAGGCCGCTGGGGGTGAGACTCTGCTCTCAGGGTGCCACTGTGAGGGTGTGGCCGGCACAGGCTGCTAGATCACCAGACACCCACTGGCACCCCGCTGCCCGGCCGGGGGCTGTCTGGGCACAGTCCCCGTCAGCCCACGGTAAGTGGGGGAGCCCATCTTCATGAACACCCTGCCCTTCAGGGGCTGAGCGCCGGGAACCCTGAGCAGTGGGGGCTCCATCTATCTAGCCGGAGCTCCCTGGGGCTCCAGGGGGCAGGAGAGGCCGTGTGGCTCTTGGTGGGGCCGTCACTCCAAGGCGGTTCCAGTCTTGGTTTTATGACTAATTGTGACTCTGGGTGCCCTTCCCTCCTCTGAGGCTGTTCTCCCTTCTCTATATGGGAGAAGGTGATGGAACCAGATGGACTCCGGGCTCTGCTCTGAGCTCCAGGCTTGGCTGGAAAAGACTGTAGGTTCCGAAGGACTCCTCGGCCTTCTCCGCACTTCCCAAGGAAGGTGCAGCAAGAATACGCCTGGCCCACCTGCTGCCACTGAGGGCAAGCCTGGTCCCTCGCTGTTTTCTTCCTCCCCACCCCTCGACCTCCTCCTTGCCCACTTCCTTCCGTGGCTCTTGTGACCACTAGCTTCCACATCCCCCATCCTTCTCCCAGGAGAAACAGAATCATAGAACGTCAGTGTGAGAGGCTGTTCAAGGGATCAACCCCCCCCCCCCCACCCACTGCCACTTGACGGACACGGATACAGGGGTCCGAGGAGCCAAGATGGGCCCAAGGCCACTCAGGCCTGCCTCAGGTTACTTGTCTTCATCCTTGGGCAAACTGCAAATACCGTACAAGAGAAAGATAAATAACATCCGATAGAACAAACTCTGAAGCTGTAGTTGGTTCTCTCGCTTTTCCAGCATCGAGGATAAAAGATGTCCTAACCCATCACTGCCTCTCCTCCTCCAGCTCCCCCTTTCTGGCCACGACTATAGACAAGCCCGGATGACCTGCGAGTACGTGCTTCCCAGGGTAGGCCCCCAGCCCCTCCCGGCCCTGGCTGAGGCCCTGCACGGGGGGCGGGGGGAGCGGAGTGAGGCGGGCATGGGTGGGTGATGCCATCCCGAGGATAAGGGTTAGGGGCCCAGAGGTTTCTTCTCAATGGCTCTTCAAACTGTGGGTTGCGACCCATTTAGTGGGTCATGAATCAACTTAGGAAGTTACGACCCACATTAGAAGAAATTGAATAGAAAACGCCAAAGTAACAGGATACTGCGTGTTGTCAGGGGCTCTGGCTTTGCCTTCGTGTCTACACGCGCACATCCGTGGACGGTCAGTTAAAACTCGTATCTTTCCGTGGGATGCAGTGGAAGAGCATCTCCCTTAGTTCAGAGGAGGGCAAACAAGCTTGGGAAGGACAGGGAACAAAAGCAAGGCCGCTAGGGGGCACCCTCTCTCCTGCCAGCACCATTTCCTTTGTTGCCACTGGGGTGTTTTCCTGCGAAGTTGAGACACATTGATTGCCCACAGTGCCCTTCCTTCCTCCCCTTGCTCCGGCCATGGGAGCCTCCTGCTGGCGATGGTGACCCCTGATGGCATGTCACCCTTTCCTGCTGAGCTTCCGTCCCTGAGCCTATGGTCAGGAGAGCTGAACTTGTCTTGGGGCGTACATGTCTGTTTGTTAACTCCTTCCACCCTCTGGGGCTGGTCATCTTGGCACCCCCGGAGATCCTGCCCTGCACACTGTCTGTGCTCAATCAACATCCAGATTGTGTGCCCCACGGAGAGCTGGCCTTCTATCCCACATGCCCCCAAACACAGGACATGCCCAAGGCTCCATTTGAGAACCAAGTGAGAATAAAGTGGTGTCCACAGACAAGGCAGATGGTGAGGAAGTCCCCGGCAGTGCAGTCCAGGGGTCCGCGCCTGCCTGGATGAGGGGTCATGGGGGAGCGGGGTCCCCCCACTTGGTCTCTACGGCTGGATTCTACAATAGCTTCCTCTCAAAAATCAAAATGCCTCAGCTGCTTTTTCATGTAATTACTGTACAACCTCAGTCCTGCAGACTGCCCAGGGGGCAGATCCTTTGGCTGCTGGGATCAGCAGAAGAAGAAAGGATGCCTAAAAAGCCCCCATGGCCCGAGCGTCTTGCCGACTGCCTTCCTCAGAGGTCTCCACCTGCTCCTCGGCCTCGCTAAGCAGCTCAGTGAGAAAGGCTGCTTCCCCCGATTACCCAGGGTCCCCAGGCCAGCTTCTATCTGTGGTCAGCAGACGACTCTACGATGCGCTGCCCAATTCAGCCACCACTGGCCTCACGGGGCCGCTTGAACTCAAATTCATCACAGTTTGGCTCCTCGGCGGCACCGGCCACACCTCAGGGGCTCAAGGGCCACTGTGTGGGACGGTGCGGACCCAGGACAGGTCTGGCCTCGCAGACCGTGCTCGTGAGCAGCATGGGCTCGGAACGTGGTGCCGAGACCACTCTCTGTGGGATCTGGGGGCATTTTCCCATTTTACTATTAAAAGTAAGTTCTGGCTAGTTTTTCTTGCAGTCATTGGCTTCCTTTTTGCCTAAAAAAACCCCGAGTGATGAAGAGCACTTCTGGTATTTTGATTTCTGATTACTCAGTAACCATGGTCCGACCACAATTACCCAAACCTGCATGCCCGACCTCAAAACCAACGGCCGGGCAGCACTTGGGCACGCCTTCCCGGCTCTAGAAGGAGCAGCCTTTTGGTCAGGCTCTTTTTCTGAGAATTTCGGTCCTAACTGACCCTCAACGGCCCCCATCGACCACCAGTGCTTTGCAGTGAGACTTCTGCCTGCAGCAGGAACTGCCTCAATCCTGGGTCCTGGGATTGACGTTCCACCCAGGGCTCTGGATCGGGAGTGGCAGGAGTTCTGGAACGGTGAGCAGGTCATTGCACTCTGACTTCCAAGATAAACCTGGCTGTTGCTTCTTAGTCTATCCTTCCCCCGGTTCTGTTTAGAAAACGTTTAAGGATTCCAGGGGCAATCTAAGACATGCGATTGGGCCGTTGCCCTTGGCAAGTTCAGAGTTTTGTTTCAAAGAAAAGTGATGCCCTTGAAACACGGAGCACTACAAATTGGCAGATAAAAAGATCCACTGGCACTCTGTAAAGTGGCTGAAGTAAGATTCTGGCCCCCAGAGGGTGAGTGGCTCCCTCCAATCTGGCTGCAAGTCTTTCCCTGGAGAACCTTCCGCTGGAGAACGGTGATGACAAATGCAGCCGTGCTTTCTCAGACACACGAACCCGCCCGCCCCACAAGCCCGCACACAGTCGTGGAGGAGGCCAGGGCAAGGCCCCTTTCTTCCCATGGAGTACAAGTGTGCTTGTCCTTCCAAGACACAAGGGCCTGGCCGCGTGAGCGTGTTTGACAAGGCTCGGGCTCTTCTCTGCTCTGGGAACTGGTCCCAAATGCCACAGTTGGTTTGTCCCTGGGAAAGGCGCATCTCTCGAAGCACAAGAGATTCCAAAATGAAAGGCTGGCTCGCTCCGAAGGGATGTCTTGCCTTAAACGGTCTCTCTCAGAGGATGGGTGCTTTGGCCCACCTCCCCTGCACTTGTCATCGTCCACCGGCCCCTGCGTCCACCCACCACCTGTCTAGAGGCACACACTCTACAGAGCCTCACGGGTCCTGCCCTCAGGGAACAGCTCATTCATTTGTACTAGTGTGGTGGAAGGGTTTGAACTAGTCCGTTCAGAAAAGCCTCGAAAATCCACGAGCGCTCTTCAAAGTTTCTACTAGGGCTCCCTGGGAGAGCTCCGTGCTCAGCAAGTGGTGCAGGGAGCATGGGCTCTGCACCTGGACAGATCCTGGGGGACCCCAGGGGCGTGCGTGCTCTTGGGCGAGTGAGCTCATCTCTCGACCCTTCTGCTTACTCATCTGTAAAGGAGTAAGGCTGGACAGCTAGGTGGGAAGCACCCGGCACAGGGCCTGGTTCCCAGTGCCTGACACCCTGCCCTCAGAAAGAGCTGCAGGAGCCGCTGTGCCCAGCAGATGCACACCAGCTGTGACGGGGAACGGGCTGAATGGGGTGCAGAGTCAGGGGAGGGGGGGGGGGCCCGGTGAGTGGGCATGAGGGCAGCTGCTTCTGGGAAAGCAGAGATGGGAGTCCACGCCTCTACCCAGCAGACCTTCCCCAGAGGAACGGGAGCGCGGCAGGCATCCCTCCAGCTCCTGCCTCCCAGGGCGTTCTTCCCCGGAAGCGTCAGAATGTCGGGGTCAGGGAGTCCGACAACTAGAACTGTGCTGTCACCAGGTGGTCCATATCTGGGGAGTTCCAGCGGTGGGGACAGCCTCGGGGAACCAGAGGACTCCGAGTCGTGTGGGTTTAGGTGGCAGGGCTGCGTCAGGCCGCCTGGCTGACCCGTCCCCTAGGAGCCCTCCGGTGCTCTGGCAACGACAGAGCCCTGGGTTTGTTTCCTGGAAGCGCCAGTTTTTAGCTCTGTGCACGTGGGGCTGTTATTTCAGCTGGGGCCCTCAGGGTTTTCATCTGTAAAATGGGAAGAGTACCTATTCTGCAGGGCTGCGGTGAGGATCAGGGGCTATCACCATGTGGGAGCTGTGCGCATACCCCGAACCCGGGCCACAGCACGGACTTCGCATTGGTCAGGCCCCAGCGGCTCCAGACAGGACTAGTGAAGGAAATGGTACAAATGCCGTCGTCTTCAGTGGGCTGCCTGAGCCAGACCTACTTCTTGCTCCCCTTTGTTTACAAATAAAAACCCTCTGAGGTCCTCGCCGGTGATTATGTCCATGGCCAGCCAGCAGGGAGTGCAGGAGATGAGAGCCACCGCTTCCTCTCACCCCCAAATTACACGGGTGCAGGCTGGTCATGTGGATTCTGATGCACAAGGCAGGGGTGGGTAGGGCTGGGTCTCTTATGATCACCAACCAAGGGCGCTCAGAAGACAGTCAACGGAAACACGGCCACATCACACAGAGACAGAGGCAGACCTTGCTGCTTCGAACAAGCTCATTTCTGGGACAAACTGAGAGCCTCTCCGCTGGTGAGTCATTTGTCTTCTTGTTTATAGAGTTCAAAGGCAAGTACTAATCTCAGGCTGCTGGGGTCCTCTGATCCCTGCCTGCGGTGCAGTGTGGGGTAAAATGCCCAGGCTTTAGAGCTCGGCTGCTCTCGGTTCGAATTCTGCCTCTGCCCCACGACCTGAGAACTGTGAAGTGACTTAACACGGTTCTGGGCAGAGGGCAAGTGCTCGTAAGCTGATGGTATTGGTAGTGCCGTCCCAGGGAGATGGGAGAGTCTAGCCACTGGCCACATCTGTCCGCTGAATAATCTCTCATTCTTGGTTTTTGTTTCTTTTGCATTATAATTTAGAACACAGGCTCTCAGATAGTTGTCTTGTTTCTTCTCCCCATGTAAGTCAATATACCAATGCAAAAACTTCGGAAAAGGTAGAAAAACATAAAGGGAGAAGGGAAATAAGTCATCTTGAATTCCACAGCTAGAGGCAAACTGTTGATAAATTCTGGGCAGGTTTTTTTTATGTTTTAAAAAATATAGTCAAAATTGGGGTGGCTGGCTGGCTCAGTTGGTAGAACATTCGACTCTTGATCTCAGGGTCGTGAGTTCAAGTCCCATGTTGGACGTGGAACCTACTTTAAAATATGTAAATATATATATATATCAAAATCACATAGCTCATCGTGGATTCTTTTTTTTTTTTTAATTTGGGGGGGTACGGGCAGAGAGAGAGGGAGAGAGAGAATCATAAGCTCCCCACACCCAGCAGAGCCCCACGTGGGGCTTGATCTCAGGACTCTGAGATCATGACCTGAGCCGAAACCAAGAGTCTGAGCCACCCAGGTGTGCCATCATCGTGGATTCTTAAACAAGGGTCCACAGAATACGTGGCAGAGGGACTCAAAGGGCTCACAAGCCCTCAGAAATGCAGGCAGGTATGCACATTACTTCTGAGGAAAATGTCTGTGGCTTTAGGAGACTCTCAAAAGGGTTTATGATCAAAGAAAGTTAAGAATCATGATCAATTTTACATCCTTTTGGTCATGTACTCATTGTGACAGTAACAGTCAAAGCTAATTGTGCACATTTACTTTGTGCTTCCACTGCTGGGGGTCGTTTCGAGGTAGTACATTCTCCAGAATCATTTAAAGCACTTCCTAAACATTTGAGTTATGTTCTATTTTATATCTGAATTGCAGTTTGCTACTTTACTTATGATCAGACATTTACACTGCTTCCAAAGTTGAATATATTACTTTTTTAAAAAACTGCAATCAATCAACATAGGACTTTGGCTAAAAAAGATAAAGACAGGAGTGATTTTAACATTTCTAGAAGGGAAACTAATTTTTTTTTTTAAACACTTATCCACTTATTTTAGAGATAGTGACAGTGACAACACGAGCAGGGAGGAAGGGCAGAGGGAGAGGGAGAGAGAATCCCAAGCAGACTCCACACTGAGCAGGGAGCCTGATATGGGGCTCAGACTCACAACCCTGAGATCGCAACCTGAGCCAAAACCAAGAGCCAGATACTTAGCCGACTGCGCCACCCAGGCGCCCCAGAGGGAAACTAATTTTCGGTACTCTCTCTGCACAGAACTGTGCGGCCCCAATCTGTTAGCATGACATACCTGATTACAAATGAATCCGTACGGGCCCAGTGTGGCATCTGCAGCAGCTGTAACAGGATTTCTTATAAACAGGCCAGAGTCAGGCGGTTAATAATGGAGACTTGGTAGTACTCTCCAGGAAAGCAAAGCCACTTGTTTCATGGTCTAAGTGATGAAGCAAATGTTTTTGTGTCCGCATGAAGCAGTACCACATACACACCCTCCTCTGACTGACTTAACCCAGCAGCCCGCTGGTGGGGCCTGAGGACTGCGGCTGGCCTATCACCCTTCCACACCTCACATTTCGTGGTCTCAGAGCAGGGACCTTTCACTGAGTAGTCTCATCCCAGACGTGAGGTCCTTCCTTGGAGAGAAAGTGTGCCCTGTCCCCACGAGGACCGAGGGGGCAGTGCCAGGACTGATACCATCTCCAGACAGGACAAGAAGTCTTTGAGTAGATTAGAAAGGACACATGCTCTCTCCGTGGACAGATCCCTGAATGGCCAGTTGACATTCTGACTTTGCTAAACCAAATGCCTGTTTTTCTTGAGACTTCTTAAGGTATTAGCAGGATATGGCCCTGGGTCGCCAGAAATGGGCCAGTGTGTGCTGAGTTCTCCGCAGGTCAGTGGACGGGCACCCCGCCAAAGCCGCCCCTGCTCCCACGCCACAGTACCTCACCCTCATGTCCTGTCTGTGCTCCTTGGCACGGTCACGGGGCAGAGGGAAGGGACGGCCTTGAAAGGCTGGGAGCCCCAGGCAGGAAAGGCAGCTCTTTGGTTGTTGCTACAAGCCTCGCTGCAAGGCTGGCCCCTGGCCCCGCTGCAGTAGCCCACCCATCTGGCGTCCCATTTCGGCCACATCTTCCATTTTTAAAAAGGAGACCCCTTGGGCCTAAGCTGCCAGTCACACAAGCTAAAGTAACGCTCCCTTCTGGGGAAGTGCTCCTTTTAAAAGATTCCCGAAGATGAGGAAGTCTTCCAGAAACCAGGCTCTGGTGGTGGAACGGGGCGTGCCAGGCACGAAGGGGCAGGCTGGGCCGGGCTCTGAGGAGAGCTGCCCGATTCCCTGGCCGCGGCCGGCTCCGCCACGGTGCTGGCCAGCCTGGTGCTTTCTGTGCCTGGTTTCTCTCGCATCCAGATCTAGGCAGTGAAGGGCAAGGAAAGACAGGATAGACTGTCTACCCAGGCAGAGAAGTCCTGGTCATCCCCCAAACCCCTTCTGGTCTCCAGAAGTCTCCTCAATGGGGGATACTCGCCTTAGCTTCCACAAAGAGCAGGGGTCTAATTTAATAGAAAATGAGGCACAGGATGGGCAGACAAAGGCAGGCCTGCCCGCTACAAAGCAGTTCTATACTTCCAGAAAGGCACCACCCCCCACTTTACCACATGGGGACCTTTGCTTTCAAGACCAGTCGGCACAGGATTTTCTGGACTGTGCGTGGGGTCAGTTACGTGTTGTCTCCCAGGTGGGTGAGAGCCTTGGGATTTCAGGACTAACTGGGGCACCTGGGTGGCTCGGTCGGTTAAGCGTCTGCCTTCGATTCAGGTGATGATCTCAGGGTCCTGGGATTGAGCCCCACATCGGGCCCCCTGCTCAGCAGGGAGCCTGCTTCTCCCTCTCCCTCTGCCCCTCCCCCCTGCTTGTGCACGTGCTCTCATAAATAAGAAAATCTTTAAAAAAAAAAAAAGGGATTTTAGGGCTAATTAAGGGCCCCTCGTCCTGTCTGAGCAATCACCCCTCAGCACTGTCTGTCTCCCATTACACTGGACTGCGTGGTCACTGAGCAGAACGTAGGTGGGTTCAGGAGATAACTATCTGCCCCCTAAAAGTGGGGCAACAGGATTGTAGGAGAACAGGAGGTGTCCCCCTCGGCACCGACTATAATTCCTGTGTTTGCCTCCCAGACGTTCACAAGAATGTGCGCCATGGAGGAGAACGAGTATGTCGACCTCGGGTTCTTCAACACTTCCAGTGACGGCAGCCAGGGGCATAAACGCTTCCTAGAGTTCCGCAAGTTCTTTCTGCCCTCCGTGTACCTGGTGGTGTTCATCTGTGGCCTGCTGGGTAACTCGCTGGTGCTGGTCGTATACATCTCCTACCAGAAGCTGAAGAGCCTGACAGATGTGTTCCTGATGAATCTGCCCTTGGCTGACCTGGTGTTTGTCTGCACTCTGCCCTTCTGGGCCTACGCAAGCATCCACGAGTGGGTCTTTGGCAAGGTCGTGTGTAAAACCCTGCTGGGCATCTACACTCTGAACTTCTACACGTCCATGCTCATTCTCACCTGCATCACCATGGACCGCTTCACTGCAGTGGTTCGGGCCACCAAGGCCTACAACCAGCAGGCCAGGCGGATGGCCTGGGGCAAGGCCATCTGCTTGCTCATCTGGGTGATCTCCCTGCTGGTTTCCCTGCCACAGATCATCTACGGCAACGTCCATTATCTCGACAGGCTTGTCTGTGGTTATCACAATGAGGAGATTTCCACTGTAGTTCTTGCTACCCAGATGACACTGGGGTTCTTCCTGCCACTGCTCACCATGATGGTGTGCTACTCCGTCATCATCAAGACCCTGCTTCACGCCCGAGGCTTCCAGAAGCACAAGTCTCTGAAGATCATCTTCCTGGTGGTGGCTGTGTTCCTGCTGACCCAGACGCCCTTCAACCTTGTGAAGCTCATCCACAGCACGAGCTGGGAGTACGCCACCATGACCAGCTTCCACTATGCTGTCATTGTTACAGAGGCCATTGCCTACCTGCGGGCCTGCCTTAATCCTGTGCTCTATGCCTTTGTTGGCTTGAAGTTCCGGAGGAACTTCTGGAAACTCATGAAGGACACTGGCTGCCTCCCTTACCTGGGGGTCTCGACTCAATGGAAGTCTTCCGAGGATGCTTCCAAGACCTGTTCTGCCTGTCACAACGTGGAGGCCACCAGCATGTTCCAGCTGTAGGCCCTGCCTGGGCTTGGAGAGCTGCTCGGGAGCTTGCAGGAGTACGGCTGTGTGCTCTGGATGCGATGAGGGAGGCTTTGTTTATGGCTTGCGCTTTCTCATGGAGAAGTCACCCAACCCTGTGGTTGGTGTGGGACGCTGCTTCTCAGGCATGAACACATTCTGCTCTCCTCTTGAACCCCCAGGCCTAAAGCTCAGTGTGGGGGGGGGGGAAGCTCTAAGAACCGGAAGGGCTTTCCTTCCTCTAGCCCCAAGAACGCTAGCTCCCAGGGAATGATGTGTGACCCTTAAGACCTTAGGTTCTCCTTCCTGAGGACTGGGACTAAACGCTGAAGAGGGGAGCCTGGCCACACAGCTGCTGAGGGCAGGTGATACTCCAGGCTCCCCAGTTCAGAAGACTCCTCTGGTCACTGGGAAGCAGGGAGATTAGAACAGCCATGAAAGTGAGTCCTGGGCCACATGGCTGGGACCTCAATCACCAGGCACCTGACAGAAATGAGAACAGGCTTTGCCTCACCTGGGGGCTGGGCCTTTATATAGAGAGATGCTTATGTTCTCTCTGATTAATCCTGGAAGGAGGAACACCAGGGAACATGAATGGGCCCAAACAAATTAGTCAGCTGAGGATTCCAGGGGTCCATAGAATGTTAGGAAAATGTGCAGAGCAGCATTTCAGACAATCGTGAATCTAAGCGGCATTTCTGAAATGTATTCTTTGGTGGGTTTGCTCATTTAAAAACTAAATTGTCCAATGCCTGATACACGCACGCACATATAAATCATGTATCAGTGTATATAGAATACAATCACGCCTGTATCAAACAGCATATGATTTTCATGACGAAGAAATAAAACCTTTTTAAAGTCTCTAAACTATGTTTATCCTTTGGCACATTCTACTTTATTATTTTTTTTAAAGATTTTATTTATTTGAGAGAGAAAGAATGAGACAGAGACAGCATGAGAGGGGGGAGGGTCAGTGGGAGAAGCAGACTCCCCGCTGAGCAGGGAGCCCGATGCGGGACTTGGTCCCGGGACTCCAGGATCATGCCCTGAGCCGAAGGCAGTCGCTTAACCAACTGAGCCACCCAGGCGTCCCAGGCACCTTCTACTTTACTGTGGTATGCCTGGAATATACGGAAAAGTGATTACTTACAGGCTCGGAGCATAGGAAGCAAGTTAAAATTGCAACCTTTCAGGGCACTGCTCTGTCAAGGAAATGGAATATACCAGTGATCACTCCTTCACTGTGGCTTTCAACCTCCTGACCAAACTGTGAAGTACATTTGTATAACCTCCTCAAAATGGTCACAGGATGAGGCAATTCTAAATGTCAGGCACTTGAGTATGTTTATTAGATCCTAGCAATCTGCTCAGTAGGTAAAGTTGCCTTTTTGGCTCATGCTTTACAAAACCACTCACCAAAACGGAGAGAACCGATCGCCAGCAGTGAAAGGGAGCGCACAGGGCGGTGGGCCGGACCCGGCTTAGCAGTGTGGCTCTGGGGTCCGGACTGACCGGAGTGGAATCCTGGCTTGGCTCTCACTCGTTGGCTAGACCAGTCGGTAATCTCTTTAACCTCTTTTGTTTTGGTGAAACGTGGGCCATAACAGGACCGCCTCTGGGGGCTGGCGAGGGGAGGGCTTGAGATGATGTGTACAAAATACACTCAGCACAGTGTGCATTGGGGGGGGGGGGGGGGGTGCAAGGGTGGCAACAGCAGCACGAGAACCAGCGACACACAGAGGCCGCGGGTCGTCCTTTGTGAGCTGGCAAGGCGCGGAGCGTGTGCTTCGTGCCTCCAGGGCTGTGTGGCACGTCCCCTACACTCTGGTCCAGCTGCGCAGGCCCACATGAGCCTCCCTACTGTCTCCCGCTCGTGCCTAAATGCACCCACGAGAGCAGCTGCTTCCAGGGTAGCCAGGCCACGTGGACCCAGAGCTTCCTCGCTCAACAAAATCTGCCCTTTCTGTGGTGACAAGGCTGACTTTCATCGTCTTTAAATTGGCTTCAGGGTGCCTGGGTGGCTCAGTCGGTTAAGCGACTGCCTTCGGCGCAGGTCATGATCCTGGAGTCCCGGGATCGAGTCCCGCATCGGGCTCCCTGCTCCGCGGGAAGCCTGCTTCTCCCTCTCCCACTCCCCCTGCTCGTGTTCCCTCTCTCACTGTGTCTGTCTCTGTCAAATAAATAAATAAAATCTTTAAAAAAAAAAAAAAAAGGGTGCCTGGGTGGCTCAGTTGGTTAAGCGACTGCCTTCGGCTCAGGTCGTGATCCTGGAGTCCCGGGATCGAGTCCCACATCGGGCTCCCTGCTCGGCAGGGGGTCTGCTTCTCCCTCTGACCCTCCTCCCTCTCATGCTCTCTGTCTCTCATTCTCTCTCTCTCAAATAAATAAAATCTTAAAAAAAAAAAAATAGAAGTAGTGTGGCCCTGCTGAAATTTAAAAAAATAAATTAAAATAAATAAATAAATAAATTGGCTTCAAATACAAAACAAACAAAAACACACACACAAAAAAACAGGAAAAAAAAAACTGGCCTCAAAGTGGGAGTTTCTGTCACCCTCCTTTGTGAGTTCACCTTGAGGGTCAGCACTTCTGACAGCGGGGCCACCAGCCCCTGGCTTCCACAGAACGAGACAGAGAGGCCCTACCCGGAAAGGAGGATGTGAGGAGGCAGGGAGCCAGGGGCCCTGCGGGACCGCTACACGTTCCCACGAGGGAAGTGGTGCGGTGTGACAGGCACAGCAGGGCTCTGAGGTCACTCAGACGCCAGCTCAGTGGCTGCTCCAACTCTGTGCATCCTTGGGCAAGCCACTCAGCCTCCCCAAGGCCGGTTCAGCACCCACAGCACACCACACCCTCCCTCCAGGACTGCTCCTGAGGCCTGGACAGTGCACTAGGAGGGCCAAGCTGGGGGCTGCCTGGCCACGGCAACAGAGGGGCAGCTGCGGGGATCGCTGGCTTCCCCCTAACCAGGTGGCTACCAGGCTGAGCCAAACAAGACCGGGCACCCATCAGGCCATGTCCCGGCCCAGGCCTGTGTTACACGCCTTCTCTCCAGGCTCCCTGCAGAAATGCTGTGCCCCTCCTTCTACAGCTTAGGAAAGCTCCGGACGGCACAGCCATGGACTCCTCCTTTATCTTCTCTGTATCCTCAGTCACTCATCGCCCCTGCATCTCTGGGCCCTTATCTGCTACACCCGAGAGTAGATATTTTCCCAAGCCCTCCCCTGCGTATACAGCATCGCTGCCAACAGAGGCGGGCGCAGCGCACGGAGGTTACAGAGTGCTGTTACGTCTTGATTTTGTTCTGTCCACATAACAGCCCCATAAGGGCAAGTTCCCAGCCTCAACCCTCCTGGGCTCCTCCCCCTGACTCTGCTCATACACACCAGCACATGATGGGGTACAGGTGGGGGGGGAGCGGTTTGAGGCCCTGGACGGCCACACTGTCTGAGACGTGGTGAGCACAGGGGGACCCCTATTCCAGGGGCTGCCTGGGGGCCAGAAGCCCAGGTGACTTCAGTAGGCATTCGGGACGAGGCACAGGTGCTGTAGGAAGAAAGGGCTGAAGCTGCCCCTGTGAGTGGCGGGGAGGGGAAGGGGCAGGGAGCACGGGGCCCAGGAGTGGAGGGGGTGCTCGCTCTGACCTTCTCCACCAAGGGCCCCTCCAGGCAGCGCCTGTTCCGGCGGCCTGGGCCTCCATGGTCTGGGGTAACTCCCAACACCGTTCGGTGGGAGGCCTAGCACTATCATCCCCGTTTTTCAGGTGAGGAAACTAGTTCAAAGAGATGAATACCTGCCGAAGCTCACACAGCAGAGCGAGGGCTAGGCCTCCAGGGAGCAGCCTCTCTCTCTGCTGGCCAACGGAGGGTTCCTGCAGCTGATGGACTCAAGGTACCCGCCAGCTCTGGAGTCATCAAGGGGGAGATGGTGGGTTACCCCAAGCACAAGGCGGCTTTCTAACCTTAACCATCCTTACCATATCCTGTTCTCGTGTTGTTTCTGAGATGCAGGCATCACATCTCCTGGCTGGTGACAAACCCACCATAGCCCCCACAAAGCACTGTGACCACGAAGGGCCAGTCATGAAGCAATTACTGGCAAAGGGGCTCGGAGGCGCAGGGACAGTCTCTACGAGTTTGGCTCAGTATCACTGGGCATCTGAGCGGTCTTCCTTGGAGAAGGACTGGGGTACTAGAGACAAGGTACAGGGCACAGCTCAGCCCCTGACACCACAATGCATGCGGAGCATCACAGACACAATGCGCCTCCATGGAAGGCTTCCCAGGCGCCAGGCCCTGGGCTCAGCGCTTGACGTCATACGGTCTGTTTGTCTGGTAACCAGAAGGGGAGGCCAGGCCTGGGTGGAAGCTGAGCAGAGGCCAAGGGACCCAAGGCCCAGCCCTGCTACTGGCTGACGAGAGCTTTCTTTCTGTCTCTGCCTGCCACCTCAGTCCTGAGCACAGACGGACACTTGGCCCATGGAGAAGGCTCAGGGTGGGCCTGGATGAGTGTGGGGAGCAGGTGCGAACAGGCATGTCTGGAGGGCTCTGAAGAATGCCATCTTTTCTCCCCAGGTGAAGGGGCTGTGCTTCTGTTTCTTGCCACTATCCTAGCTCTGAACCACGTCGGGTGGGCCGGTGGGCGGTTGCTCAAGGGTGTGGGGACCTCTCCCTGTCCGTTCCCTGTACCAGGAGGGGCGAGGCAGACAACTTCATTAGCCTAAGAATGTGTCCATGTGGGGAGGAGTGGACACGGGGCAGGGGAGGGTGGGCAGGCTTCTGATGTGCAAATGGGGAGGTGGGACCCAGAGAAGAGAGCTGAACTCTTCAGAACGAACCTACAGCCTGTGGATGGAGGGAGGGGCTCTGGGCTCAAAGCCTAGCGCTGACACTTAGAGCCACGTGACCGGGAGCGGCTTCTCTGGCCCCTGGAGGCTTCCGCAGCTTTAGCTCCTATGCCTGGAAGGGTTGGGCAGGGACTGAGCAAGGCCACATGTAGAAGTGACCGGCGCAGGGAAGGGGCCTGACAGAGGTGCTTTCAACACTGCTGCCAAGCAGCCTTCTTTCCTTCAGGGATCTGGACACACATGGCGCTTAATCCCTTCTGGCTCACTTCTCACTTTGGACTTGCTCATTTCTTTCTCAAAGTTTCCTGTCAGGGAGTCTTACACAAATCCAGGGCTCCAGACAGCTCACGTTTTCTGAGTCCTGGTGTTTCGGATTGGTCTTAAACTCAGGAAGAAAAAGAACGTACGAGAGAGCTACTAGAGTCTTCTCTAACGCGCAAAGATGGTGTGTGAGGGCGCAGGCCCTTAGCTGACTGTGACGGCGGGCTCCTCCCCCAACAGACGGAGTGCAGGGACTGCGGGCTCCCATCCACCAGGCCCGGATCCACCCTGGAGGCTGCAGGCCAGCATGCTGGCAGTTTCCTTTCCCTGGAACACTTCCTGATTTCCCAGGACCAAAACACAGATATTTGTCAGCGGTCAGAGTGCCTTCTGTTTTTGTTCTTACTGGGACAGGGGAAGGTGAGGGGTGAGGGAGAGAGCGAGCTGCAGGGGGTCACTGAGGCTCCAGCCCTACTCCCCTCACCACCTACCCACCCGGCAGGGAGTACGGTGGCCAGGTGATGGTGGCAGACTGGCTCGGTGCTGCTGGAACAGAGCAGGCCCTCAGGAGAACACTGCAGGCTGTGCGGTCAGGGGGCGATTCAGAAGGGGAGGCAGGGGGTTCCAGGAAGGAAAAGGCAAGGTCCAAAGCTGAGGAAGCAACAGTGCACAGGGCCTGACGGGCTGGGTGATCGTGTTGGCGCTCTCCGTGAGGCCACAACATGGGAGTTCAGTCACCCTCTCGTCAGAGAACAGGGGAGAGTGGAGGGATACACTTAAGCCTAAACTCTCCTGCCCTGAGAGCTTCATGAGGATTAAATATATCTCCTCCCACACAGCAGATACCCTGCTGATTAATCCCAGCCCTCCTGAATTCTGGGCAGGAAGAGAGGGACAGAGATCTCAATGTGGGTGTTGGCAGGAGTATCACGGAACTGCCCAACTGGAGGGAAAGTGGGTAAATTCTTTCTTGGCTTTTGAACAGCGGGTGCTTTGCTATAGAAACTGCATTTAGGCCCGAACACCAGGGGCTGAGAGACGCTGAGCAAGGCTGCTGTGGGGGGCAGGGTGGGGGGAGGGGCGTGGCCTGTCCCTACAGGTCCCCGGGGAACAAAGTCGACTCGACGTTCCAATGTGGTGGCACTTTGTGTGGTCATTTCATTCCTCACAAACCTTGTTGGAAAACAGATGAGTGGGCCAGCGGAGGGTAAGGACGAAAGGACTGTCAGGACACAGAGACGCCGGGGCACGCACACACAGCCGGGCGAGGGTGTGAAGAGGCAGAGAGTGGGCGGCCCTCTGTGAGCCGAGGAGAGAGGCACCAAGAGAAGTCCACCCTGCCAACACCCTGACCTTGGCCTTCCAGTCTCCAGAACGGTCCCAAGCACTGTTCTGAGGCACTTTGCCTTAAACACAGTCGGGCGATCCTGCTTCCAAAGTCTCACTTTCCTGGTCCTTTACTCAGAAGGCACAAGGGCCCAGCACTCGGGGGAGCACGCAGGAAATGAAGGCAATGTCTACTCACTGTTCGGGCAAGTTCGGGTCGAGGGAGTCAGTTTCAGTGGGTGTTTCAGGCAAGGAGGAGCCTGACTCCTGGATCTGGCACAGCTCCTCATCTGTGATGATGTCAAACACGGCATCGTCTGGCGGCCTGCAGTCGGCGTCTACACCCGGGCCACGGAGGCAGATGGGGAGAGAAGAGACACACACAGTGATGCGCAGGATAGGGAGGGCGCTCCGGGAAGTGAGGGGCTGCCGCTGGGCGGGATGGGCCACCAAGACACACCCTCAGGGCCCGCTCGACCTACAGCTGTTCTGTCTGGGTGCGAGAGAAATGGCTGCCAGGACATTCCAGAAAGCAGCGGGGACTACAGGTAAAACTGCACACACAACCTACAAGATTTCTCTTGGTGGTTCCTCAGTTGGGCCTTAAAGAGATTTCAAGTTCTTACATATTCTCTGAGGCCTCTTATTTATAAGAAGAAAAAACACCCCGTCAAATCCTTATCAGGCAGGAACCTAAAAAAAGAGTAAACACACTTCTGTGCTGCTGAGTCTTGCTCCCTAAGACACAGATACGACATTCATGCCTTTTTGAACGCAAGATTCTGTCTGACCTGCATTTTCACCTCCATCCACTGGCGGATGGGAAAGAACCTCCCTCTGCTCAAGGTGGCAGCAACCACTGTGCTTCTGACCAGGGGCCTGGTGTCTGACTTTGCAGGCCACTCAGGGGGAAGGAGGCTGTGTGGACACTCCTGTGCCGGTCACCCACCTGCAAGTACTCTCTTGCCTATGTCACGAAAAATGTGATGGTAGGCCTGAGGTGAAAGAAAGGCAGAGAGAAGGAAAGACAGAAAGAAATGCAGACAGACAAGGGGACAGGAAATGTCAGAAATCAAAACAAGTGACCTCAGTACTCTGGCACAGTGCCACCCTCTGTCTTTGCTGTAACACCTGCCAGTCAGGGCAGGGGAGATTCCTGGACGGTTTACCAAGAACAGTTCATGCGAGCTACAAGTTTCCAGCTGGCCCCGCCACAGGGCTACTGGTACAGGCCGTGCTTTAGATGGAATATCCTTCCTCTTGTCTGAGGTCTGCATAATGGAGGGCTGGAGACACAGGCTGAAAAACAGGACCAAGGACTGGTTTCTTTCCATATGCCCAGCCATGCTTCTGAACCTGCCTTCTGAGGCTGACAGAGGGAAGGAAGGAAGGACAAGGAAGGAAGGGACAATGAGCATCAGGAGAGAAATCAAAGAAGACTTAAATGGAGAGCTATACCATGTTCATGGATTGGAAGACTCAATTTTGTTAACATGTCAATTCTCCCCAACTTGATCTAGAGACTCAATGTGATCCCAATCAAAATTTCACCAGGATTTCTTATAGAAATTGACAAGATAATTCTAAAGTTTATATGGATAAGCAAAAAAGCCTAGAATAGCCAACACTTTGATAAAGAACAAAATTAGATGACCTGCTCTACCTGATTTAAAGACTCATTAGAAAACCATGGTGATCTCAACAGTGTGGTATTGATGAGAGAAAAGGCACATGGATAAATGGAATAGGACAGAAATTCCAGACACAGACCCAACTGATTTTTGACAAAGGTGCAAAGGCAATTCTATGAGAAAAGAACAGACTTTCAACCAATGATGTTGGAACAACTGGACAACCATATGCAAAAAAATGAATCTCTATGCATAGCCTGTAGTATATACAAAAATTTAACTAAAAATGGATCATAGACCTAAACTATATAATTTTTAGAAGAAAACAGGAGAAGATCTTTGTGTCTTTGGGTTAAGCAAAGATAGATTAGGAAACCAAAAGAAAAGAAAAAAAGTTGATCCATAAGGGAAAAAAATGGAATGGACTTCATCAAAACTAAAACCTTCTGCATTTTAAAGAACAATTTTTGCTCTTTGAAAGAAAGTGAAAAGAGGTTTTTGGTTGGGAAAAAGGTATTTGTAAAACACGTATGTGATAAATAACTTCTATCCCGAATATATAAAAGACTCTCAAAACTTAAGAATTAAAAAAAGAATTTTAAATGCGTTTGAAGAAGATACGGGAATGCTATGCCCAGTACATTCCACCATCCCTGAGCAGTTCTTTGTACCAAATATAAATAATAGGGCCTGACAACTTCCTTGATGATCCAGTCAAACAAAAGTGGAACTAACGGTAT
Source organism: Mirounga leonina (assembly GCF_011800145.1). NCBI lineage: Eukaryota > Metazoa > Chordata > Mammalia > Carnivora > Phocidae > Mirounga > Mirounga leonina. The sequence goes on along the minus strand of NW_023270855.1, from coordinate 43,882,682 downwards.
CTCTGAAGGCTGGCTGAACTGCATCCAGGCAGAGGCCAAGGAAGAGTTCATAGGGACGGGCTGCAGAAGGTGGTGATGCTTGAGCAAAGACAAGACCTGCCATCTCAGCTCTGCCTCCCTGGTATTCTACATCCACAGTCTGGTCCATGAGAGGACAGCATGGCCTGTATTGCAGGACTGGGCTTGGAGCAGGAAGAGCAGGAACCAGATCCCACTTCCTCTAACTGAGCAGAGTGAAAGGATGAGGAGAATACATCCTCCTTGGTCACTGAGAGACAATGTGAGCCACAGGGAGAAGGTGAAGGATGTGGTCATTTCCACACACAACTTTTGGCCTTTGTTTACTCTGGTAGAAGGGTTAGGTATCGGGGCTGAGGCTCTGGAGACGGTATTTCCCAAGGTGTGGGGTACATTCCACTGATAGCATGTAAGTTAAGAGGTACACAGACCTCACATTAAATAACACTGAATCATACCAGGAGAAAGGTATTCCCTTTTCAATTCTCTTTCAAGCCTAATTACACAAAAAAGAAAGTCTCAAATTGGTGCAATACACTTTTAGCACCTCTTTAATGCCTAAGTTTAGAAAACCTTGAATTCAGCCTATTACAGCTAACTAGCCACACTGGGGTAGTGGTGGGGGGGTGGGTGGGGGGGTGGCACCTAAGAAGACAGAGGGCAGGAGCAGGAGCCTGACCTTGGCCTCTGGCAGCCTGGGGCCCAGCGTGGGCTGGCGACAGTGCAGGGCTGGGCTCCCCCTGGCTGGTGCCAGAGCTGGCGCTGTCAGGCGATGCAGGGCCATCGCTGAACTTCTGGAAGCAGGCTCGGCAGCAGCGCTCCTTCTTGCCGCTGCGCTTCAGGACGTAGTTGTTGCAGCAATAGTAACAGAAGACGCGGCCACAGACCCTGGGGTGAAACAAGCACGGGCCGTGAGGGTGATGCACCGTGAGTCTTGGGATCTGCACTGGGCTCTAGATGCCACGTGGCTCTCTTCAGACTTGGCTCTGCCCCCTCTGAGGAGTGTGGCCTTATGGTCAATCTGTAAGATTTTCTCCACTGGGAGAAAAGGTTTTATTTCCCAAGGTCCTGGGAGGCAGGGGGATAAAGTATGTGGCTGAGTCCACCTTCTCTGCCCCAACAACACAGGGATACATTCCATGCCTCAGGGGCTGAGGCTCTAAGGGACCAGAGACCCACCTGGGCCTGTGCTGAGGATATTCCATCTGCCTTGGCCCCAAGCGAGATTTATTTTGCCTACCCTTCTTTGGGCCCTAGGAGAGTCCACGTTCCCCCAGCCAAGCCTCCGCCCCCGCTCTCTCTCGGCTTCAGTAATGCCGCTTCCCCTCTGGTCCCTCCGGGCTGAGGGAGGCCAAGGGTTGCTGGTCTCTGGGTGCTCCACAGCCCTGTGGGTCCCCTTGACTCTGCCCATACCCCTGTATCAAACCCTCTTCTCCTTCAGGGATCCCTGCACGTCCTGCTAGGACCCTGCCTAATACACCCCCTCGCCTGGCCCCCTTAGGACCAAGTGACAATGTGCTCTTCCCAGACAGACAGCCCGGTTCAGCACCTTCGCTCCAGTGCTGGCTCCCACCCGCTGACCTGCAGTGGTGTCGCCGCACCATCCAGCTGAACTCTCGCTTGCAGTCGTGACAGTGGCTCGCCTCCGGGTCCCCGAGCCACCTCTCCTCAGCACTGAGCTTCTGTTGGAATTCCAGGGCATCTGACTTCTGCCAGAGAGCATCCTTGTCCCTGAGACAGAGCCACATTAGAAAAAGAGGAGAATGCGAGAAAACAATAGGATGATCTCCGATTCATTTTCAAAGCCTGATTCCAAATTTCCCTAGACATGGAAGGAAAACTTACTTTTCTTGGAAACAGCCCCACTCTAGGCCTCGTCCGTCCCCGGCATCAGCCCTAGACTCAGCTGATGGCATGCGTGTGAAGGCAGAGTACGCCCATGATGTATGTACGCCCACAAGGGCCACACACTGCTAGGTGTCCACACGACAGTGCACATGGTCGCCTGGGGTGGAAGCTGTAACAGGCTGTCACAGTTACATGACAGCCTGAGTGCTGTGAGCCCGAGGACCATGAAGGTACTGCCCACAGAAAACTTAAACGTGTTCAGGGACCTTTACGTGTTTATGCTTTGTTAAAGCAACAAGCGATCATTGGAGAAGACCAAAGATTTCTGCGCCGGAGAGTCTGATGGGATGTTAATCTCCCCTGCCCCTCAGAGAGACAGTACATGCTCCAGGAAGCAAGAATGAAGGAAGAGGGAGGCTTTTCAGAAAGCTCTGGCAGCGTCAGAACATGCCCAACGCCCCAGCGCCGATGGGCGCAGAGGCTTCTGTATTTGTTGCTCATGGTCATTTTCGAGGCTTATGGCTTCTGACTTGGGAAGGTTTTGTTCTTTCTGAGATGGAGCCCCAGCCACCATCCTAAGGTTACTGTAGCCCCAGCAGCACCTCAGTCCCAAAGACCAGCACCAGATCCACCAAGTCCTACGAGAAACTGACACCATCACCAGCCAGAGACTCCAAATCCACAGACCTCTCCCCTTAAATACGAAAGCCAAGACAGGGGCGCGTGGGTGGCTCAGCTGGTTGAGCATCTGACTCCTGGTTTCGGCTCAGGTCATGATCTCATGGGTTGTGAGACCGAGCCCTGAGTTGGGCTCTGACCTCAGCACAGAGTCTGCTTGGGATCCTTGCCCTCTTCCTCTCCTTCCCCCCTTGGCCCCTCCTCCCTGCTCTCTTTCTCTTAAATAAATCTTCGAAAGCCAGGACAAAAGCCAGGAATTGATTGGCTCTTCAAGGATGCTTTAAGTTGTCAGGAAGCAGGACGACTCACGCCCTGGACCAGCATCGTCCTCCCAGCTGGTTCCCAGCCCTTCATCCCTCTGTCCCCAGGAGGCCAGGCACCCACACCCTGGAATGTGGGAAGCTGTCAGGACCAGGGCTTTTCCATCCCACACCTCAGGAAGATGTCTGAGTTCAGAGGTCATAAATGCCCTGAGTTCCAAGTCTGCGAATTGATGACATGATGTGGGCAGAGGTTTTACACTTCCAAATACCACCAGTTTGCAACCCCAAATGAATTAGTAGCTTCAGGCACTGCTTATCCATGGCTGCCTACATTGCAGAGAATGGGCGCATCAGATCCTATGTGGCTCTTGAAAGAAAGACCCAAACTATAAACCAATTCTCTGAAGCGTTCTTGAGAAAATTTTGAGCCTGGGTCTGAGGAAGCCTTTAGTAGGGCAGTGGTTCTCCACTCTGGCTCACGGATGCCCGGACCCTACTCCGGTAAGTTCCAACTGGGTTGGTCTGGGCAGGCTCTGGACATGGGTATCATATCACTAGTGATTCTAATGTGCAGTTAGGGGGAGAACCACTGCTGTGGTTTCAACTAACAATTCACAGGACATATGAAGGCTGGAAGAACATGTTAAATGGCACCATGGGGATGTAATCAGCCAAATCCAGGCTGTGGGAAACTCGATCAGATGCATGACCTAGCTTCCCCAAAAGTGCATTGCAAAGAAAAAAACAAGTTAGAGAGATGGTGGCCAAATCACAGGCTAAGTAAGAGAGATCTAACATACCACCCTGCAATGTATGGACCTGATCTAGAGCCTCGTTAGAGATATTCTCATTGGAAGTAAGGCGATCTGGGAAGTTGGGCCCTTCACCTGTGTGGCGACAAGGGTCAGGAACAGAGCACGTGTGTCCTCCAGTTTCTGAGTGCCCTCCTGGCCCCGCTCACACACTTACGTTGGCTGTCTGCTACCTGCGGGTGCTGGAGTTGGGGAGGTCTGGTATTGGGGGAAAGCAGGATGGAGAAGAAGGGGAAAGGGGCTCACGAAAGAGGGACAAGGGACTGGAGAGCTTCCCAAAGACACGAGACATCACTTACTGTCATACTTGTGGCTAAACACACAGAGATTTTGAAAATAATGCCCCGGGTGCCTGGGTGGCTCAGTTGGTTAAGCGACTGCCTTCGGCTCAGGTCATGATCCGGGAGTCCCAGGATCGAGTCCCGCATCGGGCTCCCTGCTCAGCGGGGAGTCTGCTTCTCCCTCTGACCCTCCCCCTCTCATGTGCTCTCTCTCATTCTCTCTCTCAAATAAATAAATAAAATCTTAAAAAAAAAAAAGAAAAAGAAAAGAAAATAATGCCCCAGCACTATGACAACACAAACCCAGCTGACCACTACTGGGAGCAGAGAAATCTACTCTTCAAGGCTGCCAAGGGCCTGGGAGGACCCCATCTGTGTGGGGGAGGGCCTCCACAACATAACGCAAGCAGACACGGGCCCATTTCCCTTGAGAGGCCTTCCAAGAGTAGCTGCATTTCTTTAAAGAGAAACCCCAGCTCAGAGGAGGCCCCCAGCCAGTTGCTGGTGCCGACTCTCACCTGAGCAGCTCAATCAGTCGTTCCTCCAGGTACTGCTTGGTTCTAGTCAGGTCATCCAGGTCCGCGAGCATCTTCTGGTCATTCTTCTCCCGGTTTGTCACCTCCTGGCAGAGTCTGTTGTAATACTCTTGGATCTTTGCCATGGCTTTTTCAAGTTCCTTCCGGGTCCTGGTGGAGAAGTGGGAAGCTTACTGATTAGCCACTGCTTCCAACATCCCCTGTGCCTCTGGGCTAACTCGGGCCTCTAACGAGGGATCCTGCTGCCGTCTGAGCCTTTTCCCTCTCACAGTGGGGGTGCCCCTCGGCACTACCCACTCACAAGTTGTGCATCCCCCCGGCCTTCAAAACTCCCCTCACACCCCAAACTCTTCACACACCACCCCCCCACGCCAAATACAATGGGTATTCTGGGAGAGCAGGAGGAGCACCCCAGGTGAGTTGAACTCTGCACCACTTGGTTTTGGGGCAGGGGCTGAGGTTATGGGGGAAGCCCAAGAGTGCGGGGCACTGGTGATGGGGGCTTTGCAAGAGGAAAATGGAGTTGGGAGAGAAAGAACACGGGCGTATCTCTCTGGAGGCGACCACACGGACGAGGACCTGTCTCCCACGTGTCTTTGGGGCTCTGTGCACAGGGCGCGGTGCTGGGCTACCCAGCGGGCACTTGATGTGCACTGCCAGGTGCTGACCGACAGCCCGGAGCCCTAAGGAGCTCTGTTCCCTCGGCTCAGTCTATGGCCGAGGGCTGGCCTAATGAAGCACGGTCCTCCTGCCCTTGCCCGCTCTACTTGCAGCTTGCCTGTCCCCAAGGGCAGTGGTGCTCCAGGAATGCTCGACAAACCCCAAGGTCCAGCAGGGTGTTCATAAAAGCTCCATTAAACACAGGGCTCTGCAGAGACTAAGTAATCTGTATCTAATCCAGCCTTCCCATACCCAGTATAAAGCTGTCGGAAGGTTGTTTACGAGACACTGTCCACCAAAATGATCTCATGGGTGTACACATGCACGTGCATGCACACGCACACACACAGTGAATAAAGTAAAACCCAATCCAGGACAGATTATGCAACACTGAACAGCTAAAGCAACAGCTCTGAGATCTTACAAATAAGTACTGTTGTAGCATTTTTTAAAAAAATGCCACCAACTTAGGAGGTTCTTGCTATTTATATCGTCACGTGAATACGACCTGGGCAGCCAAAGCCCTACAGCGTTTGAACTCAGGAAGAATCAGATGAGAAGAAATGTGCATGTTGGGTTACTGAACACCCAACATGCTCTGGATCTCCCACTGAGCCTGGACCCACCCTAGAAGCCGGGTGGTAGGAGGCAATGAGGGATGGGCAGAAAAGGTAAAGGCTTGGGACAATTTGGTGTGCCAGTCTTTGCTGGCGGCACACAGGTGACTGGGTGGCAGCATCCCTGGCAGGACTGCCTTGGCCTCCTCACCAAAGGGTGGGCTCCCGCTCATAACTCCAGGTGGCCCCCCAGCCTGAAGATGAGGGGGCTCAGGGAAGTCTTGGGGCTGCACAAGCAGGGCCATACTCCAAGGTTAGGACAACTATGATGAAGGGTGACAGCATGATGTCTGCAGGCAGACCAGCCGGCCTGGTGCTGGGCACACTCGCTCACCTTCACTGGGCACTTGCCTGTGAGACCACCCCCCCCCCCCCAAGCCCTGCGGCCTCTCATTTCATAAAGGAAACCAGAAAGAGCTCGAGTCACAACTCGTAGCAGGGAAACACACACCCCCCCCCCAAGACCCTAACACGAGAGCAGACACAGAAGTATCTGTGCGCTTTTCAGGGTAATTGTTGAGGAAACAGACTCTGGAGTCAAGCGACCTGGGTCGCACCTCCCACCACCACCCACGTGCTGTCAGATGCTGGGAAAGCAACTTAACTCCTCTGAGCCTCACTCTCCTTGTCTATAAAATGGGGACAAGTAATAATTTCCTCAAAGGAGTTAGGAGGAAAAAAGGGACAAAGAGATGCAGTGTTTAAAATAGTACCTGGCCCATTTGGGGCATTATTTAAGTGTTTGCTGTTATCATTACCACTATTATATTCCAACTTTTATTTCATGTCAGCTCTTCCAAAGCAGAAGCGTGCCCTGCATGGAGGAAAATGGCATCAAGAAAGGCTCAGCGACTGCCTGCAGGGGGGTGAGAGGCGGACTGCCCGCCCCCTGTGGCGTGCTTCTGGCAAAGTGCGTTCCGAGTCTGTGGCTTTTCTTGCAAGAGGACTTCTTTAACCTGCTATGAGCGGCTGAGTTTCTAAATGACTGCACCAAACACCCCCTTCCCTGAAGCTTCCGCGGCCGGGGCCCTGTGGGCGGGAAGTGCATCACTAACCTGTCCAAGCTGTCACGCAGGGCAGCCCCCTCCTCATCCTTCTTCTGCATGGCGGCCTGGCTCTCGGAAAGACGCTTGCTGGTGCCGTGCAGCTGCTCTCCCAGATCTGCCTGGGCGGCCTGGCATGGGACAGCGGGGAGAAGACACTCAGCTGACCACAGCCTGTGCCGCAGGCCAGAAAGGGACTGGTGGGTTCTCCGCCCCACCTGGCCAGGTCACTTCTAACTGGAGAGGGTTTTGTTTTAAGTTCAAGAGCCCGAGAGCCTTTGAGTGACCCCCTCCTGTTTGTAATCCTATCTGTCAAGTATTACTTGCAGCTGGCGGTGGAGGTTGGAGGAGGGGCGGCGGGAATCAAATCTCGGGGTGGGGGCGGAGGTGGGGTGGCAGGGAGCGGGGTTCCCTGGAGACGGTGATTGCAGCACCCCCCCCTCCCCCGTGAGCCCCCTCGATACAGGACCACCGACTCAGGCATGCCCGCGGAGGCAGCTAAGAAGGACACCTCGTGTCCTGTCCACACGGCTGGCTGAGAAACACATCTGGTGGCTCCAGCCAGGTGCCCGGGAGGCAGAAGGGGCTGCGATGCAAGCTCAAGACGTCTACAGAGGTGGATGGATGGGAGCTTTGGCTTAGAAATGGGGAATCTTGCACACGACCCTTCTAAAGGGTCCAGTGGAAACCAAACCAGACCCCTCTCCCCGACAGGCCCGCACCCTGGGGGTGGGAATGACCAGGCCGAGTCGGGCACGCCTGTCTTCCCCGCCCAGGCAGCCAGGCTGCCGACCAGCATGCTCCCCAGGGCCTACCTGCAGCCTCTCCACCGCCTCCTCGGCAGCCTGCAGCTGCCGGCCTCGCTCCTCAAGCTGGTCCCTGAGGCTCCGGCACTCTTCACTGGCAGTCTGGAGATGATGAGAGAGGGCTCGTGAAAGTGGGGTCCTGGCATGGAGACGCCCTCAGCCCCATTCCCCCAGATGGGTAAAAACAAGCTACCTCTCTCTTTTTCACCCAACTCAATAAGCTTTGGGCTTCACTGGTGACAACATCCTTTCAAGTTTACTAAGAGACTCAGCTTGGTCCTCACACTTAGGATTTAGTTTTGGCAAGGACACAAGCGCTCTATGAGCCACAGGGAACAGCACAGATGGGGGACACGGTACTGGAGGCACATCTGCAGAAATGCAATAGTTGTGTGTCTGGGGGTGAGCACAAAACACAGTGCTAATGGGCAAGTGGTAAGCTCTGGAAACCAAAGCCCCATGGCCATCCTGCTTGTGTCCTCGGTCTCAGCCACCCTTAACCCTTTTCCTTTATGCAGTACCGAGGCTCATGGTCAGCACTGTTCCCGTAAGCCTGTCTACTCCAAAGGCTTTGTGAAACGCACTGAGCCAGTTTCCACAACAGCCCCTGCCATCGGGATGGCACCCGAAGGGACAGAAAACCCACAGACGAGACTCACAGGCTAGAGGTTCTAGAGGCTAGGAGAGGGTCTAGGGCAAACTCACAGGCTCAGAGGGGTTGGACATGTACATAAACGAGCGTTAAGGAAAACACCAGAGGATGCACACCTCCTTTGAAGGGGGCACCCACTACCCAGCTCCTGGTGACTTCTGCAGGTTGGGAATGAGGGCACAGTCTTTAAGATCTCCTGAGATTTCAAAGGGAGCCCCCAAACTGAATTTGTAAACATCCAGCTCTTTAAGTGTTGGTTACTGATGTAAAAGAGCCACTCTGTATGAACCAAACCTGTCTGCAACCATGTTGAGTTTAGACTTCTGGGCTAGGGCCTTGCCCCCGACATGTGCCCCTAAGGTGTCCCTGAGAGGGGAAGGGTGCTGGGACCTAGAGAGCAGGACAGTCGCGTCTGCCCGGCCGCCCAGTACATTCTTGGGTCCTCACGTGCCACATGGCTGAAGGCACATCCTATCCTCTCGTGGACCCATTGGGCCCCACCGCAGGAGACCACCGCAGCCCGGGGGGTCAAGGCGAGGGAGGACTACCTTCAGTCGGCTCTGGTGGTCCATGATCTCGGTGCTCAGCTGGAACTTGAGGGCATTGAGCTCCTCGTGTGCAGTCTCCTGGAGGCTCTGGGCCTGCTGCTTGGCCTGGGCCAGCTGGGCCTGTAGGCCGGGCAAGGAGTGGGCCGCCTCCTCGGCCACCTTCAGCCTCTCCTGCACGCTGTCCCTCTCTTGCTGCAGTCTTGCCACTTGCTCTTCCAGGCCCTCTCGCTGCCTCGAGGCTGCCTCCTTGGCGTCACGGAGCTCCCGCAAGGCGCAGGCCAGGGCCTCCTCGGTCTGCTTTTTCTCGGCCAGCTGCGCACTGACATGGACGCCGGGCTCGTCGGTGGCTGCGCTAGCCCCGGGCATCTGCCCCTGCGGCTCGGCCTGTTCCAGCTGGGCTTCCGGGGAGCTGCATTCTGGGACTGGTGGGTTCTCGGCCCGTGATCGCTCCTCCTCCTCAGTCCTCTCCTCCCGCGGCGCCCCTTCCCGCTCTGAGAGCTGCAGCAGCTCCCGACCCTGGGCCCTCTTGAGGGCTTCGTTCTGCTCCTTCAGCTGCTGCACCAGGGCCCTGTGCTCCCTCAGAGCGGCCTCAGCCACGCTCAGCTGGCCCTGTACCTTCTCCCGGTCACCCAGGGCTGCCTGGAGCTTGGCCTGAAGGTCTAGCACTTCGGCCGGCAGGTGCCCAGCCTCCCCCTGCTGGGTCTCCCCCTGGGCCTGCCCCAGGGCCGGCTGGGCTGCTGGCTCCCGGCCTGCACGGTCTTCAGGTGCGCCGAGTCCCTGCTGGCCTTTCTCTGCCGTAAGGGTCTCGATCAGCTGGGTCTGCTGGCGGCACTGGCGCTCAAGAGCCCCGAGCTCCCTCTCCCGGGCCTCTACCAGCTGCCGGCACAGCCCCACCTCCTCCTGCAGCTGCTGACGCTCGGCCTCCGTGCTCCGCAGGGCGGCCTCCTTCTCAGCCATGTGGGCCCTCATGGTCTCCTTGGCCTTCCTCACAGCCAGGAGGCTGGCCTCCATCTGGTCCCCCATGTGCCGGATGCTGGCCTGCTCAGCCTCCAGGGAGGCCAGGGAGCCCCGGATGGCTGCCTCCCGCTGCTGCAGGGCCTGGTAATCAGCCTGCAGGGCCTGCAGCTTGCCCTCGAGGAGCTGGTTGCGCTCCCGCACATTCTGCAGCTCCTTCTCCAGCTCCCTGTTGGCCTGCTGGAGCTTCTCCTCCTGACCGTTCCCTCGCATCTGGCTATCACCTGTCTGGCCCTCCTGGGGGCTTCTCTGCTCCTCCTCCGGCTTCTTGAAGACCTGTTGCAGGGTGGAACCTAGGGGGCCCTGGGCCTCGGGCTTCTCCCCTGCCGTGGGCAGATCTGGGCCCGGCTGCCCGGCAAGCCGCTCCAGCGCCCCCACCTTCTGGCTGAGGTGGTCTTTGTCCCGGATGAGCTGCCGCTTCTGCTCCTGCAGCTCACTCACGTGCCGGCTCAGCTGGGCCAGCTGGGCCTCGAGGAGCCGCGGCTGCCGTGCCAGGAACCTGGCCTCCTGCTGCAGCAGCTCCTTCTCCTCTCGCCGCTGCCGCTCCCCCTGCCTCACCTCCGCCAACTCCTGCTCCAGGGAGCTCAGGTGGCCTAGGGACTCCTGTAGCTGCCGCCGGAGCTGGGCTGCCTCGTGCCCCTTCCCAGCCAGCTCTTCCCGGAGCGGGGCCGTCTCCTCCAGCAGGCGCTCCAGGCTGGCCCGGGCCTCCTCCTTCAGCTGCAGCTCCTTGGCCAGCTGCTCCAGCTGGCCACTCTGCTGCCTGTTGAGCTCCTGCGCCTTGGTGCTCTCTCCTTCCAGGGCTCGAAGCTTCTCCCGCAGCTCCTGGACCTCCAGGGCCGAGGCGCTGGGGAGGAGCTCTTGCTGCCCCCGTGTGTCTGGTGCCGCATCTGCCTTCTGCTCGGCCGTACCCGGCGGGGCTGGGACATTAGCTGAATGCCGGTCCTCCCCGCCCAGCAGGTCCCGTGCGGCCTCAAGCTCCTGCACCAGGGGCTGCAGCATGGATTCTAGCCGCCGCACGGCCGAGTGGTAATCGTCCTCCTTCTCTGCTGCCCCCAGCTCCAGGGCCTGCAGGCACTCCTGGAACTCCTTCACGGCGTTCTGGGTGGCCTGGGTGACCTCCCACTGCTTCTGGAGCTCGGCCACCATGCAAGTGAGGCGGGCGTTGTCCTCAGCAGCGGCGCGGCCCCTCTCCCTCTCTGTCTGCAGCTTCTCACCCTGCAGGCTCACAGCCGCCCTCAGCTCCTGGTTCTCTCTGTCCAGCTGCTGCATCTGCTCCTGCAGCCGCTTCTCCCGCACCTCCAGCTGGTCCAGCTCCAGCCGCATCTCGTCAAAGCCCTCCTGTGCCTCGTTGTTTAAGGGGCTGCTCACGTCAAAGCTGGAGGCCATCTCCTGAGTCTGCGGAGGAAAAACAAAACACAAGTGGCCCCGGGAGAGAAGCTCTACGGCCACGGGGAAAAGCTTTAGAGCTCAATGAGAAGTCATTAAAGAGCGAGTCTACTGAGCTCTTCAAAAGGCTAGAAGCACTTCGCTGGAAGAACCCGCCAAAGGAGGTCAGAGAACATCCTAAAGACGCGATGCCACGCACGTGAGCTCTCCGGGCTCTCAGAGCCTGCACGTCCCATCCAGCCTCCTGGAGTGTTGGGAGCATAATGGACATTGGCGCTTAGATTCATTAGGTTACATTTAAACTCCTCTTCACCACTGCACCACACCTACAGCTCCTGATGCGATTCAACCACGCAACAGGGCTCAAGCTCAATTTATTCTCCACTCGTAATCTTCTACTATTTTTATGTCATTGTATTTTAATTTTAACTGCACTGTTCTTACCTTTAAAACTATATGCGACTATGATACATTCACATTTGTGACACAATTAACAAAATTCACCTGACCCGCGAACTTTCCCCAGCACTTTCCTGAGCATTTACTCGCCTGTGTCAAGCCCTTAAGGCGCCTTCGCTCGAGCTGCACCATCACCGTCTGAGCCAGAATGACTCCTATGACCCCCATTTTCTGGATGAGAGCACTCCAGTTTCAAGAGGGTAAGTGGTCTGCCCGGGGTCACACGACTGCTGGGTGACAGCGTTTGACTCCGCTGCTTTTAACCCAAGACCTAAATTGCTTCCTTTAAAATACTTGAAAAGCTTCTAACAGAATTTAATTTTTAAAAGGCCTAAGTTCTATTGGGTCATAAAAACCCGGTTTGTATTACTCGAGCTGGAACAAAAGGTGTCTGAGAATATCGCCCTGAGTTGCGAGCGGCCAGGGCACAGCCTGGTTGACGCGTCGGTGAGGAAATCCCCAGCCTTTCCGGCATTACCTGTAGGTAGCTGCTCACCAAGCTGCTCATGCTGGAGCTGCGGCTGGGGGGTTTCCACAGGTAAGCAGAAGAGCCGGGGGCCAGTGTCCTCCTGCGGGGCCACAGGACAGACGGACGGTATCAGATCAGGACACACACAGAGGCCTTGATTATCACAAGGCACCCAGGTGGTGGCAGGGGGCACTGCCCTCCCAGAGAGAGTCAAAAGCCAAAAACCCAACAGCTTCTACCAAAGAGCACATTTACGCTGGCCCGCGGCTGATGGGCTTCACTGCCAAGTTTGAATGTAAGGCCTTTCCATCTGCTGCCAAAGAAGAACTAAGTGGACCTGGCATTTTCCAATTTGGGGTTGAAATTTTCCTTACACCTTTGGTGCCTATCACGGTCTGTCTGCTAGTGAGGGGAGAGCAGCGGTCAGTCTGCAAGTCAAGGTGACTCCGGGCTTGGGGGCCACACTGTGGAAGTGAAGGCAGCAGATCCAGCCTAACTCTGTCCCGCCGGGAAGCCGGTAAACTGGCCTTCAGTCGTACAGCGGGACACTCTACACGGAGGGTCGGCAGTCTTTTCTTATGAGGGGCCAGACAAGACATACCTTACGCTTGCCAGCCTTCTGGTCTCTGTCACAACGACTCAGGCTACAGTGGCAGCACATCAGCCGCCGCGGACAACAGGTAAAGAACGGGCGAAGCTCTGTGACCACCCCCCCCGCCACCGCCCGTGCTGCCCTCTGGGCTGTGGCTGGTTGACCTGCTCTCTCCAGCCATAGAAATCCATGTACAAACACAGATAAAAATCTCTAAAACAACGTGAAATGAGACAAGCGAGTTGTAAAAGGATAGCTACCTATGATTCAATGTACGCAAAATTTATAAATACATACAAAATAAAACCACACATATTAAAATATGTATGATTGCACAGGTAGTAACACACAGAGATTCAGGAATGACGTGTGTCAACTACAGGGCTGTGATTACTTCTAGAATTAAAGGGGAGAGCATGACAGTGGGGTGGGGCCCCACAGGGCTTTATTTGGATCCGTGATCTTTTATTTTCTAAACGAATGGTATCAGACATGGTAACATCCAAAAAAAAAAAAAAAAAACCCACAAAAAAACAACCCAAAAGATCCAGCTCAAAGGGGCTTCTACTGGCCAAATAGGGAACAATTTAAGCATCAAAATAAATGATTGCAGTGACAGAATGTAGCCCACTGATTAAAATAAGAATCCATGAGTCAACTCTGCTATAAATACATACATACATACATAGGGGTGCCTGGCTGGCTCAGTCAGCAGAGCATGCGACTCTTGATCTTGGGGTCGTGAGTTCAAGCCCCACGTTGGGAGCAGAGCTCACAAAAATACATACAAACATAAATATTAAGGAAAAAGCAAGGTAACAACCTAATTTTTTTTTTTTTTTTAAGATTTTACTTATTTATTTGAGAGAGTGTGAGAGAGAGAGCACGAGCCAGGGGAGGGAGAAGCAGACTCCCCACTGAGCAGGGAGCCCAATGTGGGGCTCAATCCCAGGACCCTGAGATCATTACCTGAGCCAAAGGCAGATGCTTAACAGACTGAAACACCAAGGCGCCCCAACAACTTAATCTTAAAGTATCTTCCCATATGAAACATACCGATTACAAAGGGAGAGAGTATCTTTAGAGAAATCTGGCAAATGCCACCTTAACCTAATGGTCATGGTCAACCGCCACACTGATGAAACCAATCAACATTGTGGGTTTCCGGACATAATGTGCTGAGGACGACAGCATCTGGGTACTCCCGCTGGAAATGCTTAACCTGAATCTAACAATGAGAAAGCGCTAGACAAACTCCAAGGAAGGAACACTTTACAAAGTAACTGGCCTGTGCTTTTCAAAAATATCTACACTGTGAAAGACAGAGACTGAGAAACAGTTCCAAATTCAAGAAGACCAGAGAGACTGGCGTTAACTGCAGCTTGCATTTCTGGGCCAGCTCCTGGAGTATAGAAGACGTTACTGGCATAATTCTTAGAATCTGTAAATCGGTGGCATTCTATCCATGTTAATTTCCTGATCTTAATATCTGCACTGAGGTTAAACATAAGAGGGTGTCCTTGACTTTAGGAAGTACACAGTGAGTACTGAGGAGTCAAGCGGAATCAAGTGTGTTAACTTTCTCTCAAATGGCCTAGGGAATAAACCAACATGTATTGATAAAGAGAAAGAGTGATAAAACAGTGGCAGTAAAATACTGATAATTGGGGAGTCGAGGTAAAGGCTGGATGAATGCTCTGTGGCATTTGGGGGGCAACTTTGCTGTAATTATGAAATGATTTCAAAATTAAAAAGTTTTAAAAAGGACATGTGCAGTAAATATGGCAGAATATTAGCTTTTCATCTTGGTGGTCAGCACATGGGTGTCATCATATTCAGGACTCTTTTCTATATAGAAAATATTTCCTAATAAAAAATATAAAAATTGACATTTAAAACAATCTGTATTAACAGAAAGCAAAACAAAGAATGCTGGGCCAGGGGGTGCCTGGGCCAACTCTTTTTTTTTTTTTAATAGATTTTTATTTATTTATTTGAGAGAGAGAGAGAGAGAATGAGTGAGAGAGAGCGAGCATGGGGGGGGAGGGTCAGAGGGAGAAGCAGATTCCCCAATGAGCAGGGAGCCCGATGTGGGGCTCGATCTCAGGACTCCAGGATCATGACCTGAGCTGAAGGCAGTCGCTTAACCAACTGAGCCACCCAGGCGCCCCAAGCCGCCAACTCTTGATTTCGGCTCAGGTCATGATCTCAGGGTTGTGAGATTGAGGTTCTGACCCGGCATGGAGCCTGCTTGAGATTCTCTCTCCCCCTCTCCCTCTGCTCCCCCACCCCCAAGAGCGCACACATGTGCACATGCGCAAGTTCTCACGCATGCATGCGCTCTCTCAAAAAAATAAATAAATGCTGAACTGGAGTTGAACTCGAGTCTGGCACCCTGGCGGTGCTGGGCGACTGTGGGTAAGTCACCCACTGTCTGAGACTGTCCCTTCCCATCTCCCTCCTGGAGTGGCAGGTGAGCGTGCATTTCCAGCAACCCTTCCATGGATGCTGTAGTTCCCTCTCCTATTGCCTGCAAGGCCTCCGTGGTAACTCTGCAAGAACACGACTAGGAAAAAGCCCGCTGGCTTCCCCCACTGGCCACCCCCAAGTCCCTTAACACACTTAAAAAACCTCAGGTTTTGCATATGCATTTCCACTGACTCATACCACCTGGCTGGTTAGGAGAGTTAGGAGAGTTAGGAGAGTTTTGAGTTGAAGCCTTCTGATATTATCATTAGTCACGACTCAACAAAGTCTAGAAAATTAGTAGGCATAAGAGTTGCAAAGCCTTATGTAATTTACTGAGTGACCAAGCTGCTTTGAGTAGACTGGCGGCAACCTTTGAAACTTCAAACACCTCTTCCCCCAGTCTTTTCAACCAAGCAGTTCTTCAAAATACCTGGCAAACGCTGGCCAGGCAGCGTCCAAGTCATAGCCTCTTGACGCCAGGTCAAACTGAACCTCGGTCAGCTCATAGAGCTGACCCACGATGTCAGAGCTCAGCTTCGGTTTCAGAAAGGGGCTTCTTGCGTAGTACCAGTCACTGCAGGGAAGCAGAAAAAGGGATTAATGATAAGGATACTAAAGGTAAGGAAAGACTGAATTTGATATGGCTTATCAAATTCTCACTCGGGTTACTAACAAGTTAAATTCAGACAGGGACAGACAGGGACGGACGGGGACGGACACACACACACACTCACTCCCCAATTTTATTTTCACTATAGGAGCACCTAACTTTCAATTAAGCTTGCTCTTCTTCAAGGAAATCACTGAAACGAACTAGATGCTTATTCATTTATTATTTACATCATATCTATTCCCCAAAAAGGATATGCGAAAAGTTAAATCTCAGTTATCTGCCAGGAAAGGGGCAGTTATAGGGGAAAGAACACTTCCTCTGTGAAAACATAACCTCATCTTCTATTCCTCTAGAGGATTCAATATAGGATGGTGAGCTCGTGGCTAAGGTCTGTCCAGACACCAATTTTAAAGCCAAGAAACCAAACAGCCACACTTTGAGGTGTGAAGCAGTAAGAATTGAGAAAGGCAACACTGCTGGGCCTAAAGAGCTACTTGGCTGGCGTCCGTGAAAAGGTGACGCACTGGAAGTCAAGCTGCTGGTGACGGTTCTCACCAAACATCTAGAACGAAATACTCTTCAGATCAAATGTGCGAAGGTTCTCGACTCACATGAATTCACAGAGCCTATCACATGCTTGAGAAATACGTCTTTATGCAAATCAATCTTAGAGGTGACAAAATGAAACCCTGGATTTTCCCCCAACCAGTACTTTTTTTTTTTTTTTAATCCATAAGTGATTTCTTTGACTGGAAGAACACTGCCTGGGGAGAGGGGAGGCAGCGCTGGAAAAGGGTGTGGGAAACCCAGGGAGGTTCGGCTGCCAGGGGCCTGAGCTGCAGCTCTCTGTTGGACACCCCATTTACATGCTCAAACCCCTCCCTCCTCGCCCGCTGCCTACCCAGGTTTTAGCACCAGCCGCACAAAGGCCGACCCCACCAATAAGTGGGGCTCCAATCTGGCTGCTCACCACAACCTCAGAGGAGCCCTGACAAACCCAGCAGGCGTTGACTCAGGGTCTCAGGTGAGGCCCTGGGCTTGGAGGTGTTAAAAACCCCACAGCTGATTCTGCTGAGAGCCAAGGCTGCAGCCCACTGGCCCCGCTGGCCGGTGGGGTCTGTCCACTCATTAGGGCCGGCACCGAGGGCATGCCATCCGTGAGGGAAAGCCACCTGGCCTCAGGAGCTCAGAGATCTGGCTCCAACCTCCTGCTTTGTGACCCGGCATAAGTGGGGCCTAGAGAAAGGCACTCAGACCCCCTGAGCTTCGTCTCTTCACCTGTCAACACACCATGCTACCGCCCCCCATACACCGAGGATGGCTGGGGGCTCCTCGGTACTAATGAGGGGACTCGAGCTCACTGGGTAGAGCCCAGCACTGCCATGCATTTACCTGGTCACCTTGGTGTTCATGAAGCACTGCTGTAAGGTGTCCGCCAACCTCTGGTGCACCAAGGAGTAGCGGATAAATGCCCTTCCTTTTCCCAGAGATGTTTGGAGCTGGACAAAGCAGATGATGTTGAAAAGAAGAGCTGTTAGCCTAACTCCAGGTGTAGACGTGGCCTCACGTCACCCCAGAGGGTGAGGCCTGCAGCAGGCAGACTTCTTGTAGGCCCCCATCTGAGAATAACCTGTAGACTCCAGTAAACGTGTGTCAAGGGAGACCTGTTCATGAGAGGCTCTGAAACATCTGTGGGTGCTCCAGGGAATGTCATTCTCCCTCCCCTGCTCCATCAGAAGCTCTGGGCTTAGAGTCACGTGTGAAACTGCGTTTGATTTAATTTGGACTATTTAGAATAAAGCTAGGCAGGTCAAATGAAATGCTCCTCGCATCAGAAGTGAACTTGAGCAAGAGATGGTCTCAGTTTGGCTAATGTCTGGGCTTGTTTTTGAGGTGCTGGGAGAAGAGCATCAGGGGAAGAGGCCATGGGGCTGGGCTGAAGCCCCAGTGGAAGGGGGAGGAGAGAGGAGGGCAAGGGCAGGGGTGCGTCAGGGGGACTTTTAAGAAGTTCTGATGGATGTATGACAGCCTTCTCAGTGTTCTCCTGAAACCCTCAGTAAAATCTGTATGTGTCAATGCTTTCCTGGTTGGATTTGCTTAAGATATGCCAGCTCACTGCACTTAGTCAGAAGGTACCCAGGAGGAGAGCGAGAGCAGAGGTGTCTAGGTGGCCCGGGCACACTGGGGTAAAGAACAAATGGGTGTGGCTCTGTTTCAGGAAGTCTGAGGTGGACAACACAGGAGGGTCCAGGTGCAGGCCTGCCATTGAAACCTCACCTCATAGTGCCAAAATGTGGCTTCTAAAGAGGTTTCTGGAAGGTTCTTGGGAGGGAAGTGGGGTGTGCTGGCCAGAGACTCTGCCAGCGATGGGCACACACAGCCAGTTTGCCAAACAGGACTCATTCCCAATGGTTCAGCTCCAGAAGTTCAAGATAAGTGGGCACGAATTCAAAACCTCTCAACCTACCAGTTCTGTCAGGCTCGGGGTCTGGGTCGGATAAGTAAAGACCCATATACCCTCCTCGCCTCTTCAAAGGTCAGAAACGTTTAACTTTGTGGAGGGGGACCGGGGACAGATGGTCCTAACACCCCATACTATCGAGAAACCAGTCATGGCACTGGACTGAGACAGGAAATGTGTGGTATAGCCTCAAGCACTGACATATTAATGAAGGTGTAAACATCCCGGTCTACAGCACCTTTTACCTCAGAGTTGTAGGTCTCCTTACTGCTGACTCAAGGAAATGATACCGCGGTATGAAGTCACTTTAAAAAATAAAAAGGTGTGAAGTGTCATGAAGTAGAGGGGCTGTAAGCTGTGTCTCTGTGTGCACTCTGTGAGTCCAGGGCATGGTCAGGACACCTAGAAGTGAAGGTGGGTGGCAGCCTGACATACTGGCTTTAGAAAAACCACAATGGCATGTCTGCAGAGAGCCGGTCAGGACAGACGCCCTGGGGAGAATCGTGAGGACAGCCCCACGTCCAAATACTTTTTCCACTGATGAGCGAGGGCGAATGGAGTGTTCAGTGGTGACGCCCAGCAAACTCAGGGCAGCTCGGAACAGCTGAGCAAGGCACTGTGAAGCCAAGAGTGTGGGTCAGACAGACACGTCCACACACAGGCCCTGCAGAATTTAATAAGACCCTCACACGACAGCCCATGTCCATGAGCTCCCCAGGGATGGGCTTGTCCTTAATAGCAAAATGGCCACTGTAACAGCATTTAGAACATTAAGACCCTTTCAGTGCCAAACATTTGAGGCTATGTTTTTAATCAGCCCTATTAACCGAATTGATTTGATATATGTACATATACATGGAGCTGTTTATTTTAAGAGGCATCTTGAAACATCCTTTGGGGGAGGGGATCAATAGTTCCTTCGTACTGCAAGTGAAAATACTGCCCAGCTTTTTATTTTTTATGTTCTGAGATCACGGGTCCACGTTCATGACCTAATTTTTAGGTCATGTTTTTAGCATCTGGCCCAAACCCATCTACCTGTACTATACCAAGAAGCTACCCAATAGCAGTGAAGGGCAGGAAGTCTGCAGGGTGCACAAGAGCGGATTCTGCTTTCAGCCAGATCACTGTGCTGACAGCCCGACGCCAAGCTGCACCCTGGTTCGGACCTTGTCCATCTCGGGGAAAAGTCACACAGCTCGGGCTAGGCTTATTCTGAACTTCTAGAAGTGGCTGATTATATAGCCTTAGGCGATTTTAGCCCAAAAGGCTGCCTCCGAGCCCATGAGGGCCCGAGGGGCTCAGCAAGGCATCTTATCCATTCACTTTTACCTTCTGGCTTGGCGGCCTGGACAACACTTGATTGTTACAGTTAGCCCGAGTACCCAGCAGCCCTGTGGCCCAGTGCCCTTCCAAGTCATTCCACCCAAGGGTGCCCAGGAGAGCAGAGCCTTGCACAGGGATGAGACAACTGGAGCCTGTGGGAAGCAGAGCCCACAGAGCCGCCAGGAACCAGCAATGTCTGTGCAAGCAGGGGGTGCTTTTTGCTTCAAGAAGTCGGTCTCCCTGGCCTCGGATTGTCTAGAGGTCTGTGCCTTACGCAAAAAGGAGATTTAAGCATTTTTTAACCCTGGGCCATGGGGACTAAGCTAAGCTTATTTCCAGACTTCAGCTGTCTGAAGCCGTAAAGTCAAAGGTCTTTGTTGCTCTGAGGAGTGGAAGATAGGACAGTGACGCTAGGAACTTCTTTCAGACCTTTGGAGAGGAGATGAGACCCCTCTCCAGGTGTGTGACGCATCAAAACGCTCTACGTCAGGGACCCGGCGGTCCCGCCAGGCAAGTTCTCACAAGACCGTGGCGCTGCACGGACATTAAAGAAATCCAAGGAACAGACTCTTCACAGCAAAGGTCTTTCCTCATTTTCTCAGATGTCAGAGACTGGAAAATGCTCGGCCCTCGCTGTCCGTGTACCTAACACCGTCATTCTCTAGAAGAAGCAGCCCGTCTGGCTCCAGATGGCAGGGAGCGGGAAGAGATCTCAGAGCACCTGACTGCGGCCTTTGTGGGAGGCCGGCCAAGGAGCACGGCTGCCAGCTTTACAGTGACTCCAAACATAGGAAAGAGAGACGAAATGGAGAAACCCTATAGGCCTCCTGCCCGAAACCTAGGGGTTTACTCACTCCTGAGTGTGCAGTTTTTCACTCCCAGAGGGACTAGGCTGAAGGTGGTGGGGGGGAGGTGAGAGGGCAAGCAAGAGATGGAAGGAAGGAGGGAGAGAGAGAGAGAGAAAGGAGAGGGGGGAGAATGTGTTGTTCTGCAGTTTTCTAAAACAGCAAAGCGATGGCTGGCTGCTCAAGCGACACAGAACTGAATGTGGGAAGCTGCTTAGCATAACCAGCATTTTAAGAAATGTTCCTTGAGGTCTCACATCACTCTCTTCATTATCAATACAAGTTTCCTGAACAAATTATAGGGAAAGCACCTAGTAAACTCTAAGAATTTTATCTAAGGAACTAATTCTTTCGAAAAGGCGGAGGCGGTCCTGTGCTGTACGCCCTCGATGGGCCCCACAAATAGCCTCAGTGTGAGCAGCCCACTCTGAGAGAGTGCATGCTCGTGGTCTGAAGAACAGAGTCAGGACCAAGCCATTTCTTGCTTGGTGAGCGCTCCCTTGGTGGTTTCCCTCAGCGAGCACTGGGCACTGAGTGTGCCCGGATTTCCTTACTTCCTCACCAGCTGTCCACCCCTATCTCCTCACGGAGCTGTCTGCAGCACAGGTCCGGGCAAGAGATGCTAAGGCAGAGAGAGGAAGATGCGAGGACCTTGGCCACTCTGCTTACCTCTGGAATCGACTTGACGAATCGGATCCCGTCATTGGCTCCTTTCACCTTGGCCAGGCAGGCGCAGAAGTAATCCCAGTAGTCCTTCCTGTTGCCCAGAAGGGTAGCCTTCTCCTTCTGATCAAACTGTGGAGACAGAGGGACAGAGAGAGGAGGGCCAGATGCATGGCTGATCATCCCACCATTTAAATGATCAATAACAGCAACAGCTTCTTAGTCACCCTGTCCTGGATGAGGCCCTTTACAGGCGCCATTTTTATTGACCGGCAAAAGAGGGATGGTGTTTCAACCCCCAATTTACAGATGAGGAGACTGAGGCTGGGAAAGGTTAAGTAGCTGGCCCAGGGTCACACAGCTAGTGGGATTCAGGAGTAACAGCCCCCCAGAAAGACTTTCCCTTGAAGGACCTCTGTGCATAGAGCTGGGTGGAAGACCACCAAAGGGGCTGTTCACACAGGATGAGGACATTTGAGAAAAAGTCTCGAGGACAACATGAAGACTGTCAACTTTATTTCAACTTAGGGAAATGAGTTCAACACATCTTACCCTGGCTATTTAAGTTTCAACACTATTTTAATATATATGTAATAAATCCAAATTGATGCCAGCTATCAGTCGTTTCAAATCCAAAACCAAAACGGGCGGACTGAAAACAAAAACGGTCCATAAATCATGTCCCAGTGGAAGATAGAAGCAGCTGAAAAGGGACTGAAATGTGAGTCTCTCAACACGTTGGGGTATTGCCTCCAGCAGGTGCTCATTCCCTAGCTGGGCTTTGCTGGGATATGACATTGCACACTTCGGTGTTCAAAAGGATAAAGGTGTGTCTTTCTAGAACATAACATTTTATAGTGTTTTTTTTCTGGTTATGGAAGTTAAGATACATACATTGTTAGAAAAATCTGGATAAAACTAGAAAAGCAAAAAAAATCATAATGCCCAACACCCCCTCCCTAAGATAACTTCTATTAATATTTTGGTCCATTTCTATGATCCCAGGGTCCTGGGATCGAGTCCCACATCAGGCTCCCTGCTTGGCGGGAGGCCTGCTTCTCCCTCTCCCACTCTCCCTGCTTGTGTTCCTGCTCTCGCTATCTCTCTCTCTGTCAAATAAATAAAATCTTTAAAAAAAAAAAAAATTTGGTCCATTTCCTTCCTGCCTCCTGTGATTGCCTGTGTTTTTCCACATCTGCAGAGCTCTCTAGATCCATGCTTCAAGTAAGCAGACATCAGCATTACACTGTGAGCATGTTCAGACAAAACTTCCTGGGCTGACCTCAGAGATCCTGATTCAGCAGGTCAGGTGGGCACAGAGAATACATTTCTCACCTGCTCCCCGGTGACGCTGATGCTGCTGGTCTGTGGACCCCACCATTCGGAGCAGCAAGGCTCCAAAATGGGAGCTTCTAGATCATCTTCAGAGAGTCCACACACTCCTAGAGAGTGGGTGACTGGGTGTGTACACATAACAGGCATGTCTGTTTGGGGAGAGATCCCACAACTTTCACCAGACTCTCAAAGGCGGATGCGACTGCCCCAAAGTTAAGATCTCTGCTAGTCAATGACCCTGTGACCTGCCTTAAGATGATCTAAATCTCTAAAGAATGTTCTTGATGCCCACAATCATCCTAAGGGCAACATTCCGATTCTCCAGAGGCTCGCACTTGGGAGGTTCAAGCTCCAAGAGACCTGGGGCTGTCAGACCTTCAGTCTAACCAGGAGGGCTTACTGGCTCCCCACAGCTGTCTGAACCACATCCTGAATGCTGATGAGTCACTCGAGAGGGAAACAAGAGAACAGAGCAGAAATTAACGCAGTACAGGAGTCACTTACTTGGAGGAGATACTCAAGTTTATAAGAAAACTTATGCAGGCTGGTGCTGTCATCCGTAATGGGCTCCCCTGCTTCCTTAAATTCTTTGCTTAGCTCTGTCACAGCATCTTTAAGACAACAAATGGGAACACATAACTGGCCTCAGAGAGAGAAGCAGAATAACCCCGGGAAGCACGAGGAGTAAGTGGTCAGTGATGGCAGAGCACCTGGGAAGCAGAAAGTGGGATGTAACCCTAGAAGGAGGGAATGCTGAGTCTGAAGGTGCTCAGGGGTCCAGAGAGCCCACAAGTACTCTACCACTGTTCCCTGACTGGGCACATTTCTTGGTCCTCCCTGTAGGCCCACCTTGCAGGCCTTGTAATATGCATGCAGGATTTGGTCAATGAAGGTTTGGTACGTGCATGAATCACTCAGCAGGCCCCTCATACTGACTTCCAGAGAGCTTTATCCTTCCTTCTGGCCCTGTGTCTTGTTGTTCCTCACTATAACCCTACTGCTCAGTACAGGCTAAGTCCTGGCTTCAAGAAGACCCAGAATGTGCAAATAAGAGTAACGAGAACAACCCCAAGAATGACAACAATGAATCTGCTTCTGTGAGCTGAGTGCCCATCAGGGGCCAGGCCTTTGCATGTCTTTCTCATTTAATACAGCACTGTGAGGGGGGCATGGTTTTATTTCCACAAATCCAACAAGCAACTGGTTTTAAGAGGATTCCAATTTCAGAACGGTTAAAATGTGGGGGGAAGAAAAGTACAAGTGGAGAATGACGAAGGCTGATATCATCATCCCTGTTTGGCAGATAAGGAACTCCGGGAGAGGTCAGGGCACTTGGCCAGAGACCACGGGTTGCAAACGGCAGAGCTGGAATGAGAAGCCTGTTTTCTCCACGGCTTTCTGACTCTGGAGCCTGCCTCTCCACTTCTAAGACAATCGACCTCCCTGTGCAGAAAAGAGGGAAAACCACCTTTATTCTCACTTACAGCCTCTGCTGTGGCACAGAGGGACGGCGAGAAGCTGGGTTTGGTGTAGATACTGGGAAGCATGCTCCCAGTCGAGATGGTTGGGGCACGATGCACAAAACCATCTTGCTCTGTGATGGCCCGTAAGGAAGAGGCGCCCCCAGCCCCCACTTTCTAGAACCATGGCTGGAAAGCAGACCTGCCCAGCACCGAAGCTGAGCCTGAGCTGCTAAAATTTCATCGACACTGACCCCTCGGGCAGAGGTCAGCAAAAGGCAAAGACAGGCTCTTGGGACTGATTCTTAGACCAAATGACTGCTACCCAGTGGCACTGGCATCCTCTAGAAGTGTTTGCTGTGGCTGGCATTGAGAGAGCCAGGGGGCGGGGGGGCCAGGACCAGGGAAGACGCACAGCCTTCCTCCCCCACCCTCAGGCGGGGTTAACGCTCACAACCTGATCTGGGAACTCCTGAAATTCTGAAAGGAGGAGCCTTGCGTATGGAATAGGAAGTGTTCAGCTCTAATCTCTGCTAATCCAAGTGCATTACTTATGAATAATCTTAGTTTTCTGTGAATTATACTTTTGCCTCTGCCAACAATCTTGAGAAGTGGGTGTCATCATCAAGCTGATCTAGCATGTGAAAGAAGCAAGAGGACAGGACCTTGGAAAGGTGATGGGACTTGTCCAACTTCTTCTAGGGTGAAAAGGCGGAGCCAGGAGCTGACCCCAAGGCCCTCGTCACTGCTGTCACCAGGAGGATGAGTGGGCTGCCCTGCAGAGGCACGAAGGCTACGTGCTGCCCAAGGACACCTCAGTTAGGGATGCACCGTTCCTATGCTCCATGCCAGAGATTTCGTGTGTGCCGACGAGGACAGTTACCAACAGATGCAAGGGAAGAGTCTTGAGAAAGCAGTGTGTCAAAGCGCTCAGCGGGCTGGGTGAGGGACACTGAGACGGCCTTGGGATGTCGGGGACGATGAGACCAGCCAGGATGTGGGGTGAAAAGGGCTCCTGAACAATGCCAATGCTTGTCTTCCTCCCTGGATCAGGAGCACTAGCAGGGGGGTCCTCTCTTCCTCTCTCTTCCCTCCCAGTAAAGACATCTGGGTCCCAAAGTCATCCCAGAAAACCAGAGACTGACACGCAGAAAAAAGGGCCTACTTTGTGGAGAGACTTCTCAAGGCCAGTGGTGAACTCAGATTTGCAGAGATTGTCATTTTACTTTCTCTGCTTCTGTGTGTGTGTGCACATGTGTGTAGGCTTAAGAAAAAAACCCAGCTAATATTTTAGCTGGAAGTAGGCTGGTGTGGTTGAGTGCAGACTCTGGCACCTGGTGTGTGTGCAAACCCAGGCTCTGCCTGACTGGATGTGTGACCTTAGGCAAGTCACTTAACCTCTCTGTGCCTGTCTCTGCATCTGCAGAATTGGGGTAATGGTTCCTACTTCACAGACCAAATGTGAGGACTCCATGAGTCATTATCCATAAGGCATGTGTAGGACAGTGCCTGGTAAATGTGAAATGCCATGTGATTATTAGCTATTCAAGGCCCCAAATGCTATATAAATGGGTAGAGAAGCCTGAGAGTGCTTCTTATCTTAGCGCCTTTTGACGTGCAGAATGAGAAGCATACAGTGGCCACCACTTGCCCAGTGGCCCTGGGTGTGACAGACTGCAGTTGGTCATCACTGGGCCTGAGCAGGTAGGAACCTGGACCTTCAGTCTGTCGGGAGAGCATCACTGTAATCCCTGCGACAAGCAGGAAGCGGTCAGCTTCAGACCGTGTGGTAGCCAATGTGCTAGCCAGTGATTTGCAGGGGGGTGGGAAACTTGCCAGAATTCTGACCCCTGGGATATCACCTAGAAGGGTGAACTCGGGCCCTGGACTCTCCTCCTGATTCTACTCCACTTCTCATGTACCTCCGCTCCCCTGCCCTTCCCCAGGGAGATGAGAGTTACGAGTCTCAGTGGGTTTGCTGAGCTCAGGGAAGTCTGGGAGGCAGCAGGCCCAGAACTACAGTGCGTCATAGGAGGTAGGCTGTCCGCCTGCCAGGACTAGGGAGGACAGCAAAACAAGAAAGGCGGGTGCCTGGTCATCCTGCTCAAAGGGAAGGAGAACATGCCTCCCCAAGTGAGCCAACTCCATTAGAGCCTGAAGGCTCATGATTCAGCCAAAGACTTAACAGGTGGCTTGAAAACATGCATACACACACACATATTGAAAGCAGAGCCAGACCCAGAAAAGGGTAGTGGATTTTGTTCACAAACTGACTTCACAGTACCCTAAGAGGAGAGCCAGGCCAGCTCTCCCAGCCTGACCTGGGGTGGACACCCGGGCCCCAAACACTTCCACACGCCGTGTCCCCAGGGCTCCCATTACTCCCCGCGTGACAGGCATGAGAGGGCGACAGCAGGAGCACAGCCCAGCTCCCCCCCGAGCCGAGCCCCATGTGCCTCCCCCTTCCCCCAACAGACGCACCTTGCAAATCGCGGATGATTCTCTGCAGCTGGCTCTCTGCCATGGGGGAAGCCATGGTGACTGGCTGCAGGCCGCCTCTCTCGGCTGTGCGCCTCCTGCCTGGGTCCGGTCAGCAGAGGTCAGACTTCATGGCAGCACCTGCATGAGGGGAGAGGGAGGCCGTGGAGGAAGCAGTCACAGACGCACCGTGAAGACAGCGGGAGAGGAGCGCTGCCCTGGGCACAAGGTCACCCCATCTGGGCATCTTCCCTCCACGGGCAGGGCTTGACCTTCCGCGGGGGCCTTGCTCGGTGGGCATTTCTCTGGCTGGCTTCTGACGTGCCTATATTTAGACACAATGACCTGGGCTGGGGCTTAAAAAGCAGCAAGTTCAACCGAACAGCATGACCCATTCCTTCTGAGCTTCTCTCTTCTTCTACCCTCTTGGGCAGGATGGCTTCACTCTCCTTCTACCTTTAGAAATGCCTCCTGGGGGCTCCCCTCATCCCCGTTCACCAAGGCCAGAACCAGCCCAACCCAACCCACACGCCACACTCAGAGGGCCCGCTGAGCCGACGGATGCTGGCCACCACCAGACCCGTCTCCCCCACGCCTGGCCCCATGTCCTCCCCCAGCTTGCTTCCTCCGAGGAAGGTCAGTAACCTCTGGCCGGATGGCGGGGGAGGCGGGAGGCTGAGGACCCTTGGGGCTTCGGGATCAAGGAAAGCCAGCCTTGCCTGGTGGGGGAAGCAGCTCCCTCGTGGGGGCTCAGCAGCTCCAGCTGCCCCAAGTCCAGCTCAGCCTGGCTGTGCAGACACCGCCTGGCCTGCACTGGGGGCTGGCGCAGCCCTCAGGTCCAGTCTAGGGACACATCTCTATTTTAAGCTTGGTTACGGTCCTCTTGTAGCTGGTGAGTCCTTGAGTTACCGGCCATGCTCGGGCAGCTGCTGAAGTGATCTAAGGACACAGTAGTGGCTGAAGACCAATGGAGGTGAGGAGACATGAGTGGCAGTGGGAAGAAGTCTGGATATGTACTGGGACGCTCTTGTGTCCCTCCTTTAGAATCTCCAATTCTTTCCTCAGATGTCCACTGCGAGGTTGCGCAATGCTTGCTGGCAAAAGCCGACAGGAAGACTAAGGTGGCCATTGGGGAGCCACCACTAAATGAGGGCTTACTGTGTGCCGGGTGCTGGGCCCTGTTAGGTGCTTGACACATGTGATCATTTTAATCTCACAATCACCCTAGTGCGGTAGATAAAGTGCAAAGGAGAACCTGCTGTTCTAGAAGTCCCGTGACTTGTCTAAGGCCATGGGCCAGTAAGGAGTAGAATCGTGGTTTGCACCCTGGTCAGTCTGATCCAAACCCTGTGGATCCATAGCTGAGCTGTCGTCACTATTGCAAATGACCAACCACTTCCCCTGGCTTCTAGGAACCGCCCCCTCCAGTGTCTCCCAAATAATGTGCCGCCACCCCGAGTGTTTCTAACATGTGCTGGCCCTCACTTTCTCACAGCCATATTACCCTTCCTGCTCCAAGTGTCCACAGGAGAGAAGACTCTGGGATAGAAATGGTCCCAGGTTTCAAGTTCCTCCAAATATTTACAAAAGCATTCCAGCGTGGGCCAGAAGTGAGAAGGGCCTGTCACTGGGCGGATATGCCAAGGCCTATCCTTAACTAACAAAACCAGCACAGCAATGACTCGGTGCAAACAAGGCCCAAAGAGGGCTTCTCTGGCTTAGGGGGAATGACAGGCACACACCGATACCACACTCCCAGTAATTCCTGACATGGAGTCCAAGAGATGCAGGGGATCCACAGAGAGCCCTCCAAAGGCCCCTCACAAGGGACAGCACCCTGCCCATCACAGGCACCAAACCGAGGGTGGGAGTGGTTTTCGAGAAGCCAGCCCACCCATCCCTGGGCGTCTCTCCAGGTCACCTGCTAAGCACAGAGCCTAAGTGGGGACCAGCCAGGGCTCTACAGAGACATCTGCAGGGGCTCTGCGGCTCCGGAGGACACTCTGCCCCTTCTGGAGAGGTAGAGGGTCCTCGCTGTCAAAGCACAGCTGTCCCAGAACCACACTGTCAAGTGCCTACTATGTGCAGGCTGGGGACACAGAGGCACGCAAGGCACCGTTCAGCCCTGGAGGAGCTGAGCTGTGCGCCAAGGAGAAAGACAGAAAAATATCCAGATATCTGGACACGGTAGGAGAGGTCCATACAGAGATATGAATAAAAAGTGATGGGTACTCAGCCACGAAAAGGGCTGAGCCGCAGATACATGCAAGAAATGCTTTCTGCAGAGTGAAAACAGCCAGCCTGAAAGGCTATATACTTGATGATTCCATTTGCAGGCTATTCTTTTTTTTTTTTTTTAATTATTTATTTGACAGAGAGAGAGGGAGAGAGCACAAGCGGGGGAGCGGTAGGAAGAGGGAGAGGGAGAAGCAGGCTCCCCGCTGAGCAGGGAGCCCCACATGGGGCTCGACCCCAGGACCTCAGGATCATGACCGGAGCCGAAGGCAGACGCTCAATCGACTGAGCCACCCGGGCGCCCCAATTTGCAGGCTATTCTTGCAAAGGCAAGACGTGGGAAGAGAGATCCCCTGGGTAGTTGCCAAGGCCTGGGGGTGAAGGCGAGGGCTTGACTCTGAGAGTCTCCAGAAATTGGGAGAGGCAGTTCCATTCTGTGCCTTGCTTATGGTGGTGGTTACGTGACCGTATGTGTTTGCTAAACATGTATTTGTCAAAACTCACAGATGGTGAATGGGGCCTCGACAAAAAAGGCAGCCCTTTGATGAATTTGGAAAGATGCCATGGGACCTAAGGAAGGGAAAATTAATGCTGCCTGGGGGAGGGAGAGGGTGAGAGACGGTGGCAATGGAGCTGGGCCAGGCCTGCAAAGTGAGGGTGAAGTCTCTGAAGAGACCCAAGGAGGAAACGGCACCAGGATGGGGGCTCAGGGAGCAAGCCCAGAGAAGCTTCTCTCCCTGACTTCTCTCATTTGACTATGGTCAGTGGAGGGCCTTGTTCCTGGGAGAAATAAACTGAGAGGAAGACGACCCATACCCCCCAAGTCCTCAAGAGCAGCCCCCCCCCGCCCCCGGGCCGTGTGCACGCTTCAGACTAGGGTGAGACCCGCACGGTGGACGAGGGCAGAGAGTGACCCCAACAACAGGTTCTGAGTTGCCTCACCCGGGCTCCGGCTGGGCCCATGCACCAACAGTGGAAACCAGCCCTCTCTGAGGCCTGGCCAGTTGGAAAACGAGGTCTGCAGACCAAAGCGGCGTCCTGGCATGACAGGCCTCAACAGGCAGAAATGGGCTCAAGACTCGCCGGCCCCTCTGGGGAAGCTGTGGCCGCATGCGTGCGGGAGGCCTCCTCCACCTGACCCTCAGAGCGCGCTCCGCTGATGCCAAGTTCCCAGGTCACGGGGTGAGCTGGGCCCAGCTGCCGATGACGCAAGCTGGTTTTCCAAAAAGCCTGAGTCACCACCCAGGCAGGTAATGCACCCCAGGAAACTGGCTGCTGGGGCTGCAGGTCCCGGTGGGCTTCCCCACGGCGGATACGGGTCCCACCTCATAGGGTTTCACGAAGTTAATCGGAGCCTCCTTGGAAGACCATGGCTACCATCGGGATGCTACTTTCCTGGGCGTGGGAAGGATGGCTCTTAGCATTTTGCCCCCCTCTTCCCTGGTCTGAGGTCATTATTAACCACTGGAAGGCACAGAACGAGGCACCATGTCTCCCACACTGTGGTCCACTTCCTTGTGTCTGGAGATAAACTTGCCCTTTGGTTGAGGGATGAGAGACTTTTTATTCACAATGCTCCTGACACCAACATTGGCTTTTTTCCACACCAATAACCAGTTCTGACACCAACTACCTGGAGTTCGTGCAGACAGACCCCACAGGTCAAGGGCTCTGTCCATAAGACTGCTCTGGCTTCACACGCTGGTCACAAGTCCCAGGCTGCTTGTCCTTCTGACCAACTGGCTATAAATTGGGGGTCCCCACGATCCCCTCCTCAGGTTCGATAATTTGTTAGAACAGCTCACAAAACTCAGAGAAACATGACTATGACCAGTTTACTTTAAAGGATACAATTTGGGAACAGCCAAGGGGAAGAGATGCAAAGCTTGGGGAGGGAGAGGTTGGTTTGAGGTGTGTGGGGCTTCCATGCCCTCAGGGTTCCCCACCCTCCAGCACCTCAGCTGTTCACTGACCCAGAAGTTCTCAGAACCCCATCACTTAGGAGTTTTTATGGAGTTTTAATGGAGGCTTCATTACAGAGACACGGCTGATTAAACACTGGCCGTTGGAGATTAACTCCATCTTCAGCCCCTCTCCGCTCCCAGAGGCCTGGGGTGGGGCTGAAAGGTCCAAATCTCTAATCACATGGTTGGTTCCTCCGGCAACCAGCCCCATCCCAAAGCTATCCAGGGGCCCACACAGTCACCATATTAGCATAAACTCAGGTGTGGTTAAAAGAGGCTTGTTATGAATAACAAAAGACACTCCCATTACTCAGGAAATTCCTAGAGTTCCAGAAGCTCTGTGGCGGGAACCTGAGGCAAACACCAAATATCTATTTCTTATTGTATCACAGAGATCACAGACTTCAGGCATGAAGCTGCCTGATCCTGACAACGCATTAGCAAACGGCTCTCGTAACTCAGGAGACAGAGCTTCTAACCACATCGTCTTGGCCACCCACAACTGCTTCAGCACCAGGGGAATGACTCCAGGACTCCCACACCTCCCAAGACCCCCAAAGCACAAATCACCTCCATGAACCCAGGGTCCTTGCTGCAGGACCTGTAAAAACCTCCATTGCGTGTCTCTGGCAAGCTCTTTCAAATACCAGAGACATTCATTTCATAAAATTTCATAACATTTATAAAAAGAACATTGAATCCTCTTGTCAACGACTCAGAATTATGTTTAAGCTTATCCAGCACGTCTAAAAGCATCTGATACTCTGATAGAGTGCAAAAGGGGCTAAATGCATTTTTTAAAAACTTATTTATGACCTGGGCCTATTGCCTGAGTTCCTAGTCATAGCTTCGGTATTATTTTAGAGGTAAAGAACCTTCCCCAAACTCCAAATTCCTCCTATACCTGCCCAGATGCCCTAACAATAGAGAGAGCAGTTTAGTCCCAAATTAAGATACAGAAACACCAACTGACTCGT
Organism: Mirounga leonina; assembly: GCF_011800145.1. NCBI lineage: Eukaryota > Metazoa > Chordata > Mammalia > Carnivora > Phocidae > Mirounga > Mirounga leonina. The sequence goes on along the minus strand of NW_023270855.1, from coordinate 43,851,174 downwards.
GTAAACTTATTTAGACTCTGGTGCTAATGACTCAGATTCATAATGTTGCCCAGAAATCGGCTTTGGCAGGAGCAGTACAGCATCTGACTAGTCACATTAAGGAAAGAAGGGTCCGAAGGGGAGGAGGAGGTTTGGGGCGTGGAAGACAACCTTGCCCTGTCTTCAGAATTTGTGGTACTTGCTCCTAACCCAATAGCTGAGAAGGGCCCCGGAGACGCCCACACAGTTGGGCTCCTCCCCCCCTCCTGGTGAATTCCACCCAGACCGAGAAAGAATGTGAACAAGGGCGGTTCAGATCAGCCAAAGGCAGAAAGCCTTTCTGGAAGAGTCCATTGCCTTGGCCTGGTTCAGCACACCCAACAGCATCTAACTAGTTGCCACCTCTGGAGAGGGGGAGCACTTGGCTGGTACCTGCAGCTCTGAGGCGCGGCGGTCCTGCTGGCTCAGCCCTGGAGCGGTCGCTAGGCAGGCTGCCCTCAAGCAGAGCCTCACGAGGGTGCCGAGGAGAGTGCTCAGGAGTCTGTCAGAGCCCAGCGCAGAGGCAGACACGTCAACAGAGGCTCATGAGGCGACCCAACCCCTCAGACCTAATTACAGTGTTGATCAACTGCATGCCTGGGCCATCTTTCCCACACACTCCTTCTTGCTTGTGATCTTTCGTAAAGGGAGTGGAGACTTGAGCCTTTGCCATCACTTCTTGAACCTTCTCTTGGCCTCGGCCCTCCCACCAACGATTCCAGGCTTCTCGGTCACTGCCCCTGGAACACACAGAGAACTGGTTCCAGTTCCAGCCCACTGGCCCACAAAGGCAGGGTCGAGAGACCTGTGGATGGGAAGTGTTGCCTCTGGGGGCCTGGGGGAAGCTTTCTTTTTTTAGGAAGGGGGGCAGCTGCTCTGAAAGGAGCCACACAACCATACCTGAGGTCTTGCCACTGGAAAGCCCAGAGAAACTATGAGTGCATATGTGGAACTCTGGGCAGTCTTCAGAACAGTTGCTTGAACACTTGAGAGCTCAGCTGGAGCACCTATTTCTTCCTAGCCCCCACACAGCACAAACCCCACCCGGATGGAGAAAATTGCAGAGCTCTGGAACCATATGCTTGGGCGACTCTCCTGACCCGAGTATCAAGGGGGTCAGTCCAGCCAGGGACGAATTACGAACTGAAACTCTGATAGAATGTGCTTTAGCACTAAACACAGCCTTGAGGAAGACCACGTGTAACCCGTATGTGTTAAGAGACTGCCAGCCGGGCAAGAAGGATTTGCTGGGCCCCACTAGTAAGACGCAGGCCTGACCCAGGAGCTGGGCTACAGCCGTGAGCAAGGCCGGTGGGCCCTGCCCTTCATGGAACCCACACTCCAGAGGGGAGGACAGCATACACCCTACTAAGCTTAGAGACAAATAAGAGATCACTTAAGGCCTCAGAAGGGCTTGGATGAAAAGGAGGTGAGCACAGAAGGCAACCAGATTCTACTCTGCTCATGATTCTAAGCCCCCACTGCCTTTCTTCCGCGTTTGTGGTCATTTGCCAGTATGGTAATTTCTCGTTTAACCTGTTCTTCCCACCTGTTTGTAAGCTCCATTGCTTCGCACCATTTCCCCAGCACCTAGCACACTTCTGATTCGTGGAGAGCCCGCGATAAATTACTTGTTGAAGGAATGAATCAGTCAGACAAAACCAACCCCAAGACTCTTGCTCCACAAACCAAACTAAATTTTAGGCATAGAAATGTACCAACATGTAAATAATGCTAATCATCCTTCCATGGTAGGAAACATGGGTAAATTTTCAAAAAAATTGATTTCTCTGATTTTTCATTTTTCCTTTACTGGACACAAATTACTTTTATGTTGACTAAAATAATGCATTAAAAAAACACGTTGTAATTACAGATGTTAATACCGTCATTATTGTGGAAATACTACGGAATTATTATCCCAAGAAGGAATGGAATAATGTAACTTAGGGACTGGATGGATTAAGCATGTCTACAGGCAAAAGTGTGCCCACAGCTCCGGCCTGAGACAGACTTACCCAGAAGCCTCCTTCACCCTATCCGGACAAGGGTAACCACGGCCGCTCTGGCCACCTCCCCCACTCACCCAACCCTCCCAAAGCCCTTCCCTGTCTGCATCCCTGGGACTTTGGATCTGGAACATCAACCAGGAACACTCCCAGGGTGGGGGAGGTATTGATGGGTCTGAGCTCCGCTGTGCTCCTTGGGTGACAAGAGCAGCATCCGGGTGCAGACGGCAGGGGGTGGGGCTAAGCTGGCAGACAGGAAGGGCGCGAGCAAGACCCAGGATGGCTCTGAAGCTGGAGTTTGGCAATGGGCAAGAAAACTGTCCTCTCTTTTACCAACTGTAGCTGAGGCTTGCCAATTTGCACCCTATTCAGATTTTGGAATCCGACTAGTCATGTGAAATTTCCATTCCCTAGCATGCAATGGGTAATGCAATAAAGATCGTGCCATGATTGGGTGAGACTGCTATATTCAGCTCACCAAACTCTTTTCAAGGCAATTTAAGCAAATCTGTCTATCTTGGGGAAGTTGTTTGACCTTTTTTCCCTGTGTTTTTGTTTTGGTTTTTCCCCCACGTGCAATGTGGGGAGGTTACCCTTTATCTTCCTTAAGGAAGAGGCGGGGAAGGAGAGGAGCAGACATTCCCAGTGGCTAACTTCCCTGGAGGCTTCTAAGTGCCCCCTCCCTGCTCTTGACCAAGGCTCCAGGAGCCCTGGAAGCAGCCCATGGGGCTACAGGTTCAGCTTGAGGAAATTCCTTCTTGCTCCTTGTGAAACCACCACCCCTGGTTCAGCTGTCCAGCCCACCCTGAACCTCCCCCGGCATCCTCCTCTTGGCCTAGCTGCCCCCCCCCCGCCCCCGCCCCAGCCGCATACTTATGGCTTGTTTGGATTGTTTTTGTACCTCAGGTTTTTCTTCTGGATTCCACAGGCTCCCCTAACTCGGTTTTTTGCCCCAGGCCAAAGATGCAGTACCCCAGGCTCCTGAGGTGGTCAGCCAGACCAGCCCCAGGGCCCCAGAACCAGCTGCAGGAACCAGGGCCCCAGAACCAGAGCACAGAGTCCCCTCAGAACCACGCTGATGTACACATCCTCATCCCTGCAAACAGGATCTGGCCAAACTAGAAACAGGTGCTTGGTGTCTTTCAAATGCCACAAAGGCCTTTGTGAACAGGGAGGACCATTGGTGGTCACAAAAACCATCAGGCTGACTGGCTCCAACATTGAAAGAGGGGAAAACACCTCCTGCCCCACTGAGCACACTCAACCATCCTCATCTCATAAAAGCCATGAACCCATGTGCTCTGAGGCCGAAGCTCATATTATAGGTCAGTCCAGTGACAAACAGTATGTCTAAAAGCAGCAAAAGGCTGGGGCGCCTGGGTGGCTCAGTTGGTTAAGCGACTGCCTTCGGCTCAGGTCATGATCCTGGAGTCCCGGGATCGAGTCCCGCATCGGGCTCCCTGCTCAGCAGGGCGTCTGCTTCTCCCTCTGACCCTCCCCCCTCTCATGCTCTCTCTCGCAAAAAAATAAATAAATAAATAAATAAAAATGAAAAAATAAAAATTTATTAAAAAAAAAATAAAAAAAAATAAAAGCAGCAAAAGGCTAAAGACAGACCCATGGAAACATTTCAATATCCACCCTACTGATTTATTTACTTGTTCAAACAGAGACTCTCATACCAATCAAAAGCTTTAAAAATAAAAACGAACGAACGAACAAAAACTCCAAAAAACTGGCACTGAGCTCACAAGTAGAAAATACTGTTCATCTTTGGAGTGACACAGTGACATTCCGCACTAGGTGAGCAGATGTGGACAAGGCCAAACTCCACTCATCTCTGCTCACCGGCGGCATCTGGCTGGTTACGAGGCACCGTTAATGCCCTGACCTGCTGTGTGTCGTGGGGCTGCTCCAGTGAATGTGGCCCCAAACTCTGAGTTCCTACCAGTGATTTTCACCACGAGACCACAGCTAGGCAATATGCTTCCTCTGCCTCGTGTTTAAGACATTCCAGTCTTGGCTCACCAAAGTCATCCTTGGAATCACCAGAAAATACAGCTTCCCCATCAGCCAAACCTCTGCCCTAAAGGGAAGAGAGGGACTGCCATTTCTCGGGTGCCTATTACGCGTTCTGGAGGCGGCAGCCCACAGCCTCGGTGACTGATACAGGTCAATGTCACCAGCTGCTCTGATCTTGTCTGTTTGGGGCGGTTCCTCTGATCCCAAACATCTGTGGGGGCCATCTTCCCCTAAAAGGACCAGGCTAAAAGCATGGGTCCCGAATCCTTGCTATTGCCCCCGAACCAGCCACAAGGAGCAAGAACCGTCCAAGGAGTAGCTAGAGGATCGACTCTAAAGCAACTACAAAAACAAAGTCGAATACGACTTGTGGACTCTAATAGGTGGGCACATGTTCACTACACAATTCTTGCAATGATTATGTGCTCCTAATAAAATACTGAAAACAATTTAAAAGCGAAACGAAGCACTACACAAAGATGAACACTTTTAATAGAAGCAGGAAATCTGTTTCCTAAAGCAAGAGCCGTTTCAGATCCTTGTAATCACAGAAGGCCACGTCCCTTCACTGAAACAATTAGCTCTGATTTCCAGGATGGTCACAACGATGGCCCACAACTGGACAGGGCATTCAGTAATTGATGAAGAGCCGCTGTCACAGAAGGGAGGGTCGAGTGGAACCCACTCAACACGGGCCCACCTGCGAAGGTGGGAGCCACAGAAAGCATTAAACCTCAGCCAGATGGCTCTTTCCCGGCACCAACAAGCAGGGGAAGCCGCATTAGGCAGATGGCAAGCGAGTAAAGCTTTCTACACAGACCACAGGGCTTGCAGGCGCAGGAGGGCAGTGAGCAGATTACAGCCTGATCCTCTGCCCTCAAAGAGCCGCTGACCCATTTCTCTGTGGGAAAGGAAACTGCCCGCAGTAAGGGCAGTAAGACAAGCAGAGGGGCAGAGACCGCTGCCAACACAAAGCAGTTTCTGTAAGTGTTCTATTTTTCTCTAGAGGGGGCAGCCAATGGGAGCTGTGAGGAGTGATAAGAGGCATCAGAGGACACATGTGCATTAACAGGGAACCACGTGGTTAATGTGTCAACCGAACACACTTTCCTTACACAAAAATAAAATAAAACCCAGCCCTCCCCCTACAACAACCCCCACGCTAGGTTCTGGATAGCACGGACTCTTATCTAGCCCAAGACCCAGGCGGCCACACCACAAGCCCAAAACCACAGGTGTTTCAGGAAAGATCACTGGGGGGCTATCTCGAGATCCTGCACCTGAACACGAGGTAAGGAGAAGGGACCAAGGCCTGAAGATGGCCCGGGATGAACGAACTGTCCCCTTATGGGTGGAAGGGCGAAATGAAAAGGTCTGGGCTGTCCCGGCCCAGCTAAGCCAGGAACTTCGCTTTTTAAGGTCAGCAGCCTCCCGGACAATGCAAGCAGAAACTCCGGGGACCTGTCTTCCTGTGCCTAAAGGATCCAAGGCTTGTTCTGAGACTCCCATATGGTGGGCTCCTTGCCGGCCCCTCGGCATCGGAGGTCCTGGGGCTGGTGTTTGGGGGTCTTTCTAACTGACCACCGGAGGCAGCCTGGGTTCCAGGTTCGTTTCAGCCCCGGCCCGAGGTGCCTCCCAGACCCGCTGGATAAGGGCAAGGTCTCGGGCGGGGTCTGGGGGAGACCCGGGATGGGCGGGGGCGGTGAGGGCAACAGGTGAGAAGCCGCGCCCGGAGGGAAGTTCTCAGCTCCCAGGCCGACAGCGGCCCAGGCTCCCCCAAGGTCCGGCCGGCCCCCCGCGGCACTTACGCGCTCGTGGGTCCACCGCTGGGCAGAAGCGAAACTTTCTGGGGCCCAGCGGAAGAGTGCGGTAGCGCGGCGTGGCCCGCCATGATACGCAGAGCCGCCGCAGGCGGGCGCGGACTACAACTCCCGTCATGCTCCGCAGGGGCCGATGCCTACAAGTCCCGTCGGACCCCACAGCACCGGGGTTCCGATTACGACTCCTGGTTCGCTCCCTGCATCTCCCACTGGCGCCGCGGTGCCACCGGCCCTAGCTTAAGCCTTGCGGTCGCCGCGGACTCGTGTGTCCACAGATTGTCAATGTGGCACCTTGAAAGCAGCGTTGTCCCCGTGCGGCTTTTGAGAACTTGAAACGCGGCTAGTTCGAGTTGAATCGTACATGGGCTGTAAGTGCAGAAATACACCTGACTTCCAAAGACTTCGTATGAAAAACATAATATGAAATAGCTTATTTACTACTTTTATACGGATTACATGTTGAAACGATAATATTTTTGATACGTTGGGCAGGCTAAATGAAAAGCACTATGTATTGCTGGGCTTCCCATCTTTTGATCCCCTCACTTCTTAACACCGGGACCTGCTGGAATTCAGTGCTCAAAAAGTAAATGTTAATGAATAAACTACCATCCCTGACTTCTGCCCCACTCTCGGCCCGATTTCTATTTATAAGTTCTATTTTCTATTTATAAGTTGCAAGGTATTCTGAGGATGGACTCGAGAACAAAACCTGTTCATTCATGACGTCTGCTATGGACACAAGACAGAAGAGCATCCGGACGCGGCGTACTTCAGCCTGTGACTGAAGCCTGGGCTCTTGTCATTCCTTAGCTCTGGCTGCACCATCCTTTACTGTCTGCCCTTGTTCCCACCATTCAATCTAGAAATAGCTTTCAATCTCACAGGATTTAGCTGGCGGTGTCCAGTCAGGTGCCATGGCCCCAGCATTGCCTGGGTGGGATCATACAGGAAAGGAAATAGATTTCCTAGTTAAGGTTAGGCTATGGCATGTCATTAGTGCTCTTTTATAAATGAATTAGGTATAGATAAGTCAGTGGTTAGATGGATGGACGAGCCAATTTGTGAGGGTGGCAGGGAAGTGACTTCCCTTCTTCTTGTTAAAAATTATGAAAGGAAGAGGAAAGAGGGGGAGGATGGCAAAGGGAAAGTCATTGTTTCAACCACAGTCTGAAAGGTTTTGTGACATATTATGGATGGGAGAGATTTTAATGTCAGATTTTAGTGCCATTTTCTCGGGACTGTGACCTCACAGCCTCGGGACTGTGACTCCACGTGATTGGGGCTGTGACCCCACATGTTCAGAGACGTGGCGCCAGTGAATAGGTCATGACCCTACGTGCCAGAGGACTTGACCCCATGTCCCTGGGGTCGTGACCCCATGTGCTTGAGGCCATGTCCCCACTTGATCAGGACTGTGAGCTCACATCCTCGGGGCGGTGACACCATGTTCAGGTCCATGACCCCATGTCCTCTGAGTAGTGACCCCTTGCGCCAGGGCCTGTGACCCCACATCCTCGGAGCTGTGACCTCTTGCCTCAGGCAGTGACCCCACGTGATTGGGGCTATGAATGTTGGAATGTGACCCCTCTGAGCCCTGATGCCCTCCTTGGTCTAAGTGGGAAACAGAAACCTCACAAGGTGGTTATGAGATGTAAAAATGGGGCCCGGCACAGAGCAGATCTCAATAAAAGTCTGTTTCCAATCTCCTGTGGGTGTCTTCAGTCAGATGCAATCTTCTGTGTGGGCAGGGTAGACACTGAAGCCTCACGAGGGGCTCTGAGATGCACAAGACTTCCCTGCATACCCACGGAGTTTGGTGCCCTATATTAGCCTGCTCATGCTGCCGTAACAAAGTCCCACAGACTAGGTGGCTTAAACAGGTCTCCAGGGCAGAAGTCTTTGATCAGGGTGTCTGCAGGGTTGACTCCTTCTGAGGCTGTGAGGGAGCACCTGTTCCATGCCTCTCCTAACTTCTAGTGGTTGCTGGCAATCTTTGGTGTTCTCGACTTATGAGAGTATAACTCCAGTCTTCACATGGCATTCTCCCTTTGTCCCGGTCTGTGTCCAAATGTCCTCTTTTTATAGGGACACCAGTCTTATTGGATTATGGGCCTGTCCTCACCTATATGACCTCATTTTACGTAATTACGTATGCAGTAACCATCTTTACAGAGAAGGTCACATTCAGAGGTACTGAGAATTAGGTCTTAAACATAAGAATTTGGTGGGGAGTAGGAGGAGGACACAGTTCAACCCATACGTGCCAGAAACTATAGGTTTGTATCCCCTAAAGAACCTCATGGAAATGCAACTCATGAAATTATAAACCCATACACTTCATTTTTTTAATTACAGGAAGGGATCTTAGAGATAACTGAGTTTAAACCTCTCCAGTTACGCTGAGTAAATAAGGAGGGGAAATGGTTTGCTAAAGATACAGCCAGAAAGGTGAATGTGACTTCCTATAAAGACCAATATTTGTGGGTTTCCTCTAATTTTTAAATAAACAGAAGATGCTTTGAAAAATTAGTAATGTTCAATGTTGATTTTTTTAAACTCACATTATCCTTACTATTGGAAAAAATCAGAGGCAGATTGTTGAACCAATTATAACCAAAGTGAGGGGAAAGATATAGGTGGGTACTTCTTCCCCAAACTCCCGTAGTTCATTGCAAAGTGCTTTGAAATGGTTTTAATGACACGTTTAAGGTGATGTTTTCAGGGTGGGCCTTCCCAATTGTGTGGACAATCGAGCCATGTAATTTTCTCTGCGTCAAGAAGGTTCATCCAAGTCATCTGGAAAGAGGGCCAGCAATTCCCTGGGACTAGAGTAACCCTATGGAAATCTTTCCCCAAATAGGAATGACCAGAGCCTGGCCAACTTGAGAATGGGGCTAATTGGTCTTTGCGGTCTTACACCCCTCCCCCAACAAGGGCTTCCCGCTGCCTTCACACAGAGTAGGCCTCCACGTGTGGCCAGGAACATTCTGGAGGTCTACCTACCCCCTCTTACCTCCTGGCCCCATCTCTAATCCTTGCAACTATCCAGTTCTCCATGCCCACCCACTGCCATATCCTCTCTCTAACTATGAGTGATGCTCAAGTCTGATTTTCTGATATGGTCAAAGTCAAGGAACCAAGCTGCCATTGTCCTTCAGTCCCACACTTTCTTTTGTGGAGGGGCTAGGGGTATGGAAGAGAAGGTTACAGCCACCTTACACCTAAAATCTGGGCTGGCCCCAAGGTAGAGAGGGGAGTTCAGGATAACCCTTGTTCCCCTTCCCAAACTTCCCCCAAACCTTCAAAGTATCTCCCACCAAGTTTTCAGGATCCCCCAAATTCCCAGCATGAAGGGTATCATTCCTTCTGATTGGAAGGCTGATCACTGAAAAGTCCTTATTCTGACAGAATGGGTCATGAAATAGGAAAAAACCTTGGACTTGGAGACAGCCAACTTAGGCCAGGGGAGAGATGAGCCATGGAGCACTCAAGACACAGTTGGCCTCCTGGACGATTTTGCCTAAGGCCTAAAAAGAGCCAATTTCCCACCATCCAGAGCCACACAAGGCTTGTTCCACACTTTATCTCCAATCCTCCTCCTGTATTCCTCCCTCCACCCTAAATCCTAACCCAGATCCTCCATAAGCAGAGAAATTGTAGGAGTCTTATATAATGACCTTGGGTAGAAATGAGGGGAACACAGCCAGAGGTGTGTCCATACGTGCTAATCTTTTATTTGCGCATACGATACAAGGATGCTTTCTGTCTTTAAGAGACGATTGCAGTAGTAATTCCTATTTGGAGCTGAATCATTGGCAAAGCAAGTACTTTTTATGCATATGACCTCATGTGCACCTCCATCATGTGGGTAGAGTCTGTTGTTGTGTGTTGTTGGCATATATATAGTTTTACAGATGAGGACACTGAGGGTCTGAGAGGCCCAAGGTCACTGTGAGTCAGTAAAGGAGCTTGGATTTGGGGTTTGGGTCTAGGGCTCAGATCCTGAGAGCCTTCTCGGATAGTCTACTTTGGGATATCTTCTGCTGGGCTTTTCCAGACTCATGGGCCTCCTTGTCCTGTCACAGGTAGGTTCCACAAATGAGAGCTGTCAGAAGTTCAGCAAACCAGGCAATGTCTGGGCTGATGGGCTCTAGGGAAGTGTTCGTGGGAAGCCATTGGGTGGTGCCTGGGGTTGACCGGAAGATGTAATGTAAGCAAGTGTGGAAAGAAAAAACAGAAGTAGAAAAAAGCCAAAAAGATGGTCTCCTATCCACTTACTCAACCAACCACAAACACCACGGGGCACCGAGGGAGGTTCTAGAGCTGCAACAGGAGCCTTGTGCCCTTGAGGAACTTCCACTCTGGCTAGGGTCATCTGAGGTCTGGGGCTGCCCTGCGCTTGGAGTTCCTAGTCAGAGACCAGCAAGGTTCCTCCTTTCCTGATTTTGTCCGAGAGAGCGGGGAGGTAGAAATGCTGTGAAGACATCTTCCCTAGGAACCACGGTGGATGTTTTATGTGCCTGGAGCGGCAGGAGATCAGCAATCCTGTGTCCAGATCACTTTTGATTGACTAGAGGGGGAGGGACAGGCCCACAAGAGTCTAGCTGAGGTGGAACCATGGTTCTGTGGGTGGAGAGGGGGAAAGCAGGAGGTTGTGGCCAACAAGGGTGTGGTCAAGGTATGTAGAGAGTGGCCACTCGTGTGCAGTTCTTTGGTTGCGCTTTGCAGCTGTCTTGCCCACGTCTCCCTCTCTGGTAGGATGCCCCTCTGTTTTCCCATTCACACCTCTGCTTCTCTGTGCCTTCCCCCTTGGATTCCCAAGGAACTAGATTAGGAGAAGACGCTCCACTTTCTACCCTTGGGGATGACAAAACATCACTAGAAATGTAAGGAGATGGATATGATTGTATTTAGTGACATGCTCTCAGGGGTATGGCTGAATGTGTTGAAAGAAATAGCGAAACATCTTTGGATGTGAAGGAATGGGATGGGATGAGATAATGAAGCGAACCTCTCAAAAGGCATGCTCTGTAGTAATGCAAGACCCCAAAACCTGCCTTCTAGGAAGAGTGGGGTTAACTGCTTTGGTTTTGGAGCTGGAGTCCTCTGCCCTTCTCCTCCCTGGGCTCAGCCTGCCCTCTGAATAAAAGTTGAACAAAACTTTAAGAGTATTAAGTTTGAAAGGGGCTTAGCTCTGAGCCCACAACTACCTCATTGTCTCCTTCCTTTTGCTGTCTCTTCTATCCATGCTGAGTCACGTTCCCACCTATTAGTTGGCAAGTCCATGAGAGCTTTATCCCTTCACTGGTACACTACCCAGTCCTCTCCAACAGGTGCTACTGGCCTAATTTTTAAAATTAGACCTTCAGTCTTCCCCAGCCAGGTAAAATGCCTCTAAAGCTGGCCACCCAGTTGCAAATGCATCGTTGAAACCATAGCTGGAAGTGAAGGGGTGAATGCTTTACATGTTCTCTAGGCTCCAGCTGAGGGCTGTAATAGTAGCTACTTTATACAACAGGCATATATTGAGTGCCTACTGTGTGCAAAGTCCTGCTCAAGGGACTGGGGAAGACTCTGGAATTCTCATTTTCAAGGACTTACAGCCAAATATACCTAACTGGGGTGCAGGTCAGAATCACAATGGCCCCACTTCAGAGCTAAATCAGATTGGGACAAAGTCTGTGTTGTATGGGAAAATTTCAAAGATGGGTTTTATCTATGTCCTTGGATGTGACACTATGGGACAGTGTGAGAGGCAGGCATGTGTACCGCTAACTAAAAAGGAAGGTCAAGTATAGCCATTGCCACAGAGAGGGATAAGCAAGGTGCTCTGAGAGCGTAGACTAGGGAAGAAAGGTTAATATTTATAAACTAGCAGCCTGAGGCAAGAAAGGTAGACTGTGTTCCCTAGGCATGGGTCCCCAAAATGCATAAATTAGAAGAATAGTGACAGCTGTCATTCTTTGCTCCCACTCAATACATAGTGATAGAACACTAAGACCCATGCTTGGCAGGGTGCAAGACCAGGTTCCTGCCCTCAGGCACTCTGCAGTCTGAGGGGGCAGGAAGATAAGACAAGAACAAGTGTAACTATGACACATGGCAGAGCGTGACAAATGCTATTTTAGAGGGGACAAGCAGAGTGCCACAGCATGCCAGAGGGTGCTCTTCCGATTTTCAGATAGGGGAGGGCTTCCTGAGGAGCTGGCCTTTCAGCTGGGGCTTGTAGGTAGCGGAGTAGAAGGACAAGTGTTCCAGGGCCCGGTGACCGCATGATGGAGGCCCAGAGGAGACTGGGGGAAGGGTGTCTGGAAGGATGGGAGAAGGGTGTAGTCTTTTGTGGTTGGATCCTGAGCTACATGGGGGTGATGACAGAAGGTGGAATAACAATGGAAAAGTTCATTGGCACCAGATTGCAGGGGCCCTGAAAGACTTGCTGAGGTGTTTGGGCTTTATTTGCATATAATGAGGAGCCACTAAGGGTTCTGAAGCACCCTGGTGTCCATTCAGAGGACACTTGGTGGGGAAAGGGATGAGCAGCAGGAGGATGCTGAGGAAGTGAGGTCATTTGGGGATGGAATCATGGGCATGCAATGAATATAGGCAAGAGCAACTCTGAGGGACATGGGGAAGGCAGAGTCAACAAGACTTCACTGTGGGAGTGGAGGAAAGGGAAATGCAGGACTCAGAGATGACTCAGGTTTGGAGTGTCGGTGGCTGGGGGAAGCTGGTGCTGTCAACCAAGCAGGTGGAGAACATTTTAGGTAGAAAGTGATGAATTTAAAGTATCAGCTCAATATCCATCCAGAGAAGATGAGATGTTGCAGGAATCTTCACCCTGGATGCCTTGGCCAAGTTGGGTGTTAACTTATCTGGACCTTCAGACCTGGACTGTTGGTACCTGGAGGGTCGTGACGGTATCTCGTTATCTTTATGTCCTGCAAACAAATGCTTCATGCAGAAGGTGGTGCTTATTGCATTCATTCTTTCCACAAAAGATTATTTATGGACTGAATATTCAGGTGCTGGTTCATGTGGCAGACACTGGAGCTATGACATGGAACATGTCTCCCGTCTAGTTGTGGGTTTTCATGATCCAGATTGCATTCTGACTTACTTATTTGAGGATGTGCTTACCTTGGCCCGGCAGAACAGTCTCACCCAGCAGTCACTGAGGAGTGCAGAGCCAACCCCTCCAAAGTCAGCTGGCACAACCCTCCAGGCGGGCAGGGGACAGACCATCTACCATCAGCCTGCATCTGCACAATTAGCAAACACATTGAGTCTCAGACCCTCAGAAAGTCTTGGAGGATCCTCCTTTCTGGGAATCCTTCCAAGTTTTAGAGGCTTCTGGACTAAGCAATGTCTAAATGAATGAATTAATGAAGGAATGAATGATGAACTCAGCATCCAAGAAATGTTTTTCTGGATGGCAATATAAAGTTTCCAGATGGGAGCCACTGTCTGCAGAAGAGGAGACGTGGAGGACCTGCTGGTGGAAGGTATTTCTTTCACCCCTATCCCCATGGCCATGGCATTCCCTCCATGATGCTCCTTTCTGCCCCACTTCTCCCTGCTCCCTCTCCAGCAGCTCTGTCCACCTCCATTGGCACCACCAAACTCCCTTTCAATAGAAGGAGGCACCCTCACAATTGAAGGCGTCTGCAGAGTGATGGGGAATGCTGGCTGCCTGGTGCCCACAGAGCCAGAAGTGCTGGAGCAGACGTTTGAGATGTCTGCGGAATTTGACCCCAACAAAAACGTAGAGCACTGGGTTGAAGCAGCAATGGGAGAAGGCAACATTACGGCAGATGAGCAAGGCATAATCCAGCTGCTGGCTGAGCTTGCAGCTCTGGATCACCCCGAGTTTCAGCAGTGTCTGCAGAAACAGGACCAGGTTGTACGGCGCCCAGCTGAGGAAGTAGGCTGCCACAATGGTGAAGATGAGCCTGACTGTCCGGGGGTGCCGTTTGGACCGTGCATGGAACAGGGTCTTGAGAATCTCCACGTAGCAGAACAGGATAATCCCGATGGAGAGCAGGAAGAAGACGTTGTGCTGGTAGACTGAGACTAGGAACCACTTGCTTTCTGAGTAGTCACAGCCTGAAGAAAACACTTTGTGGAAGACAGCGTCAGGGATGGAGGACAGGATGCTGGTTGCCCACACGGCCGTGGTCACCAGCACACGGCACTGGAGGGTGTGGACACGCAGGGACGAGAAGGGCCTCACCACCGACAGGTAGCGGTGGATGGTCATGATGGTCAGGAAGAAGATGCTGCTTTGGAGGCTGATGGAGAAGATCATGTTGAGGAGCTTGCAGAGGAAGTCCCCCAGCACCCAGCCCCAGTGGTACGCCATGATCCACACTGGCAACAAGCAGGAGAATGCCAGATCTGAGAGGCACAGGTTGAGGATGAAGACATTGGTGAGGGATTCCAGGCTCTCATACTTTACCAGGACCCACAACACCAGGCTGTTGCCCACTAGGCTGAGGAGGAACACCAGGAAGTACAGGATGGTGGTGCTGAAGGTGGCAAAGGTGAAGGTCTTGCTCTCACACAGAAAGCTCTGATAATCATAATCAAAAGAGGTGCTGGACTCTGGGGTGCCTGAGGGCTCCATCCAGACAAGGAGAGCATCTGAAATGACAGAGAGGCAGAGTTTCAAACCACGTGGTTAGGCTAGGATCCATAGGACCCGTATTACAAAACAAGTGTGTGGTCCATGGTCCAGCTACCCGTGGTGACCTCTCTGTAAGGAGACTAGGAACTTGGCCAGAACATGAAGTCACTAAGCATACTGTTTAGTTTGGTAGGTTTTTTTTCTTAGCAAGGCTCTCCTGATGAAGGAAGTGGTGTATTCATTTACATTCTGTCATATGCCCCCTTTCTCCTTGGAGACTGGCATTTGAGTAGCACTAAGCTAGATGGGTCTCCCAGTAGGTGTTTGAGAAAGAGCAATGGAACTGGATTCAAAGAACTGAGGTCAAATTTGGGCCCCATTACTATATTTCTGGGCAAGCTAACTAAGCGTTCTGAACCTCAGGTCCTCGTCTATAAAATAAGGCTAATGATCCCCAAATTGTTCCTTCATTTATTTAGCAAATATCTAGTGAGCATATACTCTGCCTGCCTGCCTCCCTCCCTTTGTCTCTCCCTCTGTCCCTCCCTTCTTTACCGCCTCTGCTCCCTCCTTTCCTTTCTTCCATAAAGTACAGAAATCCTGATGGCAGGATTGTTTCAGGAAACTTGCTGTCTCTTGAAACAGGTCCAAAAAGAAAGAAGCAAACATCTCTCATGTAAACTCATGTATGAAATAACCTCAAGACTACGATGAACACTGAGACTCTGGGACAGTCTCTAATCGTCACTAACACAAACATTCCCTGAAAGGAAAGTATATGTAGAGTGACCTCCAAAGGCCAAAGGAGCCATGAGGCCAAAGAAAAAGGCCGACGAAGTCCAGCTTGCCAAGAAATGGTTTATTAAAGGGGCCTTATGGACAGAAGTGTGTCTCATTGGGTGGCCGCAAGATGAGTAGATCTCTACACCCCCACCTCCCGTAAGACCTGATTTTGTAGTCCTAGAGGCTGGGGAGTGCGTAATGGGAGATGACTGGGAGGAAATGTTTGAGAACAGTTGTGTGTCATAGCCATATCTCCAGAGTAGATCAAGGCCATTATGCCCCAAGTGTATACTTAAGGGTAATTTATTATGCAAGTGGTTAGACGAAAGGAAAGAATTGTGGTAGTGATGGTGGTGCTGGTGTGTGTGTGGGGGGGGGGGACTGTGCTCAAGAACACTCCAGGTCACAGAGCGGTCATCATGGCAGATTTGTCCAAGATGGCATCAGGCTGGTTCACACACTCGTTAACACAGAGGATTAATTCTCCGAGCAGAAAGCTGCCTCATTTGGGAGTTTGGTTTACAGAACATCCTATAGAGACAAACAATGGCAATAACCTAAGTGTCCAGTTGAGGGGGAGTAGCTAAGGAAACTGTACTGAGTCACATTGATTCAATCCTCCAAGTTAGTGAGGTTTGGGAAACCATGAGACTTGAAGGCCAGGGAGAGGAAAGGGAGTGACTGAAGAGCCGGAACTCTGGCTGAAGGAGGTGAGTGAAGCTGCTGAGCCTTTGTGAAGGAAGATGGGAGACTGGAGCTGCCTGCACCAAGTCAGAGCCTTCTAATGACCTACTACGTGCCAGGCACTGTGCTAGCACAGGCTACTCACCAGCTCCTTCTGTCCTGTGACTGTCTGTAAGGCACCCCCCCCACTTTATAGAAGAGGAAACCAAGGCTCAGACTAGTGAAGTGACCTTCTCGACGGTATAAAGCCAATAAGTAGGAAGGAGAGCTAAGCCCGGAGCCAAACCTAGGCCCTCCTGCCTTGTACTCGGAGGAGGAGAAACAGAGAAATAGCCTGAGTTTTTCACTTACCTAGTTTGGGATGGGAGGAATAATAAGGGAGTCTCAGACATGTCCTAGTCTAGGTAGTAAGTCAATTTGTGTCTCCAAACACCAAAGTGAAGATGCTTGAAAATATACATATGGTTGGTTTCTTTTGTATTCTTTTGATTCCCAAAGAGGACTACATAAGCTTTTGCATGTTTACTGTCCGCTTGTGTTTCTTATTTTGAAAGTGTTCATGGATTTTGTTCATTTTTCTCCTTGGAATAATAGTGTTTTTCTTATGGATTTTTAAGAGCACTTTTTAGTCTTGTCAACCTGTTGTGCTTCTTAGCTTTTAATTCTGTCCATGCCTTTTCATATTTTTTTTTTGACACTTAGAAAGTGGGAGCCTACATTTTAAAGAGGAGCTCATCTGAGTCAATCCAATAGCGCTTGATGACTTCTGACACATGCCAGGCCCTGCAACAGATGCTGGATTCTAGGGTGGAAACATGACTGATAAATAGTCTCTATCAGCAAGAGGCTTATAATATAGAATGAATAGAAATTGTACAAATGTCTGGGATTTCCTGTAGTGTGACTAGTTGGAAATGCAGGTATTTTGGGACAGGGGCCTTGTAAGCACCCCTCATGTCATACAGGTGATCCCCAAAGTCTGCTGCCTAGCTCTTGTCTTCCCCTGACCCAGGGCCAGTGTAGGCTGACCCATCTTCTTAATATCAGCAGCCCAGCAACATGGTTGGAAATTTCTCAAAATTAAGTGGCTTCTCCTGACAAAGAAGATATCTTGTCCCACTTTTATTTCAATTTACTAAAAACAAGTAGCTTTATAAACTCTCAGTGTTGTAACATCTCTCATGAATACAGAACAAATCAACATAGAGCTGGTTTGGCTTCCTTGGCTGATGATTTGTGTTGCATCGCCAAGACAAGATAATCACATGTCTCTATATTTAGCAGAGTTCATATTTTCTCTTCAACTCTCCAGAATAAAAGAAATCCTTGCGCTGGTCTGGGATGACAGGGAGCCAGTGGCCAGTCTATTCAACTTCCATTTCTCCCACTTCACCTAGTCTTTTCCTGATCTGTGGTCCTGAATGATGCAGCTTGAATGGGTTGGTAAGAGGTTATCAAGTATTGAATTATTTACTATGGAGAAGATAATATAAGTGGGTTTCATTTCTCAGTAATGGTTGAGTAAGCTCAGATGTGACCAACCATTCTACAGATAAGAACTATAAACCCTGGGACAGAAACCAAACCTGAACCCAAAACCTTCCTCCAGGCACTGTTGAGCAACCAAAAGATGGTGAATACTGGAAGGGACCAGGCATTTGAAAAAGGAGAGCAGCTGAATGGCACAGGTGGGATTCTCATTTTTTGGCTTTGGCCTCGGGGCAGGAGCCAGTCATAAGGGGCAGCTAAAATTCCAGTAGCAAAGTCACAATATTTTGGTCTTGAAAAACCAGATGGCTGAGCTTAGGGCAACTAGAGCCACTGAAGAGGGAACTAGGGGACATCACAGAGAGGAAAGGGTTAGAGAGTGAGAACCCCAGGATCCGTGTGTTTACTCTGCCCAAATGTTTGGCTGACCTCTGAACCATGGATGCCCCGTGAACGCCGGAGGCACTGAACTGAAATTGAGCTGCTGCCCACTTCAGGGGAGGCAGAGTTTAGAGACTGAGCCGGCCCACAATAATTGTGTGATGAAACAAACAACATATAAAACAATCATTACTTTTCAGAAGAATGAAACAGAATCCGGTCTGCACAACATAGCATCCATAATGATCAGGCTACATACAATACAACATCACTCAGCATGTGGAGAAATAGGAGAACATGGTCCATCCTCAAAAGAAAAAAACCAATCAAGAAACTGACCGTGAGATGACCCAGATGTTAGAATTTGTGAATAAGCATGGATATGCAACTCTCTTCACTGTGCTCAAGGGACTAAAGGAAAATATATCCCTAATGAATGGAAAGATAAAATCTCAGCAGAGAAAGGCAAACTCTATGAAAGACCCAAAAGGAAATAGAAACCAATAACAATATGATATCTGGAAAAGCCAAAATAATTTGGAAGCAAAACGACATACTTCTAAAGAATCTGAATCAAAGAAAAAAAATCACAGGTGAATTGTAAAATATTTGGAACCAAATAATAATGAAAATAGCACATATCAAAATTCATGGCACACAACCGAAGCAAACTTAGATATGTATACCTTTAAACACTTATATTAGAAAAAAGAAAGGTCTAAAATTAATGATCTAAAATCAATGACTCAGAAGCTGGGGGAAAAAAAAGAACAAATTAAACCCAAAGATAGTAGAAGGAAGGAAATAAAGATAAAAGAAGAAACAAAGAAATAAGGAATAAAAAGAGAAGAAATGTACAAAACCAAAACTGGTTGTTGGAAAGAATTTTTAAAAATGTAAGAAAACTTTAGTTAGATTGAGAGCAAAAAGAGAGAGGACAAATTCTGAGTAGCAGGTATGAAAGAATGGGCATTGCAACAGATCTTGAAGATTTTAAGTGGCTAACAAAGAAATATTATGATCAATTTTACATTAGATTGGCAATTTAAATAAAATGGACACATTTCTTTAAAAATTCAACCTACCAAAGCTGACACGAGGTGATACAGCAAATCTGTAAAGTCCTACCTTTATTAGAGAAATTTAATTAACTATAAAAGAAACTTTCTCACAAAGAAAACTCTAGAACTAGATTTTTCTCATGCATTCTATCAAACTTTTAGGGAAGAAATAACAACAATCTTATACAAACGATCTGAGGTATGGGACGGAATACTTCTCATATCATTTCAGGAGACCAGCACAGGCCGGATACCAAAACCAGACAAAAACATCCAATAAAGGAAACTACAAAACCAATATCCCTCATGAACGTAGACACAAAATTCCTTAACCACAGTGTTAGCACGTCAAATCCAGAAATATATTTTAAAAGGATAAACTACATCACGACTAAGTGGTTTTTATCCCAGAAATATGAGAATGGTCTAACATTTGAAAAATCAAGCAATTTAGGGGCGCCTGGGTGGCTCAGTTGGTTAAGCATCTGCCTTTGGCTCAGGTCATGATCTCAGGGTTCTGGGATCGAGCCCCACATTGCGCTCCCTGCTCAGCAGGGAGTCTGTTTCTCCCTCTGCCCTCCCCTCACTTGCTCTCTCTCTCTTTCTCTCTCCCTCGAATAAATAAATAAAATCTTTAAAAAAATCGAACAATTTAAGTCACCATATTGACAGAATAAAGACAAAAACTATATTACATTTTTTGATCAATGCAGAAAAGTACTGGACAAAACCCAATACCGATTCATGATGTAAACTCTGAGCAAATCAGGAATTAAAGGGATATTGGGCATCTACAAAAGCTATTCCATTTTTATGTTGGTTATTCATTCCTTTACACAAAATGTCACAGGTGCTTCTGGTCTGAGCTTGGGAGGTCTCAGGGACAACAAGGGAGAATGGTGCCAAACCCCAAACCATTGTGAGTTACATTCTAGGAGCCTTGTCCCCTTTTGCCTGTCGCTGCTCTCCCTCCCTGTCTCTGCTTGCCCACCTCAACCCCAAAAGAGCAAATTTAGCTTTCCAGTCTACAATAGATTTCTGGATCGAGAAACACAACCACTGATAATAACAACGCCTGACCTAAAGGCTAGGAACGAGATAACCCCCCTATACTTTCTTCAGCAGAAGAAAAAGCAAAACACATACACGATAGGTCTACTCAAAGCGCACGTACCAGCTTTTTAGCAATGCAGACTTGGGGGAATCCCAAGACTTAGGGACTCAGACCCTCTGGAAGTAGGGCTCAGGACTCTGCATATTTACTAGCTCTCCAGTTGATTCTCATGTCCACCTAGAGTTCAAGAACCCCTGGTACAAGCTATTAACATCAGAGGAAAACATAAGTTAGAAATGTTTGTGAAGGAACTCACCTAGATCTACACCTCTTCACATGCGTCTCGAGGCAGAAATGGTACTTCTCTGTTGCATATTGCACTTCAAGAAACTGAAACACCTGCCCTGCCCGGAAGGCTAGAGGAAGATAAGGGGAGACTGTTGTGTACGGTCTCAGAGAGAGGCAGGGAGCCTTGACTAATCCCTCCTCTCCCTCTCCTGGCTTCCCAGCTTGACCCGCCCCCAACCTCCCTACTCCCACCCAAGCCCTCATGTAAGAACCTGGCCCCATCACTGGTCACCCGTGCCGTCTCCAAAGGCAGGTGGGGTCGACAACTTAAGGGTCATCTGAGTCCCTGGGTCCCACTGAGACTAGAGTCAGGTAATTTTGGAGTTGGAAGGAAGCCTAAAGGATAAATTATTAAAAAGTTGTATTTGGATTTTAGCAAAAATTGTATTTTATTAACATACCAGTTACATAAGATGATGATGATGATGATTTTAAATTGAGATAATATTCCTGGAACAAAAAATTTACCATTTTAAATTGTAGAATTCTGTAGTGTTTAGCATATTCACAGTATTTACAACCATCATTGTTATTCAATTCTGGAACATTTCCAACACTCCCAAGAGAAATCCCATACTTGTTAGCAGTCAATCCCTTTCCCATTTCCCTCCATCCCCCCAGCAACCACTAACCTACTTGCTGTCTTTATGGTTTTGCCTATTCTGGACATTTCATCTAAGTGGAATCATACAATATGTGACCTTTGGTGATTGGCCTCTTTCACTTGGTATAATGTTCTGAAGGCTCATCCATATTGTGGCATGTATCACTACTTCATTCCATTTTATGGTTGAATACTATTCCACTGTATGGATACAGCACATTTCATTTACCCATTCATCAGTTGAGGGACATTTGGGTTGTTTCCACTTTGGGACTACTATGAATAATAATTGAATATTCACATACAAGTTTTTGTGTGGACATATATTTTCAGTTCTCTTGTGTATGTACCCAAGAGTGGAATTGTGGGGCTGTATGGTAGCTCTTTGTTTGAACTTTTTTGGGGAACTCTGCTTTTCACAGAGCTGTACCATTTTACTTACCCAACAGCAGCGCATGAGGATACCAGTTTCTCCCTATCTTCACCAGCACTTGTTCATTTTCTCTCTCTCTTTTGTTTTTTTTTTAAGATTTTATTTATTTATTTGACAGAGAGAGACACAGCGAGAGAGGGAACACAAGCAGGGGGAGTGGGAGAGGGAGAAGCAGGCTCCCCGCAGAGCAGGGAGCCCGATGCGGGACTCGATCCCAGGACCCTGGGATCATGACCTGAGCTGAAGGCAGTCGCTTAACCAACTGAGCCACCCAGGGACCCTCTCTTTTGTTTTTTAATTATAGGGTATGAAATGGTAGCTCACCATGATTTTGATTTACATCTCCTTCATGAATAACAATGTTAAGTATCTTTTCATGTGCTTATTGGTCATTTGGGTATTTCCTTGAGAAGTGTCCATGCAGAAATTTTGCCTTTTTCAAGTTTGGATTATTTGGCTTTTTATTATTAAATTGTAATCATTATTTATATATTCTGGATACTAGAGTCTTCTCAGATATATTATTTGCAAATAACTTTTCCCATTTTGTGAGAACTTTTTAAATTTGTTGATAGTGTCCTTTCATACACAAAAGTTTTTAATTTTGATGAAAACCCATTTATATATACATTTTTAATTCTTGTGGTAAATTCTTGAGGGTAATGCTGGCCTCACGGGATGAGTTAGGAAGTATTCCCTCTGCTTCTATCTTTGGAAAGAGAATGTAGGGATTCGATGTAATTTCTTCTTTAAATGTTTGGTAGAAATCACCCATGGACCCATCTGGGTCTGCTGATTTCTCTTTTGGAAAGTTATTATTGATTCCATTTCATAATAGATATAAGTCTGTTCACATTTTCTGTTTCTTCTTGTGTTGAGTTTTGACAGATTGTATATTTGAAGGAATTGGTACATAGTTTATCAAATTTGTGGGCATAGTATTGTTCATAATATTCCCCTATTACCTTTTAATGTTGATGGAGTTTGTAGTGATGTCTCCTCTTTCATTTCTAGTATTAGTAATTTGAATCCTCTTTTTCTTAGTCTGACTAGAAGCTTATTGATTTTATCAAAATTTTCAAAGAACCACCTTTGGTTTTTATTGATTTTTCTCTACAAAAATGGGATGATATGCACATTGATTTATCCTTTTTCCGTTAAACAAAGTGGCACAAACATCCTTCCAAGCCTATTTTATTCTAACAGTTGAAAAAGATTCCACTGCATTGTGGTGTCATATTTTACTTTTTCCCTGTCAACGGACACCCAGTTTGCTTCCAAGTTTTAAAATTACCCCAATGGTACAGGGGACATCAATGAAGATAGACCTTTAATGCACTGGTATTGATATTTCTAGGATGGATTTTCAGAAGTGGTGGATTTCTGGGTCATATGTGAATTTTTACATTTTGTGTATGTGAAAATGTATGTGAATTTTACATTTGGGTACATATTGCCAGACTGCCCTCTATTAAGGTTGTATTTATTTACATTTCCACAATAGTGTACAAGTGTCCGCATTTCCATGCACCTGGTCAAAATCGGATGTTACTGGCTTTAAAAGTTTTAGTCATTCTGAAAGGAGTAGAGAAATATCATGTTGTTTTGATTCAAACTTTATATTATTTTTAGCTGGGCATTTTTTCCCCCACAGCTTTATCGGCCAATTACGGGTATGTGTGTGTGTGTGTGTGTGTGTGTGTGTGTGAGTGTGATTGCTCTTCTGTCAAAGTAGGTAATTATTGAGAGGAGTCATATAGGAAGTGTTCAACAAATGTTTATTCCCTAAATATGAAGACACAATCTGAAACTTAGGTGTTCACAATTCCTCATGTTTGGTTTCAGTGTGAGAAAGAAGCCATGGTTTTGCCTTAAACAGAAAGTTCTAAAACACTGGCAGGCTGGATGAAGGTGGAACTGAGTTCCAGCCTCAGGCAGATGTGACAGGCAGAAGGGGAAGTCCAATCTTGGGTACAGCACAACGTGGACAGTGGCCTGGTGACCACAGTTCAGGTCTGGACCCATCTGTGGGGAAGTGGGATTCAGGGCAGAGACTAGCATCAGAGGCCTTTGGCATCAGCATCAGAGTGGGACCCTTGGCAGGAATTTATTGTTGTAACAGGAATGGCTGCCTCTAGATCCCCTCGGTCCCACAATCTAACTGGGCCAAGTACAAGAGAGATGATTCTCTTTGAGTCCATACACATGAGACCAGGGATAAGCCTAGGTACATCAAAGGTCTTGCACCTTTGGGAGCCCTGAGAAGTGCCTCCTGGCCTCACTGGGTGGTACATTCACAGGGAACATCTTCAGTCATGGAAGTGATGAGGGCCACCTTGAGTAGCCACAGAGGCCACGCATCTCATGGAGGGGTTAGAAGGGAAGAGCACAGCAGTTTGTGGATGACAACACAGGAGACCACTTCAGGCACCTCATCATTAGCTGAAGTCAGCTTTGGGGGGTGGGGAGGACAGTGCTGAGGTCTTGTCAGATGGGGGCGGGGGGAGTGTGTGCTAGAGCCATTGTAATCTGGACTTTGAGGTTAGCATGATCTTATTTGAAATTGAGGCTGGAGAGCTTGGGGTCCCTCTAGTTATGCCAGAGTCTAAGGCAGAGTTAGATCAATGAGAGAAATTAAATAGTCTTAGCTTCAAGAGTTACAGGAAGACATGATTCCATGAAGGTCATAGTATGTCACTGCACAATAGGGCCTCAAAGTTATTTTTAAAAGTTAAATTTATTATATTATTACTGAATAGGTAATAGAGTCACAGGAGTCAATGTGGATCATAGATCAAAAATCAAAAATCCATATTGAAAAAGCAAGAATCCACAGCTCCATATTAATAATAAATAGGTAAGTAAGTAGGTGAGCGGGGAGGGCTCTGCTTATGGGAGAGGCCAGTAGGTAACTATGGAGGTGGAGCGGGGGTTGGAAGATCACCGTACAACTGTCACAGAGAAGGCTGATTCAGGCAAGAGCCTCTGATGGATGCTGACTCTAGGGGTGGGAAGTTTTGATGAGGGGCAGGATTCTAAATTGTTTCCATACAGACTACTCATTAGTTACAAAGGCAATAGTAATTATATAGCAGAGAAATCAGACAATACCTTGACCAAATGATCAAATTTAACATCCCCAATGAGGGGCAGGTGGATGTAATGTGTGATGTCTGGAGGAGGACACAATATGGCTCATGTAATATTCCAGACAGGGATGCATGACCTGAATCTGAAGATGGTGCATCATGAGACAGACCCAAGTGAGGAATGTCGTGTTAAAAAGCAGAGAGCTCTATTCTTCGGAAATGTCAGTGTCAAGAAAGGTGAAGAAGGCTGAGGAACGTTTCTGATTAAAGGAGGTAAAGGAACATGACAACTGAATACAGCACGGAGCCCTAGACTGGATTCTGTGCTAGAGGAAAAAGTCTTATGAAGAACATGATCGCATCAACCTACTAAGCTGGGACACCCATAAGTAGATTAGATACAAGGGCTAGGTCAACACTGAGCCTACTGACTTGATCACTGCAGTGTAGTTACTTAAGAAAATGTTCCCGTTCATTGGAAGCACACCCTGAAATATGTAGGGGTAATGGGTTCTACAGTTTACTTACAAATAACTCAGAAAGGAGGGTCCGGACCAGATGCACATGATACTGCTGTGGGGTAAAATGTTAATAATACGTGAATCTGTGAAAAGAGTTTGGAAGTGCTGTTGGCGTGGTTCTTACACTTGTCATTTTTTCTGTTTGAAATTATTTTCAAATGAATAGTGTAAAAGCTTAAAAAACCAAATGTATGCAATGCAAAATCTTACTTCCTTCCAATCCGCCCCATGCCCCAAACACTTGTATTAATTTCTTGCATTCCCTTCTAAAGTGTCCTTTTGCAAACACAAGCGTGGACATTTACGTTCAGATTATTTTTGCATGAAGTCACAATCTAGAGATTTTTAGCCTCTCAAAAAGCCATACCAATAGGGTCTTCCTTTTTAATTTCTCCACAAGTCTTTGTTATCAGCATAACATGCAGGAGTGTCAACCTTTTGCTGAGTCAACAAAAACAAATGCCAAGTCATGATGACATCTTCTTCTCCTCCTCCCCGTGGAGGCGAGTGACCCACAGTTCTTCTGGTTCATCCGGGGAAGCAATGGGCCAGTCTAAAGCAGTGGGCCGTACACATGAGTCATCAAGTGAATCTTGGGAGCTGATAATCAGCCAAAAGCTGGAATGGCCAACCTAAAGAAATGAGGCAGCCAAGGCATAACTTGAGTCAGAAAAAGAGTTTCTCCTAAGTTGTATTCCTTGGTGTCTTCCGAAACATGGAGCTCAAGCCAGCAAGAAGGAAACCGAGATCCTCAGACACCCCTCTGGAGACTCTGATTCCGTAACTGCAAGGTGTCTAAAGTAGCTGGGATCCTCCCCTGTCCAGCGGGAGGGTATACATAGAGAAACATCTGTTTAGGGAGCCACCATCACTCTGCCAAGTATTGACCTGATCAGAAGCAACACTCTGAAGAAGGCATTTATCAATATTCAGATTTTACACATGAGCCAGCAGAGGTGCCCAGATGTGAAGTCAATTGCCCACAGTCAAAGAGCAAGAAAACAGTAGCTAAATGGGAGGGGGGAGTGGGGGAGGGAAAAAGAGAATCCTAAGCAGGCTCCACGCCCAGTGTGGAGCCTGATGCCGGGCTCAATCTCACTACCCTGAGATTATAACTGGAGCCAAAATCAAGAGTCAGACACTTAACCGACTGAGCCACCCAGGTGCCCCACTAATATATACTCTTAATCAAATACTTATACAGGTAAAGTTCAGGGTGATCATGTATTTGATATCTTAGGACATTTTAGTCAAACTAAGGTATATAATGAGAAAGAGGACAAAGAAAAGGATGAGCTCAGGGCTTCCACTTACCAGCTCAAGCTCTGCATAAATGACCTGAAAACTCCGTATCTGTCCTTAAAGAAATGCTATTTCCCAAAGCCACAGGGCTAAGATTTCTGAACGCCAAACCAACTCTCAACCTGCAAGTGTTTGAATTACAATGTAAATCAAATCCACAGTATTGCAAGGTGTCTTCTGTTAAAGTGAGGGCATTGGTTGGGAAGTCATGGGATTCTGGAAATTGGAATGTGGACATATAGGAAGATCTCAGGGAAGCTGGGGGTATAGAATCCCTAAATCCTCCTGATTCTTCTTTGCTAGTAGAAGCAGTCCTTCTACCTCTGTCCGACTCACAAAGTCATCATCAAATGGATGTGGTATATATGAGATGAGGCCCAAGCAATCCCTGAAGGCACAAGTAAGTCATATGAGGATGTAGCCCAAATGCCCATGGCCCCTATTTATTCTTGCTGCACTGCCTTCTCTCTCCAGCCACACACCTATGACCTCATGAGCAGTTTCCTAGGACCCGCTGAATGAAGAAGAAAAAGACTCATGTCTGGTTTACAGCTGGCTCTGTATGACATGCAGGTACCACCCACAAATGCTGGCATCCCTCTCTGGGACATCCCTGGATGACAGTGATGAAGGCCAACCCTCTCCATGAGCAGAATTTTGAGCATTGCACCTGGCTGTTCATTTTGCTTGGAAGGAGAAATAGGTACTCAAATGCCCAGTCCTGCTATTTACAGCCTCTGAGTTCCATTCCCACAGACCTTGTCCTGTACAGAGCAAGTTTGCTAGTTGACTTCAGAAAGAAAATCTTACTTCCCTGATTTCCATATTTGGGGACAGAGAGGTAAAGAACTCTGTCACTTCTATGGAACATGCAGTTTACAGGTTCATTTCCTACTTCTACCAAAAAGAGGAAAGTGTGCTTACCCATTTTTCACTTCCACTTGACTGAGGCCTGAATACTCATGACCAATGTCCCCTCCAAGGTTTTTTCCTTCAGTACAAATTGAGGTATGTGTAAAGTAGATTGTACATTTATGGATATATACATTTATAATAACAAATGTGCATATATTTACAATCATAAAGTCATACTTCCAGCTGACATGATACAACTGTCTTGCATACAGCTGCAAATATGCTAACCCTTCCCCCAGACAGGTTGCAAAGTCCCTGGGTGATGATATTCATTCTTTTCCTTGATACTGTGTAACTTGAATATGTGATGTAAAGTTAATTATTATTATGATAAGACCTCATGTTAGAAGAGAGTAAGAGAGGGAAGAAAACAAAAATATTTGCTTAATATATATGTATATAACATATATACGTATATAAACATATTCATAATGAAACAAGGAAGAAATATAATAGTTATAGTTCTCATTTCTGTATCTGGTCACATGGTCATAGCTTGTATTTACAGCTATCTTCTTCCACTACTTGTTCCATATTCCCTTTGCCCTCAGCAAGTCCCTTAGCCAGTCATGGTTCTTTGTCTAGTGGGTGACCCAAACCTTCATACCTAAAACCTGGACCATTAACATTTCTGCTTGAATTGGGTTGTTGTGATTTCCCACTGACTTTAATCACAGGACTTGGTAATACATGATAAGAGACACCCTAAGGCATCTGATCTCCTGTACTCCAGATATAGTCTGCCTTACTTCTCCGGTACAGTAGCAGATCAGTTTTTTCTTGGTGGCCAGGATCAATCACCCAGCCAGAACAGTGACTCCCTTCTTTGCCTGTTGATTCAGAAGCAAGAGAATTCCAAAGTGGCCAGGTTGTCATCTCAACTTTCTGGTTCAGTGGGATCATTGTTGTGTCTCCCTATGGAAGCATGTACATCGTGGTCTAAGGTCTCTCCCAGCCAACCCCTTCTCCCTCTCCCTTTATCCTTCCAGGCATTTCCCCCAATAAATCTCCTGTACATCTGATCCTCAGTTGGTGTCTGTTTTTGAAATTCCAAGGGAGGAGAAGCTCAAGGGCCATCTGAGGGTCTCAAGTCTGGCATGGGGTCATCCTTCTCTCAGGAGGAATAGGGCCCTGGGCAAGGAACAGGATGAAGAGACTGACAGCATTCAGAAGGCCCACCCACCTCTCTGCTGGAACTTCCAGCCTGTCTCTGGCTGGGTGGCTTGGTGCCCATGCAGGCAGAAGGTGAAAGGCGGACCTGAAGGTGTGAACAGGAGACTCCCCTTCAGAGCCTTGGGTGATCCATCCCAGTCCAGCCTCCTTTGATGCATGCTTGCACTTGCCCACTTCACTCCACCACACATGCTGTTTCCTCTGCATTAAGGCTCTTGCTTCCCTCTCTTCTAGCTCATTACCATCCCTCCTTGACTTAAACTTCACCCTCTTGAACATGTCAGGCTCTTTGTTGATTGTGGTCTTTTGTAGCAAGGCATTTCCCTACTGATGGCAACATTTTTATCCAATAATGACTTTAATCATCATATGCCAGGAGCCAACACTTACTGAGCACTTACCACATGCCAGGCACTGTGTAACTATTTGCTAGACTTTACTCTAGACTATACTCTCCATGAGGGCAAGGACCATCCTCTGTCTTGTTTGTGTCTCTATCTCTCCAGGGACTAGGACAGTGCCTGGAACATACTAGAAGCTCAACAAACAAGTGTGGAGTAAAAATCCCCACAATGAACCTAGCAAGCCTTTCCTAGTGTTTTTGTAGTATGGGAGATTAAATATAGTTGCAAATGTTTTACTGCTCCTTCCATTGAGAGGCGAAGTCTAATTCCCTCTCTTTGAATGTGGGCTGGTCTTGGTGACTTGCTTGACCCATAGAATGTGCTGGAAGTGACATTCTGGGATTTTTAGGTTATAAGCAGCCTTGCTGCCTCCAGTTGTGTCCCTTGGAACATTCTCGTTGGCACCCTGAACCATCACCTACAGAGTCTAACTGCATGAGGCCACCATGCTGGCGAGGCCACATGTGGGATGGCTGGTCGTTCCAACCGAGCTCAGCTATCCAGTATCCAGCCTTCTCTGCTGAGAAGGCTGGATACTGTGAGGAAAGCTGCCCTGGAGTAGCCCATTGACCAGCTCAACAGTTCCAAGGGGTCTCTGTTGAAGCCAGGTGAAAAAGAAACCCTGCTCAGGTTCTTGAGCCACAAAATTATGAGATAGCATTAAATAGTTCTTATTTTGGCCTCTCTATTAGTGGCGTTTCATTACACAGCAATAGTCAGAATACAAAATATTGGTGAGGGGGAAATCCCCAGGCTGATTTTCCATCTCACCTTCACCCATCCCACACTCTTGGGTTCCCCTCGAGGACTGTCATCACCAAGAGTCTTGCTAACTCTCCCGCAACTTACCTTTGATGTGGTTGCAGAGAGGTGTCTTTTCTACTCAGCTTCCATTTGCAACACTGCCAGGAAATACCCTAAGTGCAGACCTGCCTTGCTCTGTGGCAAAGCTCCAACAGCCTCGTTGTCCCGGGTCACCTGCCCCATCATCAAATGGCCCCCTTCAACCTTGGGTGACAATGAAATTACCGACTCCCAGGTGGAGGCCCCTTTTTGTTTGAAGCCTGCTGTGCCCACCTGACCACGCTCGAGCCTCATGAGGCAGTTTCACAGGGAGAGTTGGGGAAGCACAGGCAGTTTGGCTGGGGCCACCCCTGGGTCCACTGTTGCCTTGCTCCCCTGGTCGGACCTGTCCCAGGCAGAGCAAAGCCCAGTTGGGAGTCACCAGGATTTGTCTGTGAGGAGCTTCAGGGGACAGCTGCGGGGTGCAGTGGGAGGACTGGAGACTGGTGGGTGGGCTCTGACAGTGTGAAGGGTTCTAGATGGAGCCTTTTGAAGGTTTCCTGCAGTACCAAAGACTCAACAGACATTTAAGAAGCTTGAGGGCTCTTGGCCTCTCCAGGGCCTCCGGAAGGGGTTGCGTGGGGCTGCCCCTGGGGGGCGGGCCATTTGCCAGCTCATTCTGAGCAGGAAGTCTACCCTCTTCTGAACCCCCCTCAGGGCTCTTCAAACACACAGGGGTGGGTGGGTGTGGGTGACGGCATTCCTGGCAGAGGTCACAGAGTTTGGAGAAGAGTAAGTACAGGATGTGTTTATGATGCAGCAGGACTGGCACGTCAGGGCCAAAGTTCATAGAGTCTTGGACACTCCTTGATGCTCCCGGGGCACAGCCATCGTTTCTTAGTGGAAAGTCAGTGTGGAAACTGCCCTACGTGGGGCTCATGATGAATGCAATTTCCTAGGCCCTGCTCAGACCTACAGAAACAAGTTCTTTGGGTGGGGTCTGGCCTCTGCATTTGTAACAAGCGTCTAGGGGGGTCAGAAGAAGGAAGTCAGGCAGCGTAGAGGTTAGTGTCATGGGCTCTGGAGTTGGGACTGTAGGGTTCAAACTCAGACCCCAGGTTACAGGGGCCATGTAATTTTGGTGCCTCAGTTCCCCTATATGCTTTGCAAATAATGACAGCATCAACTTCACTGACTCGTAATGAGGATGAAGTCAAGTACATGAGTTAGGTACTTTGAACAATGCCCAGTGAGTGCTCAGTAGCTGCTAGATCCAACTACCTGGATGGTGGCGGTAGATGCAAGGCAGGAAGCTGTACCTTCAGTGCCCAGTCAGATCTCAGTGCATGTCTGAATGGAGGACAAGAACAAAACATATTCAGCCACACCATTGGCCCGATCATGCCATGAGCATTTATTTTTGCAGCCAGCCCTGGCATTATTTTCTATTTGCTTAATTAATTAATTGAGAGAGAGAGAGAGTGCATGAGCGAGCATGGGAGGGGCAGAGGGAGAGGGAGAAAATCTCAAGCAGCCTCCATACACAGCACAGAGCCCAACTCGGGGCTCCATCTCACAACCCTGAGATCATGACCTGAGCCAAAATCAAGAGTCGGACACTTAACCGACTGAGCCACCCCGGCGGCCCAGCCCTGGCATCATTCTAGGTTCTGGGTGTTCCAAAAAGAACACATTGCTCCCTGCCCTTGAGATGCTCATGGGCTCACAGATGTGGAAATGGACATTCGGGTGCAGTGTGTTAAGCGTGATGTGAGGGACAGGCTCTAGGCACACCAGCCTTGGAGAGGCAAGGAAGACTTCCTAGAGGAGGTGATGTCAAAGGGAGATCTGGAGGATGAGTGGAAGTTATCCAGGGAAAGGGGGCTGAACGCCAGGTGCAGGGAATGCATATGCAATAGCGCACATTCTGGACCACGCAGTGATTCAGAGTGGGGTATGTGCATAAGAGGCAGGGCTATCAGGGTTTGCGGCTTGAAAGATGAACAGCATCAGCTGGTTGGGTTGAGTTGGGTTGCCCGATGCCTTCAGTTCTGGTTAGCTCAGCTCACGAACTGTGCATCCTTACCACAAAAGTCATCTTCTCTCTCTCTCCTTTTTCCTCTTTGCTCAAACTGCTGGTTCTAGAGGGGAGGTGGATGGGGGATGGATGAAATAGGTGATGGGGATTAAGGAGCGTACTTGCGATGAGCACCCGGTGATGTGTGGAAGTGCTGAATCATTATATTGTACACCTGAAACTAATATTACATTGTATGTTAACTAACTGGAATTTAAATAAAAACTTAAAAAAAAAGTCATCTCATGTGTCATTGAATAACACTCCCCCTGGGTTAATCAGCACTGTTTTGGTGCTCAGAGTATGAAAAGTCATAGAGGTCCAAATCCCTGCCTGAGGAAACAAGTAATCCTCTTCAAATGGAGGAGTGCTAAATAATTTGGGGTCCTTGTTTCAAAACTACCACATGGAGATTCAGGGAAGACTTCCTGGAGGTGATGACATGGGCTAAGTCTGGAAGGGTGTGTAGGAGTGAACAGAGAGAGGAGGAGGAAGAACATGGCATTTGGGGACCAGCACATGCAGAAATCAGGAAACAGGAAGCCTCAGGACTGGTTCAAAGGACTCTAATTATGGCTCAAGGGGAGAAAGTGTGTCCTGGCAGGAGCCGTGGGAGATGAGACAGGAGAGGGAGGCAAAACTAAGGAGTTGAAATTCATCCTGAATGGAGAAGTAGTGAAGGGTTTCAAGCAGAGGAATAAGGTGATCAGTGGACTCACTAGGATGCTTTTTGCTGCAAGTGACAAAGCACACGACCAAAGTGGCTTAAGTAATGGGAGGCTGTTAATTGCCCATGGGAAGGTAATGCTAGGGTGGTGCAGCAACTCAGCAATGTCGTCAAGAGCCAAGGCCCTTTCTATCTCAGCGCCGCTGTAGAATCATTCCTCATGATTACAAAATGGCTGCTGTGGCACCAGCCATCATGGCTTTGTAGAGCATCCAGAGCAGGTAAGAAGGAGGCATAAGTCTAAACAAGTGGCTCTCATTGGGAGCAATTTTGCAATGTCTGGGGCCATTTTTGGTTATCACAACTGGGAGGAAGCTACTGACATCTAGCAGGCCGAGGCCAGGGACGCTGCCAAACAGAACAAACTCCCATGAGAGAAAATTACCCAAATGGCAAGAGCTCCAAGGTTGAGAAACCCTGGTCTCAACTGATAGGGTGCCTCTGGCTTATATGGGGAGGTGAAGCTGCCTCCCCTCACTGTACATTGGGATCTTGGAGCCCAAAGATCTAGTTTCGTGGCTCAGCTGCTGAGGCATCCTAGACACTACTAGGTACACAAATGTGTGATCAAGCTAGAGTCACATGAAGTTCCAGTTAAACTGAAATGTAAGGAATGAAAGCATAAAACCTGGAAAACAGAAATAGCTATCACATGGATGGGGAAAGACTTACTTATATGTTTACATCTATTGCATAAAATCATAAATACAATATGTCTATGACCTTCAGTACAGGCCATTCGAGAAGGGCATTATCATTTGTCACACACTGAATTGCTTTGCAGGACATAGCTTTCTTTCTCCCTGATACTTCTTTAGTTGTACTAAAGATACTTTCCATTCCAGTGTTGTATTAAATGTAGTGTCTCTGTTTCCTTTCAATTTGTCAAAGCAGAGGAAGTTGGACTGACCTGTCATGATAAGGGCAGTGATGGTGGGGAGTGGAGGAGGGGATGGATCCTGATGGCAGGTGTCACCAATATACAAGAAATACACCTTGTCTACCATGAACACAGACCCTGAAATGTTTCTGATACTTCCGCTGGAGGTTTCTGGTTTGACCTAGTTCTTTTAGAAATGCAATGCTAACTTGATACCTTTTCCTTAAACTGCTTCCTTTTCCTGTTTCTTGTTTACCATGGTGTCTTACACTAGCCTTGTTTTTGAAAATTAGCTCTGCTGATCAGGTGTGGGATAAGTGTACCATGGGCATGTGTGCGTGCATGTGTTCATGTGTGTGTATGTGGGGGGTTCATATATATTTCCATGTCAACACAAGTTAGCTGACAAAGCTCTGGGATCCTTCAATAATAAAGATGTGGCTCTCCTTCCAGCACACCCTTACTATGAAATCAATGGCTGAAAAGAATATAATAAAAATAGTAAACCAACTTCCTGTGCCTGAAAATCTTCACCAAAAGAGTTATTGGAAAAGAAACAGCATACTTAAAAATAATCCAAAGATCAAAGAAGTCCAAGGGAAATTAAAAAAACAAAACAAAACACTGGATAGAATAAAAATGAGTCAGTAACGGAGCACTGAGAGGGAAATTTATAGCCCTAACTGCTTACATTAGAAGAGAGAAACTCTCACATAAATAATCTAAGCTCCTATCTTAAGAGCCTGGAAAAAGAAAAGCAAAAATAAACTCAAAGTAAGTGGAAGGAAGAAAAAAAACAGAGCAGAATTAATAACATTGAAAACATAAAAACAACAGAGGATTAGTTTGTTCTTTGAGAAGGTCAATAAAAGTGATACTTCTCTAGAAAGGCTGACCAAAAAAAAAAAAAAAAAAAGAGAAAGGCACAAATTGCTAATATCACGAATGAAACAAGGTATCACTACAGACCCTGCAGACATTACAAGATAGTAATCAAATCCTATACACAACTCTACAACTTAAATGAAGTAGGCTGATTATATAGCGCTACCATAGCTCACCCAACATGAAATAAATAACTTGAATAGCCCTATAACTATTAAGGAAATGGGAGTTATAACTTAAAAACTCCTTAGAAAGAAATTTCCAGGTCCAGATAATTTGAACGGAGAATTCTTCCAAATGTGTAAAGAATGAACACTAATTATAATCCCCTCCAGAAAACAGAAGAGAACATTTCTCAACTAATTTTGTGAGACCAATATTACCCTGATACTAAAACTAGACAAAAACAGTACAAAAGATACATAAATATAACTACAGACCAATACCCCTCACAAATATAAGTGAAAAAAATCTTTAAATATTAGCAAACAGAATATGGAGTTTGTTCCAGAGATGCAAGGTTGGAGCAATACTCAATCAATGTAATTCACTATGTGAAAAGGCTAAAGAAGAAAAATCATGTGATCGTAACAACTGATACAATGAAAGCATTTGAGAAAATTCAACACCCATTCATGATAAAACTCTCAGAAAAAAACTAGGGATGGGCGACTTTCTCAAGTTGATAAAGAATATCTACAACAAATACCAGCAGCTAACATCACACGAGTGGTAAAGGACTGAATTCTTCGACTAAGATTGGGAACGAGAAAGGTGTCTGCTTTCACCACGCTTACTCAATATAGTACTGGAAGCCCTAGGAAGTACAATAAGGCAAGAAAATAAAATAAAAGGCATACAGACTAGAAAGGAAGAAAAAAAATTGAGCTCATTTGCAGATGGCAAGATGGTCTGCATGGAAAATGCCAAAGAATATCCAAAAACAAAACAAGACTTAAACAAGTCCTAAGATAATAAAGGAGTTTAGTAAAGTTGCTTGGTACAAGGTCAACATATAATAATTATATCTCTGTATACTAACAATAAACACATGGAAAGCAAAATTAAAGTACAATACCACTTACAATCTCTCTCAAAAAAGTTTGCACATAAATCACCAAAACATGTACAGAACTTGTATCCTGCAAATTATAAAATGTGGATGAAATCAATCAAAGGAGATCTTTTAGATGGAGTGAGATACCATGTTCATGGGGTGGAAGATTCATCGCAGTAAAATGTTAATTCTCTCCAAAATGATATAGTTACAAGGCAATTCCTATCAAAATGCCCTAAGATTTTTTTTGTAGGCATACACAGGCTTATTCTAAAGTGGATACGGAAAGCAAAGGAAGTAGAATGGCTCTAACGTTTTGAGGAAGAAAGAAATGGGAAGAATCGCTCTATTTTATTTCAGAACTTATTATGCAGCTAGAGTAATCAAGACTGTATGCTACTGGCAGAAGGGTGGACTCAAAGATTAATGGAAAACCCAGAAATAGCCCCTCACAAGGATGGCCAATTGATTTTTGACAAATGACCAAAAGGAATTCAATGGAGGAAGGAATCTTTTCAACAAATGGTGCTGGAGCAATTGGATATTCACAGAAAGAAAGAAAGAGAAAGAAAGAAAAGAAAAGAAAAGAAAGAAGCCTCAATTTAATGTTGGACTTATACAAAAATTAACTCAAAATGCACCCATGGACATACATGAATATGTAAAATTGTAAAAACACAAGAGATGATTTTGGGGATCTACAGCTTGGTGAAGAACTCTCAGACCATAACATCGAAGTGTAATAAGCCTAAGACAGATAAATGAGACTTCATCAAAATGAAAAATGTTTGCCCTGCAAAGGACCCTGTTAAGACAAGCCCCGGAGTGGGAGAAAATACTTGCAAACCACGTATGAGACAAAGGATTCTGAATATATACATTCAGAATATATATAGGATCCTCGTCAGTCAGTAGTAAAAAAACCCCAAACAATTCAGTTAAAAATTGGCAAAGGACTGGAAGAGACATCTCACCGAAGAGGGTGTACAGAGAGCAAACAAGGGCACAAAAAGACATTTAACATCACCAGCCCTGAGGGCAATACACACTGAAACTATGATGAGATACCACCACATACCTATAAGAATAGATAAAATCAAATGCAGCGGAAACCAAATTCTGGCAAGGATGTGGAGAAACTAGGTCTTCCGTTCATTGCTGCTGGAAATGTGAAAGGACCCAGCCACTCTGGAAAAGAATATGTCTTCTTTGTCTCACCAAACTGAACACACACTCTCGGGCATATATCCCAGAGAAATGAAAACTCCCGTTCTCACAAAAACCTGTATGTGAATATTTATAGAAGATGAACCCTTAAGAGCCCTGAACTGGAAACAATCAAAATGTCTCCAATGGGTGAATGGCTCAATTGCACACCGTGGGCTACTACTTGGTAATAAAAAGGAACAGGCTTTTGGTGTGTGCAATTCCTTGGACAGATTGCAGGGGTTTTATGGTGAGTAAAAAACTGCCATCTCCAAAGGTCACTTGTTGTGCAATTCCATTTGCATACCATTCTTGAAATGACAAAATGGTAGAGACGAAAAGCAGATCGGTGGTTGCCAGGGGATATCGGGATGGCACTGGGAGGGAACAGTTCTGCATCTTGATGGAGGGCTGGTCACAGGAATCTGCACATGTG
The DNA here is from genome assembly GCF_011800145.1 of Mirounga leonina. Classification (NCBI taxonomy): domain Eukaryota; kingdom Metazoa; phylum Chordata; class Mammalia; order Carnivora; family Phocidae; genus Mirounga; species Mirounga leonina. Next base: position 43,814,388 of record NW_023270855.1, on the reverse strand, counting down.
ATACAACGGAACACAACCACACACACTTTGTACCAATGTCAAACCCCCTGGTTTGATGTCACACTGTAGCGATGGAAGATGCGGCCATTGGTGGAAAATGAGGGTTAGGCAGGATTTCTCTCTGCTATTTTTACAACTTCCTGTGAATCTTCAGTTACTTCGAAGCTCAACAAACGAGCGATGATCCTGCCACTGCTTGGCTTTAGAAGCTTCAACAATTATTTATAGCCCACAGCCGTGGTTTTACGACTTCAGAGTATTTGTGTATTACTTCTGTTGTACTAAATATGCCTGTCTCCAGGCCCGGGGCCCAGAAATCCCAATGCAGTAGGTAGCAGGGTGGGGTGGGGGTCTGCCCCTCTGATGACCTCAGCAGGTGCTTGGGCTGCACCGGGGAGGGGGCGGGGGTCTTCAGCTCACATGCTGAGAAACCCCAGACTCTGGCTTTGCCCTTGAACTCTTAACTGACAGTAAAAAACCCTGCTGTGTAACAAAAACCTCTGCTCCCCAGTTCCAGGACCAGGGTAAGACGAGCAAGGAGTGGAGGGTGTGATATATAAGGAGGCGCTCACTCTCAGGTCCCTGCAAGTGCAGAGCTAGCAGCTTCCTGACTCTGAGAGTGAGTGCCTGCTGAAATTTGGCACCTTAGCTCCCTCCACCTGGTCCTGGCCCTGCTCCCCACTCACGGACTTGGACAGAAAGGTTCGTAGCAGCTTTCTTTATTATACCCCCAAACTGGAAACAACCAAATGTCTGTCAATTAGTGAATGGATCAACAGATTGTGGTATAGTCATACGACAGAATAGTGGTCAGCAATGAAAAGGAGAAGCTTCTAATACATGCAACGACTTATGTGGCTCTCACAAAACAGTATGCTGAGTAACACAAAAGAGGACACATTCCGAACAAAATTTGGGAAACTCTGGGAAAGACAAAACCAATCTACAGTGATAGAAATTCTAGGAAAGGCTAACATAATTTATACTCCCAGAAAGCAAATCGGTGGGTGCCTGGGGTGGGTGATTTGTCTAGGCAGGTAGGTGATTACAAAGGCACTGTTTGGGGCATCAGGAATATTTCATTTCTTGACTAGTGGTGGTTACGCTGATGTACATGTGTGGAAATGTCCATTTAACGTGGGTACATTTTATCCCATGTGAGTTATAGATCTCCGTGAAGCTGATGAAAGAAATAGAACAGAAAAACAAACAGAACCCCCAGTTGCTTCACATACATCCGAACCCTGGGCTTTGCAGGGAAGGCCTTCTGTTCTTGGTGGGCTTGGGTACCGCCCAATTGGGTAGGAAGAGCCTTGGCGAAGGGTCAGGACACCTGGATCCTCATGCTGGTTCTAGTTATAACAGTGGATGACCCACTGGACTCTCTCAGTCCCAGGTCCCTCCTCTGCTGTGAGTCCTTCCAGGGCTAGTGGAAGCCATAAATACACACAAGTACGTGTAGTCACCTGGTGAAGCGCTAGCCATCTGTCAGGAGGTCTTACTGGTTCTCGGATCGAAGCTTCCTTTTGCCACAGCCCTTTGAGTGCAAGTCCGGAATGGCTCTAGGAATACCAGATTTCGATAGCAATCAGGGATATGCCAAGTAAGCTACAGACATCATTATTTACACATGTATTCGGCAAACATTAGAAATTCGTAATATCAAAGGCTGACGAGAATGGAGAACAGTGGTGAGGATCCTCAGCGCAAGGCTGGCGGGAGTGAGGACCTGAGTTGTACTTGGAGGACAACCGGGGAGGAGTGAGGGCTGCAAACACCCTCTGATCCCCCAGTGTCACTCTGGGGGTCCTCATCCAGAGAAACTCTGCACAGGCCATAGGGAGATGGAGCTGCAGTGTTGTGTTTGATGACAAAGACTGGAGACAAGCTAGGTGTCTGTCACTAGGGAATGGATATATAAGATGTTGGTCCGTGCACGTGCACTAAGTCAGAACAGGAACCGGAAATAGATTTACAACAGCTACATGGCTGTAGCTCGAAAACACTGAGCAGGAAAAAGTGTTCTAGATTAGATTTACGGCACAGTGTCGTTCAGGTAAGCTAAATGCATGCACACTGGGGTTTTTAAGAATATAAATATAAATTCCACTTTTCAGGCATGATTTTGAGGACTGGTCTGATCCAGAGCCAGGAACACATCTTCAGGGCCGGTGGGTTTTCAATCTGGGCTATGCTGAATCACTGGGGGAGTTTGGAAACGCTGACGTCTGAGCCCCACAGCCAGAGATTTCAGGTTAACTGGCCTGGAGTGTGGGCCTGGACCACCAGGATTTTTAAAAAGTCGCTTCCCCCCCCCTCTCCCCCTCCCCAAGTGCAGCCGAGGTTGAGAGCCACTGCCCAGGGGCTCAGATTTTGTAAGTAAAACCATTACTCCAGATAATCCTGTAATTTAGGCAAGTTTGGAAGACACTTGAGCCTATAGCTCCCACAGCTGTAAAATGGAGAAGACACTCATCTTGCAGAGTAAGTTAGATGGGTTAGACCTGATGTTGGTCATTGGTTGCCACTTAGGGGCTCAACAAATGGTAAGCATTATTTTGAAAAAAAAAAAAAAATTAGGACATCATTGAAATCATCAACATCAAATTAAAAGATAGAACTGTACTACCAACTGTACTGAACGACCAGAATCCTGGTCAGTTCACGTATTTCCCTGGGAAGGAGGAAAGCTTCTATATTGGTAGAACGAGGGGCTGGACCTCACCGGTTCTCAATGTCCCCACCGGGTCAGGAAGCTGGCCTTCTTGGCAGTTACAGCTTGAAGATGCTAGAGAATTTACCGTTGGCCACTGCCCCCTATTGAAATAATACTGTCACTTCTGAGTACAGAATACTCAGACTTGCCATATAATTCCACTTGAACTTCAGCTCACCCGGGGAAAGGCTGACCCCTTCTTGAGCACTCACAGAAAATATTGCCCCTTAAAGGAATTCCTATAATCATAGTAGCTAATACAGGATGCTTTCTTATGTCTGTTCTAGACATTTGACATATGTCAATCCTCACCTTGAACACAACTCAACGCTTGCAAACACAAAAAGCAGCTACTATTATCTATGTTACATAGACGAAGGAACTGAGGCACAGAGAGGTAGCTGACTTGCTGAAAGTCACATAGCTGGGAAGCAGCAAAGCAACAACCCCGGCTCCAGGGTCTATTCCTAACCAGCTCTGCTCTTCTGCCTCTCACATTCCTCTGATTCCTTTGATCTGATCAGGACAATTGTTCTGCAGCCTCTATTGTTGTCCAAGTATTTTTTTTCCCCACTGAAAACACCCTCAAGTCTGTGCCCCACCCCAGGGGGACCCCTCCCCTTCACAGCAAAATTCCTTGGAAGGATAGTCCACATCCACACTCCCCAGCAGCTGGTCTGTCATTAGTTCTCACTTCCAAATTCCTCAGGAGTCTGGCCCTGCCCTGCTTCTCTGATTTCTATGCGCTCTCCCCAAATGCCCTCACTCTCGTCTGTGATTCACAATCACAAATAACGCCAGCATCAAACCAAGGTAATGCATGTGGTAGTTCATAATCCAAAGGCATTTTCACAGAAATTGAGACCCTGGCGAGATGGCACGAAAATCTCATGGTGCAGGGAGGGCCCAATGAATTCATGACCTCTGCTGAATTCCCCTGCCTTCACCTCCTGGCTGGACCAAGTCACCTGCACCCCTAAATACACATGGCTTCTCCGGGCTTTCCCATGTGCTTCCCTATCATGTCCACCAGGAGGCGGTCTCCGCTTCTTATAGCCTCCATTCCTCCCTCTTCACAGGCCCAGTACACAACCTGGCTATTGCCCAGTGGGTATGTGGATATGTGTGAACTGAGATGCAGTTAAGTGCAAATTACAGATGTTGAAGATTTAGTACAAAAATAAGAATGTAAAACATCCCACTAATAAGTGTAATAAACAGACTACACATTGAACTGGTATCTTAGATAGATTAAAATTAATTTTGCCTATTTTAGATTTTTAAAAATGTGGCTACTGAAAAATTTAAAATTGCATATGTGACTCACTTTATATTTTTATTGGACAGTCCTGGCTTAGAGGCTCCCTCCTGATGGCAAACTCTAGGTAGCCCCGCAAAACCCTAGGGCTCTAAGGAACCCAGTTTGAAAACCATTTGCTTGACTTTACTCATGAAGAAACTGAGGCCCAGACTGACCTACAACTTTTCAAAGATCATCCAAGTGATGGAATCTTGGGTTTAGATTAGAAACAGCGTGTCCTACACTCTGTTGTTTTTTCCTTTCTATCTCGGAGGTCCTTGAATGCCACATAGGGACACAGGCGCAGTGGGCCTTTAAGATCCTTTATTGTGAAATGTCACCACCTCAGGTTCTCTCCCTGGTTCCTCCTGCATGTCTCCTGCATGCCAAGGGGCTGCTCTCTGCTGCATGAGCCTTTCCCTGCTTCCTTCTGGGAACCCCAGTCCATGCTTTAGGGCTCTATCTGGCTGCCCCCCTACACTGCTCACAGCCCGACTGGAAACCCTGAAGACAAGCCGTGACTGCTGAGCCCTCCTCATCCTTTTGTCTTAACACTCCTTCTGACTTGCCCAATCCCAGCCCTACCCAGGGGCCATGGTAGCTTTGGCCGGGCTAAGTTCAATCCAACTGGAAGGATGGGAAACAGCCAGCCAGAGGGCCACTGGCTGACCCCATGACCACCCCGCTGTGCCACCGCGGAGAGCTCCCATAACCCATCCACCCTGCCTGCAGAGGGGTGACCAGTGGTCACATGGCCAGTGATTCACATAGGAACTGAAAGTGCCCCTTGCTGCGGCGACTTCTCGAAAGCAGACACATGAATCAGCAGCAGGGAAACAGGGAGGTGAGGCTGGCCCCGAGTCACAGTCGGGGACGTGAAGCACTAGCTCCCTCCCCCACAGCCCAGTGGAGCCGCAGCATCGTGGGTCAGGGTAGTGGTATTTGTGGTAGGGGCTGAAGTTCAGAACACATGTGTGAATGCGTGTGTGTGTGTGTAGGCGCACGCGTGCACGCCCAGGTCAGAAGACCTCCCTGTCCCTGGCTTGTGTCCTCCTCATCACAGAGGCCCTATGCAGGGGGAACAAATGGTCTCAGCCAGCCCCCTGGCCCCGGATTCTGGGTCGGGTTGCCGTGTGGGTCCAGGCCCTGAGCACGGCCAGGGTTGCTTGGCCAGGGTCACTGTGATGTGCCTCCAACCTCCTCTCTCCTGGCTCCAGGGCCACAGAGAGAAGAGCTGAATCATGAAGCTGTAAGCGGACCCATGCCGTCTGGATCAGCAATCACAAGATGATGGTTCTCATGATTTCTGCCACAACTCTAGCTGTGCAATCTTGGGCTAGTCACTGTACATCTCTGAGGCTCAGTTTCTCAGATGATGTTTATATTAATTATCTATAACTTGAAAAAATAACTCCTTCAAAACTTAGTGCCTTAAGCCATGAACACTGATTATCTTACACAATTTCTGTGGCTCAGGAATTTGGGAGCCACTCAGCTGGGAAGTATGGGCTTATGAGCTTTCCTGGCATGAGGCCTGGATCTTCACTGGGGCTGTAGTCACCTGAAGGCTTGACTGGGGCTGGAGGATCTGCCTTCAAGACGGTTCATTCACATGGCTGCCAGCAGGAGCCCTTAGTTCCTGGCCACTCGAGTTCTCTATGAGGCTGCCTGAGTGTCCTTCCGACATGACGGCTGGCTTCTCCCAGAGTGAGCAATCTAAGAGAGCAAGACAGAAGCCATGCTATCTTGTATGAACAAGCCTGTGAAGTCAAGCCCTGTCATTTCTGCACTATGCTATTTGTTACACAAGTCAACCCTATTCAAGGATGTGAATATCACAATGACCCATTGGAGGTCATCTTGAATGCTACAGCAGCATTAATAATATCTGCCGTGCCCATCTCACGGAGTCATTGTGAGGTTTTGTTTGCATACCCACTGCAAAGAAAACCATTAACCAGAGGATGCATCTGTCTGGCAATGTACTCATTATATATGGGTGCTCACCAAAGGGAGGCTTTGTTCATCCATTAGTGTTCTCTCTAAGGAAAACAGGTGGGTCACAGTCTCACAAATTCCAGGAGGGAGGCTAGGCCAAGACGGAGGTTGAATTGTGCCTTAGCCCTTAGTTCTGACATTCAGATGAGTTGGTATGTTCTTCACGAACTTCAGTGGGCTGCATAAATGGGAAGGTCCATTGTCATTACCTCCTGGCAAGTCTCTGACAGATCATTCCTCAAAGGATCTCACCACCCAATTTTTTAAACAGCCACAGAAAGAAATTAGATGCCTTCGGGCACCTGGGTGGCTCAGTTGGTTAAGCGACTGCCTTCGGCTCAGGTCATGATCCTGGAGTCCCTGGATCGAGTCCCGCATCGGGCTCCCTGCTCGGCAGGGAGCCTGCTTCTCCCTCTCCCGCTCCCCCCTCTTGTGCTCTCTCTCTCTCAAATAAATAAATAAAATCTTTAAAAAAAAGAAATTAGATGCCTTCAATGTTTTGCAACGACCGGAAACAACTTCTCTAAGTTGACCCTAAATCTTTCATGGTTCACTGATGCCCACTTCTCCATATGGATATTCTGGTTACCACTGCTGCATAATAAATTGCTCCAAAACATAGGGGTGTAGGACAGTAGCCATTTGATTTTGCTCATGATTTTTTGGGATTAGGAATTCTGAAAATGCTCAGCTGGACCCTTCACCTGTGGGATTTCTCATGTGGTTGCAGTACGATGTCAGCTGAGGCTTCAATCATCTGAAGGTCAGCTTGGGCTGGATGTCCAAGATGGCACATGCACATGGCTGGCAGCTGAGGCTGGCTGTGGGCTGGAAGTTCAGCTGGGTTGTCCACATGAATGCCTACACATAGCCTCTCCAGCATGGCAGTCTCAGAGTTGTTGGATTTCTTATACGGTACTGGATTCTTCTGCAGCTAGTGTTCTGAGAGAAGTGGCATCTACATAGCCTTTTGGGAAGGCCGTCAGGGTAACTTCTCCCACAGTTTATTAGTGGTACACTACCATGGCCCCCTGGGTACAAGCGAGCCATCAGGCTAGCACAGATTTAAGAGGATGAGAACTAGACTCCATTTCCCGATGGCAGAGTGACAAGGTCCCACTGTGGATGGGCATGTGGGATGGAACAAGTCACTGTGGCCATCTTTAGAAGGTATAATCTTCCACAAAGGACGTTTTCCACACTTGAAGGCCTGTATTGAGCACTGCATGAACAACTTGTTCCATAGAGTCAAAGACTATTTAGAGCTGGATAGAGTCTTAAAGATTCTCTGGTTTAATCATTTTAAGATGAGGAAAATTGAGGACTCAAGAGCTGAAGTGGCTTGCCCTGGACCCTGCAGTTGGTCGGGGGGTGGGGGGAAGCAGCACTGGGAATCCCAGTCTCCTATCCACCTGTGCTCCATCCTGCCCTTGGCAAACTCTGGTAGTTGCTGGCATCAGTCCCCTTCCTTCTTTCTAACAGGAGAATGATTTTACTCAGGTATCTACCCTGCCCACAAGGCTTATGGCCCCAAAGGGAGCTCACCCTGTGGTGTTGCTCTTTCTACACCCAAGGTCAGCATGGCAAGAGCCATTTTGCCATCAGGCTGCAAACGAAGCCACCATCCCGAGGGAGGCAGAGTCTAGAATGTCACCGGAAAATGGAGTTGTTGCTGCTGCTGCTGGATGAAGTCAGCCGCAGGCCTGCTCTGCTGAACTTCCCATCTTGTGAATCAACGATCTCCTTATTGTTAAAGCCACTTTGTTCAGGTTCCCTCTACGTTGAATGCATCCTAATTAAAATACTTCTATTTCTAGGATTAGTCCTGACCTTAGAAGGGGCATTTAAGGAGATTTAGCTCAACAGTCCAGGCTTAATCTTCAGGTATGGCCAGTGTGTCCTGACCTGAACTTGGTTTCTGATAACTGGGATTTCCTCTCACTCTCTGTGCCGTCTCTACCTACAGTGGCTCAGTCCCTCCAGAACCCACTCTTATTACTGTTATTTTCAGTTCCTGCTCAGGGCTGGAGTCCTCTCCTCTTCCCTCCTACGTGTTGTCCATCTTCTTGGATTTGTGAGGATCACCACTGTTGGGGTCCTCCGCATTGAGTTCTGAGTTCTGCCCCTCTTGGTACATGGTTGGCTGGACACTCACCTGGTTTAGGTCTGTTGTTGTACCGTGCAGACCCCGGGTCCTGCCTGCTGGACTGGATTTCCTCACTGCACCTGTAGCTGGGCAGATGAGACCTGTCCCTCCCACAATTCCCTTTGTATCTTCATGGGAGGGGGTCTCCTTGTAGATCTTTCTGGTAGAACTTTGGGAGAAAATGCTTGGTTTGGGAGGTACAACATCTCATATTTATACCTGCAAATATTTCACAGTGCACGAGGCACACGTTTTATCATATTTCATCCCTGCTGGTTGGGGAGTCAGGTCACATGGGGATTTTGAAAGCAAAACAAGAAAATCCATTTATGTCAGTTCTCACTAAGATATGTTTTGCTTGAGGTCTCTGCTTGCATCCTCACCACCTCTTTGTGGCCCCAAATGATCCCCCTGCACTTGGAAGTATGATTGCCTGCTTGCTAAAAAGAAGTCTGCATTTAGGGAAGAATTCACTCTGAGACTTGCTTTTATGGTAATCTTGGAGTTGGAATGAGGTTACAGGATGGTAGGGGACTTTTAATTCCTTTAAATAATGACAACTGTTGGTATTGACCAAAGGAACTGCATGGTTGTACATGACTAAACTGGCTTAGGTCAGTTCTAACACTGGGAAGTAGGAGATGCACATGCATTAATGAGCAGTGGGGAATGTGCTCAAGATTTCAGCGAGGTGAGGGAGGGCCCAGGGAAACAACCTCACAGGTGTGTGTCCAGCAAGTCCCTTGAAATCTTCCTCTGGGCTATGGTGGCATGTCCTCTCTTCCTTCCTGGCCTTTGGCCCATAGCACCCAGCCCTACCCTCCTTCTTCCTCTTTCATGTTCTGGAAAAAAATCCTTCCTTCTGCAGAAAACTTGCAGCTAAAAGTCCAGGCTAGAAGCTCCCTCTCTACCATCTGAATAGTGAACTTCTCAAAGTAACTTTCATGCCAGCTTCGTGGTCTTTGCAATGACCTTGAAAATGCTGATCTGTGAAAACAAAGGGTGATGATTCAAACTTCTTGATAAAGACTGAAGCATCACGAGTTCTAATCTCTCTGCATTTCCTCGTAGTGGTTCTGGGGTGTCAACGATGGATAGAAGGCTGGCAGGCTTGGCCTGGTTCCCCATCTCTGCAGCCTCCTCCTTTCTGCAGCTGACATCACCCCCAAGTCCCCTTCTGCCAGGTTTCTAAGGAGGCTGCAGCCCAGACCATGAGGCTCGAATCCGTGGAGTCCTTTTTGTGCTCTGTTCTAACCATGCTCCAGTTCTGGCTGCCACGTCTTGGCCTCGTTTCTTAGATCTTCTCTCTCCCCCATAGAAGCTTGCTCATCCTCCAGTCTTACCATGAACAGGCTCTGCCTTATCCCCAACACTCTTGTCCACGTCTTTGGGGGTTGGACTGCTACTCCAGACTCCAGCCCAGCTGGGACGCTGAGACTTGATGGATGCCAGATCTTTCTGATGAAAACTAATGGGCCCCTGGGCTTGCAAGGGCACCTCTCACTTCCCAGTTTGGTCACGTACAACTATGAGGTTCGTCTGGTTAATATTAGCAACTGCCATTAGTTATAGGAATCAAGGGCTAGCTCCTTCTCACACTCCAGGTTACCAATAAATGCATGTCTCAGACTGAATTCTTCCCTCCAAACAGACACTGATTAGCAAGTAGGCACAAATCAATCACACCGCCTCCTGTGGGCTTGATGAAATCCAAACTCCCTGTTCTTTAGGGCGCTCCAACAAGATCGCGCACGAAAGAAAGTCTCACCAGAGGCAAATGTGATAATTCTCTACTAGTGGGATTGGCGAGCCACCTGGTGAGACTCAGGTTGGTCCACATCCTCCGGAATCAGCAGCTACACACGTAGGCCCTGGGCAACATTGTTAAGTGGGAAGGAAGAAAGTCTCCCTAGATTCTAGTACCCTGTCCACGTGTTTGCGAAGTTTCTCCATGCTTCACCAATGAGAACCCATCCCTCCATATATTATGCAAACTAACAACACCTCTGGCACTGATCAGAAAGACAGCTGAAGCACTGTGGGGGCCCTCTGGGCTTCTGATTAAACTCAAATTACCACCCCTGGCGTTGCCTTCATTGGGGCAACTGGCCTCCTCTAGGGTGTAGATTAAACGGGACAGACTCACATTTAGATCACACTTTTGGTGCCGAAGCATTTTAAAGTAAATTGCAGATACCACGGTAACAGGGCACCCGGCCTCTATATTAATAATAATAAACAGCATTTCTGGTTTTACGAGATGCCATGCCACGGCTTTCCGCCCCTTGCAAAGTAAGTGGCCTGAATTATTTCTAAGCCTCCTTTCGCCCCCCCCCCCCCCCCCCCAGGAGTCTCACACGGACTCACCAACAGTGTCACTAGCTAGGGCTCTGCACGCCCCACTTCGTCCCCTTCCCCTCTGCAACCTGCATGCGTTGCTGGAAGCGCCTACAAGCACAAGCACCATGTCCGAGGCCGGCTGCTTCTTCCCCACTCCAACCCTTCCTGTGGCCAGTGACCACATGAACACATGACCTCTCTCAGCCAATCATAGGGGCGTCGTCCTTTTGGCCAAAGTGATTGGCCAGGAAAGGGCATGTGGTCTGCAAAGCCAATCAGGAGAGCTCCTGGTTTTCTCAGCCTAGTGCTGGGGAGAATGGCCACCTGGCTGGGGTTCGGGTCCAGAGCTCCCTGTTCAGGGGGACTTTGGCCTTGTGGGGTCAGCTACGTTGTGAGAATGAATCCAGTAAGCAGAGAGAGAATCAGAGGCATAGGTTGTGACGGACTGAATATTTGTGTCCTCCCCACCGAATTCACATGTTGAAGTCCTGATCCCCAAGGTGACTGATGGTATTAGGAGGCGGGACCTTTGGGAGGTATGTAGGTTTGGATGAGGTCAAGAGGGTGGGGCCGCCAAGAGGGGATTAGTGCCCTTCCAAGAGGAGGAAGCGAGCCCAGCGCTCACTGTCCTTGCAACCGCGGGCACTCATGCAAAGAAGAGCTCCTGCCAGGGCAGGCGAGGAGGAGCCTGTCTACAAGCCCGGAGGCAGGCCCTCGCCCAGAATGAGTGTGCCAGTGTTTGATCTTGGGACTTCCCAGCCTCCAGGGCTGTGAGAGACAGATGCCCGCTCTTCAGAGCACCCAGCCTGTGGCACTTTGTTATAGCACCCAGCTGGAAAGGAGATGTACATGGAAAGAGGAAGTCCTCCCAACAGTTGAATCTCTAAATCCAGTCCTCCCTGGGTCCAGCTGTACCTCTGCACTCTGTGTGGTTTGGTTAGGCAGCCCACAGATTCCCTGTTTTGCTCATGCTGGTTTGAGCTAAGTTTCTGATTAATTTGTCCACCATCACCAGTCAGCAGTTGCTTTACAGGACAAAACTTTCACTCCTTGTGGGAGCCCCCGTGCTGCCGGGCCTCTGGTGCTTGCTGCTCCAGACCAGTCCCCCACCCTGTCCTCCTATGCTGCCCAAAATGTCCACATCCGAACCCGAGGACCATCTAGGCCAAAACAGAGACCCCAGTATTGCAGTGCAGTTGGCTTGTGGCCAGCGTGTCTGGTAGACGCCCACTCTTGGGGTTAGCACAGTGTGCACACCTCTGGGCTCACCCACAACTAATTCAGACACATTGTAGATCCATGAAGTCCTGATTAGCAATGTTGGTTTCTTATTTTCAAAAGTTGTATTGCCAGAAAAGGTATCACCCTGTCATCCTCTTCAGAAACCATTTCTGCCTCCTGGGAGGGATGTCCTCCCCCCAGGACCTGAGGCTAATTCTATCCCCTCAGTGCTAGCCTACTCTCCTTTCCTATGTGTCCCCAGACTCAGTGTGTGCACCGTGGTTAACTCACCTGTGATCTCCAAGAGAAGCCTCATACTATGGAAGCTCAGTGAGGCCCATGTGTCTGGTGCTCTGTGCCCGTGTGAACACCCCAGCCTCACGTTTCTGCCACTGATGCAGTACACAGCTAACGCACCCTGAACTGTGGGCTCAGCAAGCAGGACCCTCTCAATCTGTATCTGTATTTTCCACACAGAGGAAGCCAGATAGCATGATGTGTCAATGGTTTGTTTCTATCTCGCTGATTACGAGGTTGAAAGCAACATACCTGCTGCATCTTTTCTCCTTCGATGGATTAGGGCCAGGGTTCCCAGGACAGCTGATGAAGAACCTAGGGTTTAGTTTTCCCATCTGTAGAATGGAACCACTATGAAAACATTGCTTGGACCTCACCTCCAACAGGACTGAATATCCTGGACATGCAACAGAAACTTTGGAGTGCCTCAGGGCCCTTGAGAGAAGGGGGTTTCCTGAGAGGACAGCAGGGTCTGGTGTTGCAGGTGGTTTGGAGTCCATCCATGCTCTTGACTTCTCTCATGGCCTCATGGCTGCATGAAAACATTGAAAACATTGCTCGGACCTCACCTCCAACAGGACTGGACTGTGCCTTGTCTGGGTGGCCGGTGAACCACGGCCGGTAAACCTCCTTCTCCTCTTACTCCCAGGAAGACAATCATCTCTGGTTTCTCCAGCCCTGCATCCCAGAGGGAGGTGGTCTGACCAGCAGACACTGGAGATATCCCCTGCCGTTCATTCTCTCCCATATGATCTAGTCTTGGGCTTTTAGCCAGACACATAGCTGCCTAGCCTAGGACTAATACTTCCTAGCCTTCCCTGCACCTGCGTGTGGCCTTGTGACCACATTTTGGCCAGTGATTCATACAAGTGAAAGTTATCTGTGTGACTTCCAGGCTGTGCTTTTAAAGGGAAGAGGCATGTCCTCTGGGTCATTTTTCCTTTCCCACCTGGCAGAAAGTGAAAACGTTATGGAAAGCCATCTTGGAGAGTGCAGATGAGGACAATACCACAGTTGGCAGAGCAACAAGATATAAAGAGCCTGGGCCTCTGACATCTTTGCAGAATAGAGCTGCCATACCAGCTTAGACTTCACATGAGAAAAAAGTAAGCATACATTTGTTTCAGCCATGTCATTGGGGTTTGGTTTGGGCAGTTGAGTCACTGTTACATTTAGAAAATCATTGTTGCCTTCAAGCTGGCTTCCTCAACTGGAAAACCTACGGTTGGACTCTCTTGGGTTAATACTCACCCTAGACCCCATCAGTGGCCACCTTTGCACAGAGAACAGTTTAGCACGGCTTCCTGGGGTAGAGGTGGTGGGAAGAGCAGTTACAGCCAGGAAGGGATACATAGCACGGCAGGGCAGGCATCCAAATAAGAACCTTGCGTGGCATTAGTCACACATTGCAAGATGTCATGGGTCATTTTCACTAGGTGACTAGAAAAGGATGTCAACTGGGTTTATTTGCAAATCTTTGGAGTTCCCAGATGGCAAGCAGGATGAAACGCCATCAAGTTGGACATCCAGCAATGCAGGCCTAATGGCACCAGTGGCTGGGGACATCAGCAACAGGAATTGGTGGGCATCATTAATCTGACTCCGTGGCCGCCACATGTCTGCCTCTTTCTGTCCTATAACTAACTCCATGTCCTCCTGCCTGGTGAGAACTCTGATTGGCTTAGCTAATGCTGTCACCTTGGTTTGGTCAGTTCCCTTTGCATCAGGTCGTGTCATGAGCCACTAGCACTTTATGGTGGGGTGTCCACTCCTGGTCCCCTCAGTGGGCACCCCTGTCCAGACGTCATCCCAGAACTGTTTTCTCTAGGTGGGTGGGTGGGTGGGGCTATAGGCCAGGTAGTTCAGTTAAAGGAGACATTGGGCATGAAAAATACCTAAAGCATCAAGGAATTGGCAGCAGCCACATCCGGTGATTCGGGCAGGTTTTAGCACTGAGCGGGTTCTATTCAAAGCAAGAGAAGTGACCCAGGAGTGGATGAGGCCAGGTGTCCGTGGCATGAGCCAAGAGTGAAGCCCCTGGCTTTAGCTGGAGCATGCACGGTAGTGCCCTGTCTCTGAGCATGGAGAGAGGATGGAAGATTCTAGCTAGAACACTGCAGAGAGGAATTCTGTCCCAGGGGGACCTAAAGAGGCTGTCAGGCCCAGGGAAAAAGGCCCACCCCTTGGAGTACAAGATAAGTCTAAGTCTCAGAAGAAAGACTACAGAAGAGTCCAATCCACTCTGCTGGATTCATCCTCCCTCTTGCCTTGCTGCCAGTGTTTTTTCATTTATTCTCACTGTGGCTCCTAACCATGGTTCACCGGCCACCCATACAAGGCACAGTGCAGTCCAGCTTCCTCCTCCTCAGAGTAACTGCTGGAACAGAGAGACTACTAAGTTCTCTTGCTTCTGTACCTTAAGGTTTCAAAATGATGACGAGTAGGGTGGAGAGATGGGACAGACATTCTAATTGCCCAACAGCCCTACCCATTCTCTTTTTCTTTCTTAGGAAGAGAAACCCAATTTTAGCCTCTCTGCAGCTCAGGGTGGCCAAGGGATGAAGTAGAAGGAATGGCCTGTTAGAAAAATCTTTCAGAGAAGCTGGCTTGGCTGGTAGAACCACTGTTTTTCCCTCTCCCACTTCCTCCTGCAACTGGCTTGGAGCATGGATGGGTGGGCTGCATCTCCAGGAGCCGTCTGGGATCACGAGGTGATCTGATGGATGTAAGCCCCACGCTGAGATGGAGGAACAGAGAGGTCAGAGTCACAGTCTCTGAAGCTGCTATGGGCCCCACATAGCCTGGGGGTCAGCCTCCAGGTTTTCCATACCTAAGTGAGGCATAAACTTCTATCTTGTGGAAGCCCTCACTACGCAGTGTGCTTTGTGGACCAGCAGCGTGGGCATCCCTCAGGAGCTTGTTAGAAATGCTGAAGCTCAGGGCCTGCCCCAGACCTTTTGAATCATAATCTGCATTTTAACAAGGTCCATAAGTGATTCATGTATGGTTTGAGAAGCACTGGTTTAAGCCACTATTATTAGTGTTTATCTTGTTGTTTGTAGCTGAATCTCATTCTTGTGGTTAGAGAAGATGATTGGTGACCAAGCATGGTCACCAAGAAAATGGGGCCAAAGAATGAATCTGCTGGGAAGCTCACCACAGGGCTCTTGCACTTGTCGCTTCCTTGCTTCCAGGAAAAGCATGCATGACTTTCCAGAAAACCCTCATTTCCCCAAGTCTTACCATGAGGGGCTCGGGGAGCTCTGACCAGGTTGTTCTTGAAAAGCACGGGTGCTGTCAGCTGCTATCACCCCAACCTCTGTCTCCAGACCAAAGGGTGTCAGAGGGCAGATGATGGTGTTAGCTCAGAGGAGGTAGGTGAGGGGGCCCACAGTCATTCTGAAACCTTAAGGCATCACAAAATGGATCATCCTTCCCAGAAGCCTTGGCCTTCTGTTTTTAAACACAGGCGTATCTAGGCTTTGTTTCTGGGGCTGCTGTCACACTCAGCTTCTCTGTGACTCAGACTTGATTGCCTGGGAGGGTCAAACCCTCTGGTACAGAACTCCCAGTTCATCCATAGCTGCCCGGATGGGCGGGGGAGGGGTGGAAAGGAAGCTCCTGAGGATGATGTTCTGGAAAATGGTTCTTGACATGCTACCAACTGGATGCAACTGTTCAAATGGATCACTCAAGGGCATCCAACTCTAGTGAGGCTACTGAAAGTAATGGTTAAGAACATGAGTCTAGGATTCCAGGAGATCTGGTTTCAAGCCCTGGTTCTGCCCTTTACTCCCTTCCGACCTTGGGCAAGTCTCTAATTTCACTAAGCCTTCTCTCTGAGCACCGGGTAGCCTTTCAGTAAATCCCAGTCCTGCTGAAGTTGGCCTGGTTTTCCTCATCTGTATACGGAGTAATAACAATGATAAAATAACAACAACATCTTCTTTGGAGGATTGTTGTGGCCTCAGGTACTTGACCTTGTGCGTTGTTAAATCCTCAGCTTTAGGGGCAGATGTGTTAGCTTCCCGGGTCTGGTACACCTGCACCTCTCAAACAGTAATGCCCAAATGCTTCACCTGGAGATTTTGGTAAAAGACAGTTTCTGATTCTGCAGTCTGGCGTGGACATCTGAAAGCTTCCCCCATCTGCTGGTGACCCCACCACAGATGGCAAGATTGTAGACGCTCTACTAGCGACCTGTGGGTATTCTTTAGTCCCGGCTCCTCGGCTATTCAAACCTTGGCCCTGCAGTTTCAGACTATAGTTACAGAAAGCAAAGGACTGCCACTTGTTGCCTGGGCCCGCCACAAACTTTCTGTTTCTGTTTTGTTGTTAATAACCTACTAAAGGTAGAACTTCATTTTGGATAAAATGCCTATATCCTAGCTAAGACAGGGAGTGACGACAGCAGGATTTGGCTCTCTCTGGGTTTCTTGTGGTGCACGATTTCCTCATGTTTAGAGGCTACCTCTCAGTTTGATGTGGCAGTTTTGCTGTGGTTTTGCCTTTCAACACACTTCCTGCTTTTCTTGCAAAACAAAGACTGCTTACCCCCTGTTGGTGGCCAAAGCCCAAATGATTACAGGTTTCCTCAAGGGCTTGAGCAGGGCCTGGGGGCACATCCTTGGTCCTCAGTGTGTGAGGCCTTTGGGCTTTTTCTATTTGAAAACGGGGTTAAGATTAGCAGGGACTTTAATTTCTACTGGAGCAAATGATTGCAATTCTGTTAGAGGAACATGAAGTTAGAAGCACCTCAGAGCTTCAGATTTCAAGTGGAAATCTTGCTCAGCCCCTCAATGATGACAGGAAGTAGAAGCCAGCCATTTTTGTAGTTGATATTGCCTGGGTCACATGATTTCAATGGCAGTGCTCACAGTTGCTAGAAATTCAGAGATTCATAAGCTACTGGAGCTGAACAGGACCTGAGAACTTCTAAAGCCAACTCCTCTATGTTCCAGAGGTGGAAACTGAAGTCCAGAGAGGTCAAGTGACTTGCCCAAGGTCACACAGCTAGCCCGGCCTTCATGGTCATTTAGAATCACTCCACAAATATTTCAGGTGAATTTCTTTGCTTGGTCACCCCCATTTCCTACAACTTCTAGCCACCATGTGATAAGAGTAATGTGGTAACCATTTCTCTCTTTTTTTACGAGTTTTTCCATTGTGGAAATAACACAAACCATATTACAGTCTGTTGGAAAACAGAGGGAAATAAATCACCCACACAATCTCTTTTTGACCCAATGCCTATCTATTACTTTCAAATCCTTTACTATTTTTCTTATTTTGCTTTTTAATTATTAAAATATAGGTGCTTGGAAATAAAAATTCCAAAAATATAGAATGCCATATAAAGTAAGTCTTCCCCAGTCCTTTGCTGGTTTTCCTTCTGATTGGTACCTTCTTTTGACTGTTTCTGTTTCTTTGGGTGTTTACCTCGATTGATAATGCTAAATAACATACTCCATCCAAGGCTTCATATGGCAGTTTTAAGCACTGTCTACAGACTTTCAGCTGTGACAGGTGAATAACTTATTCACTTATAATCCCCTTCTCCCACCTCTAAATCATTGATAGGTTTGTATTTTTATTTTTTCTGACGGCTAACCTTATGATTTTATATATCATTCAGTCTCTTTACTGACCCGCTAATTGCAGGTAGTAATTCTTGGCTCCTCACAATGTAAGACAGGTTAACTAATACTCCCTACTTCCCTCCACTTCTCTCTCGTCTGCTGCCCACCCTCTCTCACTTATACCACTTCTTTTACCTTGTCAAGTTTATAACACAGACATTCTCTTTAGTAAATTTGTCCTCCATGCTTTGTCAGTAAGTTAATTCTGATCATGGAAAGCCAGTGAACAAACAATATTTAAAGTACAAAGATTGGGGCGCCTGGGTGGCTCAGTCAATAAGCATCTGTTTTCAGTTCAGGTCATGATCCCAGGGTCCTGGGATCGAGCCCCGCATCGGGCTCCCTGCTCGGCCGGGAGCCTGCTTCTCCCTCTCCTACTCCCCCTGCTTGTGTTCCTGCTCTCGCTGTCTCTGTCTCTGTCAAATAAATAAATAAAATCCTTAAAAAAAAATACAAAGATAGTGTAAATATTATTCCCTAAGAAGCAGGTGTTATGTTGAGATTTGTAGAGGGGATTGTTCCAATATCTGGGTCAAGTAGGTCTTCTTAGGCTCCATTAGCTACACCAAATCATGATTTTTGGGGGGTTGGTTTTATATTTGGGCCATGACGTAGGTATATACATTATATTCTAATATATAAATATATATTATATGTAAGTATATAGTATATATTATAAATAAAACATATATATATTTCCACAGCTTACTGTTTTCTGAAATTTTTAGTTGGTTGACAGTAGAAGCATATGCCTTCTTCATCATATCACAAATACCTTCTACCTTTTTAATTATATCATTTATTGAGTACTCCAAAATATACGGACTTTTGACTAAGCCAACTGCACATCTGTACTGAAGTTTGAGTTTCTTTTAATTGTATTTCTAGGCTGGTTTCCTTTTTTTTCCTTTTTTTTCCCTTTAGTTCTCTTGTCGTCTTCTTTCTTAAGTAGCACATCATCAAGTAATTTTATTTATTTCCGCAGAGAATATATAGGAGTCAATTCTTTGAGTTCTTGCATGTTTAACAAGCCTTTATTTCTCCTCTACGCTGGATGGATAGTTTGGCAAGACGTCAAATTCTAGGTAGAAAATGATTTCTTTGGACTTTGAAGGTAATGGTTCCATTGGCTTCCAGCATTAGGTACTGCTGCTGAGAATAATGCCAATCTTGTTCTTATTCTTTCGTTGGTTATCTGTTTCTTGTCTCTCTCAGAGTATATTTAGGATCATCTTTATTATCCGTGCTCTGAAATTCCATGAGGTGGTTTCTGTGGGTCATTCTCTGTTCCCTGTGCTGGGTCCCTGGGTTCTGTCCATCTAAAATGTTTGTCTTCCTTCCACACTGGGAGATTTTCTTCAATTATTTCTTCAATAATTTCCTGCTCTCCATTTTCACTTTTCTCCTTCTCTGAAGCCCCTGTCCCATAAATGTTGGCCCACCTCCACTGACACTTTCTGTCTTTTTTTCTCCAATTATCTGCCTTTTGTCATTTTACTATCTATTCTGCGAGATTTTCTTGATGTTTTGGTGTCATCTTTCTATTGTTTGAGGTTTTTTTAATTGCATGAAGTATATTATAATAATGAAGCTAATAACTTATTTTATATAATTAAAATTATTTAAATTTATTTGAATTAATTAAAATACATTATTTTATAGTAAATTATTTAATAAAATATAAGATTTATTATAATAATTTAAAAGTACATTTCAAAAGGGATTTAAAATAGGCTCTTAGTTTCCAAGGGGGGCTCCTTTTAAATAGACTGTTTTTGCTTCTTTTAAATAGACTGTTGTGGATGTATCATCTTGACCCTCCATGAGGATAATTAGAGTTTGGGGTTTTTATTTAATTCTTCCAGTACTTAGCTCTACTTCCTTGAGGTTCATTTATTCTGCTTACTTATCTTGGTCCTTGTCTTTTATTTTCCTGTGTGAATGGTGATTTGGGGCAGCCCTTACCTATTTACATATGCCAGGCTGGGTGTTACAATTGGGCTAACTGGGGAGTGTTTCCTCTTCTCTGAGTAAGAGAGCTGATTGTAAGCTCTCCAGCCGTGGAAGAGGCATTGACCAACAGGCTTCAGTGTAAGCTGGAGAGTGGGCAGAGGCATGTAGCCTCCACCCCACTCCAGAACCACCCCACCACTCAACCTCACCCCACCCTCACCGTGCTGTAAACCCCAGCCCTGCAGCTTTTTAAAATTTTTTATTTTTAAAAATTTTTATTTATTTATTATTACTATTTTTAAAGATTTTATTTATTTATTTGACAGAGAGACACACAACGAGAGAGGGAACACAAGCAAGGGGAGTGGGAGAGGGAGAAGAAGCAGGCTTCCCGCCAAGCAGGGAGCCCGATGCAGAGCTGGATCCCAGGACCCTGGGATCATGACCTGAGCTGAAGGCAGATGTTTGATGACTGAGCCACTCAGGCTCCCCTTTTGTTTATTTTTTAAAAATTGTTTTTCCAGCCTCACCTTTGGCGTAATTGCTACATGATTGTCAGAATCTGTAGGTTTCATTTTGTAAATCTGTAATGTTGATATTAGTTGATACTGATTAATTCATCCTTACACCTCGTGGTGGTTTTTGTTTTGTTTTGTTTTTTGTTTTTTTAAAGGATTTTTTTTTTAAGATTTTTTTTATTTATTTATTTGAGACAGAGAGAATGAGAGAGACAGAGAGCACACGAGAGGGGGGAGGGTCAGAGGGAGAAGCAGGCTCCCTGCCGAGCAGGGAGCCCAGTGCGGGACTCGATCCCGGGACTCCAGGATCATGACCTGAGCCGAAGGCAGTCGCTTAACCAACTGAGCCACCCAGGCGCCCCACCTTGTGGTGGTTTTGAAACATGCTTGGAATTCTTTGACACTCCTCACAGGAAGGGGTACAGTCTGTGTCCTCTCCTCTTGAACCTGGGCAAGCTCTTACAACTGTTTCAGTGAACAGATGTGACAGGAGTGGTGCTGTGTGACTTCCGAAGTCAGATCAGAAAAGATCATGCAGTTTCTGCCAGTTTCTTTTTAGGACACGGACTCAAGGGCTCCACATGGCACTTAAGAGGTCTGGCTACGCTGAAACCTCTTTGGGGAGAGACCGGATAGAAAGACAGGTAGGTAGGTAGATCAGTTGATCAAGAAATGGATAGATCCTTAGGGGGCTGGCTAGGTCCATGGGTGGCTAGATGAATAGATTGAACCCCTAGTTATTTCAGTCTTCTTAGGCTCTTAGACATGTGAGTGAAGAACCCTTCAGGATGACTCTGGCCCAGCCTCTGTCTTTCTGCAACTGCATGACCGACAAAGCAAGAACCACCTTGCTTAGCCCAGTCCCCTCCAGATTGCTTTTGCCTTAAGCCACCATTTGGGATGGTTTGTTACACATTGCACACGTTAGCAATAGCTGATCAGAACACGCCTTATTCATGCATTTAATAATAGTTTATATTTATAGAAAAAAATCACAATAGTGTCCTATAATCTGGGACTCCCTTCTCTATGCTTCTGGTTTGAGCTCCCTGTCCATAACGCCAGGCAAAATTACTCCCTTGGTAGCAGTAACTCCACGAGTAGGAATTGTTTCTGGCCCAGAAACATAAATGGTTCTCATCAATGGTAATCGTTATTTCCATTATTAATGAAACCCTACTAAACAAATTAAGACCTTCAAATTCTTCCACTTCACACCCTCTCCCACCCCATACTTGCTCCCTTACTCTCTTGCTTGAGAAGGACTCATGAAGTTTTAGAACCTGAAAGGAATCTAAGGGAACATCAGAGCCAACCTACTTATTTTACAGATGAGGAAACTGACATTATGTCCCCCTCACCCCTGGTGTTGCACACTTGATAAATAGGTGACACAGAACTAGAACCCAGGTTTCCAGACCAATGCCACTCCATTTCATCACTTCCTGCCCTGGACGGGTCATCTTTCAGACCCAGAGGAAGGGCCCAACTCTCTAGACAGACCTACCCACCAAGTCCTATTGTAATCAAGAGAAAGCTGCTTAGTGTCCCGCTCATGCACCTGTTTATTTATAGGTCAAATCAAGACCCCATTCAGGCCAGAATACTTGTGTAAACAGCTATGACACACAAAGAGAACCAAACAAAATAAAGTCAACATAAGAAAGGCTTCTTTTCATTGAAAGAGGGAAATGAGAGTTGTCTATGCTTTTCAATATTAATTATATGATGTGGCAGGGAAGGTATGGGAATTGAAATAGCTCTGAAATTCTCCCTTGCCTACAAGTCTAATAAGCACCAAAGGTTTTTATTTTGTTTTATTTTTTTTAAACAGGCAGAAGTACTCTTGCCAGTCTCAAACCAACGAAGGTGCAAACGCCACAGTAAATGGTACTTTGCAAAGTGCTGTCAAAAGCAGAGCTGGAAAATTCTTGACATCATCAAGTGGCTTCCCCCCAGAAATGGTTTGAATGGGAGTGGGGGGAGGTGGGGGATGGGGGAGCAGGAGACTGTGGATGGGAAGCTGAGCACACAGATTCTGAAAAGGATTAGTGAAATCCCCAACTTTAAGGCAGCAGACAGGGAAGGGCAAGTTCTAGAGTAGACACCCTTCCTACCAGCATATTGAGGATAAAAACAAACTCACAGCAGGTACAAAGAAGAAACAAGCATTGCCTGTAATCTCTTCCCTCACTGATAACATTATCATGTGTTATTCCACATCACCAAAATCATGTGCTACATACAATCTTTTTTTTTTTTTTAAGATTTTATTCATTTATTTGACAGAGAGAGAGACAGCGAGAGCAGGAACACAAGCAGGGGGAGTAGGAGAGGGAGAAGCAGGCTTCCCGCTGAGCAGGGAGCCCAATGCGGGGCTCGATCCCAGGACCCAGGGATCATGACCTGAGCCAAAGGCAGACGCTTCACGACTGAGCCACCCAGGCGCCCTGACATACAATCTTATATCCTTTTCTTCACTGAGTAGTCCATCCTAAAAATTATCCCACATCATTAGAAATTATCCACAAACATCATTTTAAGAACTATATAGTGTTCATTGACTATACCTTGATTTACTTATTTCCTGATTGCTGGATGTTATCCCTGATTTTTCAATATTATAAATAACTCATCAGTAAACCACTTTGTGTCCTACCCATGGTTTTCCAGAGATACACTTCTCTCTTTGCCTTTCCCTGTAGATTTTGATAAAGGGAGAGGACACTCATGTTGTTATGAAAGTAGAGGTTAATAAGCTGATAAAATGCACATATTATATTGTAATGCATATTGTACAAAAGATTGTAAGCAGTGCTCATTTTCTTCTTTGCACTTGCTCTGAGGACTATCTCCATTTTACAGATAAGGAAGCTGAGGCTCAAAGACATTAAGTGATTTGCTCAAGGTCACTGAGCCAAGATTTCCACTCAGGCGATCAAACTCGAGAGCCCACACTTTTAACTGCTTTGCTCTACTGCCCCTAATAAACTGTGGTCCATAATCAACAAAATGATGTTATAGAAGAACACAGGAAAATGTACATAGTAAGATTAAGAGGACAAAAGCAGCTTATAAAGCAATACTTCAGTTTGGTTCTTACTTTTTTTCTTTCTTACATTTTTTCTTTAAAGTATATATAAAATGCACAGGACAAAGAAAACATCTGTCAAGATGGGGGGATTATTTGCGATTTTAATTTTCTTCTTTGTGCTTTTCCAGATGTTTCTTTAGTGACCATTTCTTGCTTTTGAAGTCAAAAAATTTTAAAGTATCACTGACCTTCAGTTATTCAGCTGATATGAGGGTGCCATAGAGGAGGGCAAATGCGGGCTCTGGGATGAGGGGTGGGGAGATGGGGGGAAGCAGGAGGACTTCAGGGAAGAGGGGGTGTTTGAATTGGGCCTTGAAGTGATGTGAAATTAATGCAAAAGAAAACCAAGGACAGAATGATGGTTTTCTGCTGCTTCTGAACACATCCTCTTGTTTCTGGAGTCCTAGGGCCATATTGTCCCCCTGGGATCTTTGAGTGTCTATGCTGCCAAGGTATGGTTTCTCTTGGGGAAGGGGCCCCCAGGATTCAAGAGAGTGATTTCCATAATTACCTGGGGTGGGGGGTGGGGACTCCCCTGGTCCTTGAGAGAGAATATTTCCCCCTACTCAGGTCACGGTGGTCTCTGTGACACCCATGATTCAAGGTGGTAGATTGGGGTATGTCTGTGGTTTGCAGAAGCCACTTTAGAAACATCTGCAATTTCCTATTGCTGGAAATGACTGCAATCCACACAGAAGTGGGATGGCTTAAATGTCAAAAAGCACACCCCGCCACGGGAACTCTGAGCCCACAGAAAGAGACCCTCTAGGGGCCCATGGAGTGGTCCTTCTGAGGCTGGCTCTGTGATAAGAGTCAGTTTCACACCTGGCCAAGCACTTCTGGGGCACAGAGTTCCCACAAGATCATCTCAGCAACCCTGGACCCCATAGAGGACTGTAGACATTGTTCACAGAGATGACACTGAACTGTATCTGGCAAGTTCCTTGGAAAAAAACATCACTGCTAACCAAACCAGAAGCATCCATCTCTCCAGCAGGAAGGCAGTTCCCACCTCCCAGGTCAGAAGAAATTCCCCTTGTGTCAGCTGTTGGTCATCACATGCTTCCCAGTCATTTGCTTCTGGAAATGTGTAAGGTAGATGGCTGTGGAATCTCCCAGAACTTGGGGAAGGAGGCCCAAGCCTCACCCATGTCTCAGAACATTGCTATCAGCTGTGTAAAAGTAAATTTAAAACTGTTTCCTAGTGGCCGAAAGGGAAAGAGAGCCTTCCCTTCTCTTTCACAGAGCCTTCTCAGGGAAAACCTAGTGTTTGTGAATTCTTCCTCTGTTCCTTTGACATGTAGGTAAATCTTGGTAAACTTCTTGCCAGCTTTAAAACCCTGGCATATTCTTTAAGGGCTTAATGTTTCTTATATCTCTTTGAAATGCAAACCTCAGTGTCTGTGGTCAGACATTGCCTGTCACCACGATGCAAGCTGTAACCACCTGCCTGTCATAGAGGCAAAGGCAATTCGCTAGCGCAGACGGTCCCCGACCACCCCCCCCCCCCGCCGTTGGCAGATGAACCCAGGTGAACCATGGGAGATTCACATGGCGCTGTCAGGCCCTCCTGTGGGAAGACAGGTTACCCTTAGTCTTGGCCACACGTTCATAATGGATTGTGGCTGCTTGGCGGCATAAAAATGGCAAGCTCTCTTTCTGGCTTTGCGATCTTGTCAGAGCATTATGTGTACCCGCACTGTTATCTGCTTCAATGCTTATTCAATAATAAAACGGTTTTGTTTCTCTTCTCACTCTGTGGAGAAGGCTCTCTGGGTGGGCAGGATTTACACTGCCCCCGACACCGATGAGCACCAGCTTTTTAGCTGGGTACAAAGGCTGTCCATGACCTGGTATGAACAGTGACAATTTGTGGCCAGTTTTCTCCAGCAAACTGTTTCTGAGCACGTGAATCCCTCTATCCATCTATCTGCCTGCTCCCCTGGGGCCAGCCCTGGGCCCCTACTTCCTGGCCCCGCGAGGACAGGACCGTGTGTCTGCGAGCAGTTCTCTGTGTCTGGGTTAGTGACCAGGCCCTCCTTTGTTTCCCAGGCCTTCCCCACCGTGCTTCAGGGCCTCTCTGGCCTGGGCCAGCTGTCCTAGAGCCACGATGCTGCCAAGGATCCTTGCAAACCGAGCCCTGACATATACAAATGAGGCAGCACCTGCCCATCTCCACCCGCCCCCCCCCCCCCGCCCCGGAGACTGGGCCTGCAGGTAGCAAGGGGGTGTGATGGGTGTCACATCCCACTTTGGCGGGAAGGGGCTGTGTACAGCTGGGTAAAGAGACCACATTGGCTCTAAGCTGTCACCTTTGTTTGCCCTTCAGAGTCAGAGGTGACTCACTACCCTGTGTGTTCTTTACGTAGAGGTCTCTGAGCCTAAACCTGGCTCTTCCCAGGATGCTGGCTGTTGCGGTGGGTCAATAGGAAGGGAGGGCAGATGAAACAGAGGCGTCTGGAAGATTCGGTGCCCCCCCCCCGCTGCCTCTCATTCTCTCTCTGTTTTTTTCCTTTCTCTTTTCTCTGCTGTGGTGAGAAGCCAAATGGGAACCAAGGCTGCTTTTCTCAGCCAGAAGTTTTCCTTCTAGTCATTCGGACACACCCAGAAGCTTTCTGCTACCCCACAGAGGTGTCTTTGTGTGAATGTCCTTGAAACCTCCTCCTCCTCTCCTCACACTGTTAAGGGGCATAAGCCACTAGGATGACTCGTTACACAATCTGATCTCAAATTGTTCATACCCGGCCTCAGAGTGGCCACTGGGGGTCTGGTGTTTGGGGCACATATGCAGAGTCATACAAACAGGTGAGGTTGGAGTCTTAAGTACTAGATGAGGAAAAAAATATCGTGGCTCCCTCCATCTGCTTCTCGACTCAGCTCCTTGCTCTTCGCTCTCTCCTGGAGACAGAAAACATCCATTCCCTCTATTTTTCTGCTTCTCTAAAAAGAGAACTTCATCCCGAGATTCTGGTTTTTGGAAGAATTAAGATAAACCCACAATTTCGAATAGGCACACCTTATTATGTAAATTAGATATGCCCTGGAGTAACAATTTCAGTGGAAGGAATCCTCTTTCAAATGCAGGAAGTGGGCTTTACTATTTAATTTAGTCTTATGATATACCTGTTTGTGGAGAAAGCATCCAGGTATAATGAAGTTATTGATCCAATAATTTCCCCCATTTGAAGTTCAGATATTTACATAGATGTTTTCTTCAGTGCTTTTTATTTTTTTAATTAATAATGTGGTCTAGTACAGCATCCTGAAATCTTAATTTTAACTTTGTTTTAAGGTTATAAAAGTAATATATATTCATGGTATCATTTTTCATACAAGAGTTTTAAATTTTAATGTATCTGACTATATCCATCTTTCCCTTTGTGGTCTGTATGTTTACTTCTCCTGGTAGATTGCATAAATGGCTGCAATATTTTCACTGTAGGTATTCATGTCCCTGCGACGTGTCTTTGTAACTCCTCCTGTTGGGAGGTACTATCTTTCTCTATCCTTGAGTCTCTATACTTCCTTTGGCCAAAGGAAAGCGGCAGAAGTGATGCTGAGGCTGTTCTGAGCACCGACGACCTTGGTGCTGCTCCCTCGTGGAGCTCTGCCAGCTGCCATGTAAATGAACCCAAGCTAGCCTACTGGATGATGAGATATATGGCCCTGTCACCCCAGTGGCTCCAGCCAACAGCCAGTTCCCAGCCAACCTGGCAGCTGGCCATGGCTGCCTGCATGAGTCCAGCAAAGACCGTAAGAACTGCCCAGCTAAGCCCAGTTGAAATTGCTGACCCACAGAATCACCAATAATTAAAAATGGCTCTTATGCCCCTAAGTTTTGGGCTGGTTTGCTAGGCAGCAATATTTAAACAAGACATTTTTTTAAAGATTTTATTTGTTTAATTGAGAGAGAGAGAGAGAGAGAGCGTGCATGAGCGGGGGGAGAGGGAGAAGCAGGCTCCCCACTGTGCAGGGATCCTGACGCAGGGCTCAATCCCAGGACCCTGGAATCATGACCTGAGTCAAAGGCAGACACTTAACCGACTGAGCCACCCAGGCATCCCAAGACATGTTTTGTTAAAGAGAGTCCTCCCTATGTTGAAATCCTAAAGCATCTTCTATATTCTCAAGGTTTCTCCATTTTGCTTTTCATATTTACATACTATAATCTATCTGGAATTAATTTTTTATTGTGTGAGGTAGAGACTTAATGCATTTCTGCTAATCTTATTTTTTCTGTATTTTTTAATATTTGAAATATTTCATAATAAACAGTCATTTTTACAAAAGATGTAGCTATTATAGATTTACAACAAAAATAGAAACAAAATTTCACCAATAACACCACTTAGCAATAACCACTTATAATGTTGTGAAGGGGGAGGGGTAAAATTGAGCTCAAACTGTTTTCCATTTTTCTCACTTAGCATCACATTGTATTTCCCTATCGCCAAATTATCCAAGCTAATTTTTAAGGATTACATATAGTTTGTCCCATGGGTATACCATATTTACTTAACCAGGTACTTACTGTGAGGCACTTACTTAGGCTGCCTCCTACTTTTCTGTATGAATGCTACTACAGAACTGACTATTCTCTTTTTTTTTAAGATTTTATTTATTTATTTGAGAGAGAGAGTGCACACATGCGAGTGGGGGGAGGGGCAGAGGGAGAAGGAGAGAGAGAATCTCAAGCAGATTTCTCGCTGAGCACAGAGCCTGACCTGGGGCTCGATCTCACAACCCCGAGATCATGGCCTGAGCCAAAACCAAGAGTTGGATGCTTAACTGACTGAGCTGCCCAGGCGCCCCACAGCACTGAATATTCTTGTACAAATATTTCTGATTAGTTCTTTAGGATCATATCTAGAAACGAAGTTTTGTGGTCAAAAAGTATGAACAATTTTAAGATCTAAAGTGCAGTTCAGAGAAAAACACTCTCTAGAGAGAGCATACCAGTTCCCATCTGCCTCCTCCAGCTGTGCATGAATAGATCCATTCAGCCCCATGCTTCATCCTCATACTTTTGCTGAAATAAAGGAATAATTCAATCTCAGATGATTCATTGAGTCAGAACAGGATCACATGCTAATGAGAACACAGAATTTGGAAGAAGCACATAGCTAGAGGAAAAGTCTGTAGTAATTTATTAACATAGCAGCTTCAGTTCCTCCTCTTAGATTTATTTGACAAACAAACAAACAAAAAATTGCACTGGTACATAGAGGCTATTCCTGCCTGGAGCAACACCCTGCTACACGTAGTCTGAATCAAGAGCCAGGCACGGATGTTTGGGACATAGGAAGGATTCTGACAGAGCCATTGCTCAGGGCAAAAGAGGAACGCACTGGGACATCTGCTTCTCTGCTCAGGAGAGGCCAGAGGGGCCAAATGGTGACTCATTCAAACATATCAGTGTCTGTTATTAGCCATCACTGCACCAGAGGCTGGGAACACAAAAGTTACCAGCCTAGAGAGAAACTTCCAAGTCACAGAGATGAGAGCTCTTATAGGATCCAACTGTAGGAAACTAAGAAAGCACATGGAGGGGTGCCCCCACGTAGTCTGGCATCAGGGACAGCCTCCTAGAAGAGTGCATGTCCATGTGGATCTTTAAGTATGGCTTGGCCAGGCAAGAGTGGAACAGGTGTTTGAGGTAACTACAGGACAGCCAGACTGCAGGGTATAAGGTGGAGAGCTTGCTGGAAGAGGCTGGGTCATAAGAAGCTTGCTATGGCTTCCCCTGTATCCTTTCCAGGCCCTACCTGATCTGGTCCCACCACATTTCTGAGCCCATCCCTCCTCAGCCACCGTGCACCCCCCCGCCCACCTCCCAAACCCTGCTCTAGCCACCTTGGTGTCTCTGCTATTCTGCAAGCACACTTCCATCCTGACCTCTGCACTTGCTCTTCTCTCTGCCCAGAATGCTCTTCCCCCAGGTAGATGTAAGGCTTTCTTCCTCACTTCCCTCAGGCCTCTGCCCCAAATGTCATCGCCAAAGCAGAGACACTTCCTCTGACAAGCATATCAGATAGCTTGCCACCCCTACCCTACTGTTCTTTGTCCTCTAACCCTGCTTTAATTTTCTTCTGTTTCTTTTCTGTCTTCCGTGCCTACCATCTACTAGAACAGGAGCTCCACGAAGATAGGGGCTTTTGCTTTTTCATTGTTCAACCAAATAAAATCTACCAAATAGTCTATTCCTTGTGCCTACAACACTGTCTGATGCATAGTAGGTGCTTAATAAAAATTTGTTGAACAAAAGGGTGAATTTTGTCATAAAGACGAGGGTCCATTGAAGAGATTCTAGTTTGAAGAGAAACAGTTGGATTTGCACTCTAGGCAGCTCTCTCTGGCTTGCTTCTTCTTTTCTTTTACTGTACCAGTTGGGTGCAACAAGTACCAAGCAGTTTCAGTCCCATTTTGCAATAAGGAAGTTGCCAGTGAAATGTTGAGTATGAGAGTGGAAAAGTCGGTGGGTCATGAAGTGGAGGCAGAATGTGGGCAAGTCTTTTAGAAACACTGAATGTAAAGAAAAAAGGCAAAGTTTGCACTGCAACTTAGGGGAAAAGGAAGGTGATTTTTTTTTTTAAAATTAGGTCTACCTGATTCCAAAACTATTATTCTTTTTAAAAGATAATAAATAAAAAAATTATTTCAAGATAATGATAGATCCCAGGTAGTGAATAGTAAGTACTGAGAAGTCCAAGGACCCTTCACTCAGTTTCTCCAATGGTTACATTGTACATAATTGTAGTATAATAGCAATAATAGGAATCTGATTCTGGTACAACCCTATGTTCATTTTTTAAATTATGTAACATTTTTATGTCATTTTCATTGCTTGTGTCGATTCTTGAAATTACCATCACAATCAAGATACAGAACTGTTCCATCACCACAAACCACAAAATGGCTACTCCTTGATAATCACACTGAGCCCCCCTCCCTCCATCCCCCTCTCTACCCTTAACCCCTGGCAACCACTAATTTGTTTTCCATCTCTATAATTTTCTCCCTTCAAGAAAGTTATACAAATGCAATCACAGAGCGTAGAATGTTTTGAGATTTTTTCCCCCTCAGCGTACTGCCCTTGAGATATATATCCAAGTTGTATGTATCAGTGGTCCATTCCTAGTAATTGCTAAGTAGCACCCCATAGTGTGGACGGACCACAGTTTAACCATTCATTCATTTTCTAATCTGGGGCTATTACAAATAAAACTGCTGTTAACAATCATATATAGGTTTTTGTGTGGACATAAGTTTTTATGTCTCTGGGATAAATGCCAAGTATTTCCATTGCTATGTCGTATGGTGGTTGCATATTTTGTTTTTAAAGAAACTAACAAACTCTTTTTCAGGGTGGTTACAACATTTAACATTCTCACAAGCATTATACGATTAATCCAGTTTCTCTGCCCATCCTGGCCAGCAGGAGGTATGGGGATATTTTCTCGTGGTCTGAATTTGTATTTCCCTAATGGCTAGTGATGTTGAATATCTTCTCATGTGCTTATTTGCTATCTCTGTGCCCTCTTCAGTGAACTGTGTCTTCATGTCTCTGCCCATTTTCGAATTGGATTTTTTTTTTTAAATGTTGAGTTGTGAGAGAACTTTATATATTGGAGATAGGAATTTTATCAGATATGTGGTTTGCTGATTTTCTCTCAGTTTGTAGCTTGACTTTTCATCCTCATAACAGGGTCTTTTGAAGAGTAAGAGTTTTTTCATTTGGATGAAACCCAGCCTTTCAGTTTTTCATTTTATGGATTATGCTTTGGTGTCATGCCTGAGAACACTTCACAAGTCATAGGTTTCAGAGATTTTCTTTTATGTTATTTTCTAAAAGTTTTATAGTTTTATGTTTTACCTTAAATCTGGGATCCATTTTGAGTTATTTTTTAAATAAATGTGAGGTTAGGTTGAGGTTAGTGTTTTGCCTGTAGATATGTAATTACTCAACCTCAGTCTGTTGAAAAGACAGTCCTTCTTCGAATGATTGCCTTGACACCTTTGTTAAAGTCAGTCGGCTATACTTGGGTGGGTTCTTTCTGAGTTCTTTATTCTCCTACATTATTTTATGTGTCTCTCCTTCTGCCAATCCCACACAATCTTGATTACTGTACTTACATAATAAGTCCTGAAATAGGGTGGAGTGATTCCTCTCATTTGGTTATTTTTTTTTTCAAAAATATTGTAGCTATTCTAGTTCCTTTGCTTTACATATAAATTGTAGAACAATCTTGTCTGTATCTGTACAGACAAGTTATCTTGTCTGTAAAAATCTTTCTGGGATTTTGAAAGGAATTATGTTAAACTTATATATCAATTTGGGGAGAATTGACACCTTTACTATGTTGAGTCTTCCAGTCCATGAACATGGTAAGTCTCTCCATTTATTTAAATCTTTGACTTCTTTCCTCAGCTTTTTGTAGTGTTCAGTATACTCATCCAATACAGGCTCTGTTAGGTTTACTCCTAAGTATTTGCTGGTTTGTTTTTTTTTTTTTTTGAGTGATTATAAATGGTATTGTATTTTTAATTTGGGGGTCCATTGCTATTGCTAATATGCACAAATAGAATTTATTTATGTATATTTGTCTTGATTCCTATGACATTGCTGAAGTCACTTATTAGTTTTAGAGGTGTTTGTTTGTTTTGGGGTAGATTCCTTGGGTATATTCTGCATAGACAATCATGTCATCTACAAGTAGAGACTGTTCTATTTCTTTTGGTCAAATATATGTGCATTTTATTTCCTTTGCTTGGCTTAGTCCACAGGTAGCATTTCCTGTACTATGTTAGCTAAAAGTGGTGAGAGTGGACATTTTTGCCTTTTTCTCAAACTTATAGGGAAAGCAGTCAGTCTCTCACCATTAAGTATAATGTTAGCTGTAGGTTTTTCATGGATGCTCTTTATAAAGTTGAAATTTCCCTCTATTACTATTGTCCTAAGAATTTTTACCATGAACAAGTGTTGAATTTTATCAAATGTTGAAGTTTTATATTATCAAGTTGATTAAATAGATAGCCAGGTAATTTCTTCGTGACCCATGATCCTAGTTTCCAAGTATTCAAACTTTTTTTATACTTTTGCAACTTTTGATATTTTGCTTTCCCAAATCAAATCCTAAATGAAATCTTGGTTCAAGCTGACCTTGAGACTTCCTAGAGGGTCCCTGGGAAATCAAAAAGAATTTGTTCTTTCACTTTGTAAAAAGAGAGATGTTAAAAATAATTAGATTTATTTGATATGTTCAGTTGCATGGGAAACATTGTCAAATAAGAAAAGATGTTTAAACTTCACTAGGTTATATTTGTATGGGTAAAATATTATTAATATAAATATTGGGGGCACCTGGGTGGCTCAGATGGTTGAATGTCTGTCTTCAGCTCAGATCATGATCTCTAGGTCCTGGGATTGGGCCCCATGCCAGGTTCCTTGCTCAGTGGGGAGTCTGCTTCTCTCTCTCCCTCTGTCTTTCCCCTCCACTTGTGCTCTCTCTTTCAAATGAATAATGAATAAATAAAATCTTAAAAAATATATATAAATATTGTATAAATGGTCTGAAGTTCCTAGAAATTTGTCAGTGCCCTCTCAGTCCATGATATATCCATGGGCTGCTTTGTCTGATATTAGACAATAGTTGCCAGTCATAATTACAGCTTTTATTTTTAGAAGTTGAATGCCGCAGAAACAACCATATTTCTTTGCCAAAGGAACACTAATCAGATCTTTAACCACATCATTTTAAGTCTTCTGTTATCTACAGACAGTTTTTATTTTACTCTGATGCTTCCCTAAGAACATTTACAATCAACTATAGGCCAAAGTGCTTGTCATCAGCCAAAAGGGACTGTCTCATTTCAGAAACACATGGAAAGAACTATGTCAGGTACTCTGGGGCACAGGCTTCTGATGGTTACTTAAATAACTTTGACCTGTACCATTGGACTGAATCAGGATTTCCAGAACTCTCAAACAGAAACTGATGGTTTCATGAACATGCTAACTGAAGATCAAGCATAGCAAGCATTAATAACACAAGACTAAATTAACTGATAAAGGATGATCTCTCACTTTTGTTTGGAATATCAGTGATGCTTTAGTGTTCTATTTTCTGGATATAAAGAATTCCTTTCTCTTTTTTCTTAAACTACCTATAACTCGTGACAATTTAGTAGATTATACTTTTGTAAGCAGAAATGAAACATGTATCTTTTTCTCCTTGCCAGAATTCAGAAACTCTTATTGAGTATTCTTATTTTCATAGCAATACAATTATTTGCATAGGTTCAATAAGAATCTGTCTTCCTTGTAGTCATTGGGGAAAAAATGAATGTACAACCAAGACTTGGGACTGGAATGCCGTATTTAAGAAGGATGGCTAGAATCGGATATGACCTGATGGTTTTAAGGAACGAAGGATGACTTTATGGAATCCATGTTTACAAAGACCTCTTGAGAAAACAGTCTTGGTTTACAAAACTCTCTTGGGAAAACTTGGCTTACAGTGTTCTCAAGCCGTGTGAGTGAGAAAAAGGTCACTTCCTGGCAGGCCCAGGATATTCTGGGGGCCCAAGAAGTGATGAATTCACCTAATTTGTAGGTGTGGCAGGTGAAGTCTAGTGTCGAGTTCTTGGATTAATGTTTTAGCCTTCAGAGGCTTTTAAAAGTTCAATCTGAGATTTCTCATAGCAAAATAAGCTTTAAAAAGCCTATGTGGTCAATAACTTTCTTTCTGCCCTTGTGTAAATAATCAGGCTATCTGATGAGACTGTACATATTTTGTAAACAGGAACAATCTTATGTTGATTATCTGATCCAAAGGGGAAGTGACCATAAAAATGTTATGTTTTAATAGAAAACTGTAGCACACCCTATGGGTTTTCAGATCCTCATTCTGTTCATTGTCTTTGAGCTATATTTTACCTCTTTGTAAACTAAGTGGCTTTGTTACCTACCTGTAAATTGGACTGGAGCTTGTTAGACATTTTATCAGTCATTACCAAATTCTCAATTCTTCTACTATACTTCAGTGTCTGGATACAGCTGTCCAAACTAATGTTTCCAATTTTTCTCCCATCCTCCTGAATTGGTGTTGATGAGAACTAAAACGTGACTGCCCAGATCTTTATTGGGAGTCTCTATTGCCTTGTAGATGGACTTTCCCTTCAGGATCTAAAGAAGCCCCACGAGCTGAAGCTGGATGGCTTGATATAGGACTCATCACCACAGCAGATCCTGTGGATAGTCTTTGTGCCTGGATCCACTGTGCTGTGGGCCACTCAAGAAGGTCACCTCCCACCTCATCGATGCATGCTCTGTGCCAGGAAATACTCATGACTGTGGACAATCTTATCAAAATTCCTGTAATGTCAAAGACATCACCAAAAGCATTCAAGCTGCAAATAGGGAAATCTGTCACATTGCCACCCTCATTCAACTGTCCAAAGATTGTTTGAGTCCAGTGTCCAAAAATCTCCTCAACTGACTGTCCTCTGAACCCAGAAACTGGGTTTATACTGCTCCAATCATTAGTCTTCTTTTCCTTTCCATAGAAACGACCCCCCTCATTGATGCCTGCTTTCTTGCATTGTTAAGTCTCAACACATGATTCAATGAGTACGTCAACAACAGAAATATGCTGAAACAAACTACATAGACAAACTTTCTTATATAAATCTGCTCCCAGCCTCATGTGTTTTATAAACCAGGAATGTCTGTCTCGAGGACTTGGGAGTCATCCCTTTGAAATGTTATCATCAAGAAAGACAAGGCACCCATCTCCCAGTCTCTGTGGGAGGGTAGGAACTTAACCTTGATAAGCACCAATTGCAAACATAGATGGTCTTAATCCCATTGACCAATCACCCAACTTATATCCTCCAGTACTTTTTCACTGTCTCACTCCAGCACTTAAAAACTCACCCGCTTTTTGTTTCAATAGAGTTGAGTTCAATCAATCTTCCCTAGTGCAAAAGTTTTGATCTCTAACAGAATTGTCTTGAATAAAATCTTTCTTGCTTCTACCTCTGTCTGGCAATTTTTCTTTGACATCTACTAGTCTACTGTTGAACTCATCCTCTGAGGGTTTTTTTTTTTTTTTAATTTTGGTTATTGTATTTTTCAGTTCTAAAATTTCCATGTGGTTCTTATGTTTTCTATTTCTTTGCTGAGACTTTCTTTTTTCTTCTTTTCCAGGGTGCTCATAATTGCTTGTTGAAGCGTTTTTATGATAGCTGCTTGAAATCATTGTCAGATAATTATAATATCTCTTTAAAAATTCAGTTTCAGATCTTCCTGGTCCTTGGTAGGATCAGTGATTTTTAATTAAAACCTACAAGTTTTGATAGCTATAGATGAAAGATCTTACATCAACAACCTAATTTTATACCTTAAGGAACTAGAAAAAAAGAGCAAACTAAACCTAAAGCTAGTAGAAGGAAGGAAATAATAAAGATTAGGGGTAGAGATAAATTTTTTTAAAAGAGAATAGAAAAACAATAGAGAATATCAACAAAACCAAGATTTAGTTCTTTAAAAAAAATCAAAATTGACAAATCTTTAGCTACATTGACAAGAAAAAAAGAGAGCAAGCTCAAAAACTAAAATCAGAAAAGAAAGTGGGGACATTATTACCAATTTTACAGAAATACAAGGATTATAAGAATGTACTCTAAACAACTGCATGCCAGCAAATTGGATAACCTAGATGAAATGGATAAATTCCTAAAGACACACAAACTACCAAAACTGAATCATGAAAAAATAGAAAATGTGAATAGACTATAACTAGTTAGGAGACTGAATCAGTCATCAAAAGCCTCTCAATGAAGAAAAGCCCTGGACCAGATGGCTTAACTGGTTAATTCTACCAAACATTTAAAGAAGTAACACCAATCCTTCTTGAACTTTTCAAAAAAAACTAAAGAGGAAGGAATGGTTCTTAACTCATATCTATGAGGCCAGCATCATCCCAATACCAAAGCCAGAAGAAGAGACAAGAAAACTACAGACCAATATCCTGTGTATCTATGCTGTGAAAATCCTCAACAAAATGCTAGCAAACTGAATTCAGCAGCATATTAAAAAGTTTATATACCACGGTCACGTGGAATTTATTCCTGGAATGCAAGGATGGCTCAAGATACAAAACTCAATCAATAATAATACATTACATTAACAGAATGAAGTAAATAGCCTACACAATCATCTCAATTGGTGCAGAAAACGCACTTGACAAAATTTAACAACTTTCATTATAAAAATACCCAAGAAACTAGAAATGGAAGTACCTCAATGTAACACAGGCCATGTATGAAAATTCACAGCTAACGTCAGACTCAGTGATGAAAAATTCACAGCTAACATCAGACTCAGACTCTTTTTTTCTCAAAGATCAGGGACAAGACAAGGATGCTTGCCTTTGCCACTTCATTTTAACATAGTCCTGGAAGTCCTCACCAGAGCAAATAGGCAAGACAAAGAAAGAACTAAAAGCCATCCAAACTGGAAAAGAATTAAAATTACCTGTTTGCAGATGACATAATCTTATATGTAGAAAACTCTAAAGATGCCCCCCCCACAAAAACTGTAAGAACTAGTAAATGAATTCAGCAAAGTTGCAGGTTATAAAATCAATGCCTCCAAATTAGCTGCACTTCTACACACTAACAATGAACAACCTGAAAATGAAATTAAGAACACAACTGCCTTAACAGTAGCATCAAGAAGAATAAAGCACTTAGGAATTAACTAAGGAGGCAAAAGACTTACACACTAAAAACTACAAACATCGCTGAAAGAAATTAAAGAAGATACAAAAAAATGGAAAGACATCCCATGGTCATGGACTGAAATAGTTAATTTTGTTAACATGTCAGTACTACCCAAGATGATCTGCAGATTCAGTATAAGCCCTATAGAAATCCCAAAGACTTCTTTTGCATAAGCAGAATGTTTTACTCTAAAATTCATATGGAATCTCAAGGGACCTTGAATAGCCAAACAATTTTGAAGAAAAAGGAGAACAAAGTTGGAAGTCCCACACTTCCTGATTTCAAAACTCACTGTAAGTCTACAATAATCAAAACAGGACTGAAATGGCATAAAGACAGCCATATAGATCAGTTGAATAGAGTAGAGAACCTAAGATTAAATTCTCACAAAGGCTTTTCAACAAGAGTGTTGAGTTCTGTCCCCTCCAAATTCATATGTTGAAGTCCTAACTGCCCCCCCCAACCCTGTACCTCAGAAGGTAACTTTATATCTGGAAAGAAAGTATTTAAAGAAGTGATTAAGTTAACATGAGACCTTTAAAGTGGGCCCTTAATCCAACATGACTGGTGTCCTTTATAAGAAGAGGAAGATTCATGGGAAGGTTGAGGGGGAGGGGTGTGCAACACTCTGTGGTCCGGCAATTATACTTCTGTCCAAAAGAATTGAAAGCAGGGGCTCAGAGATTTGTACAGCCATCTTCATAGCAGCGTTATTCATAATTGCCAAAGTAGAAAAAACCCAAATGTCCACAGGTGGATGAATGGATAAATGAAATGTAGTATATACATACAATGGGATATCATTCAACCTTAAAAAGGAAGGAAATTCTGACCCAGGCTACAACATAGTTGAACCTTGAAAATATTATGCTGAATGACATTAAGTCTGACCACAAAAAACAAATACCATTTGATTCCACTTAAGTGAGGTCCCTAGAATAGTCATTTTCATAGAGACAGAAAGTAGAATGGTGGGTGCCAGGGGCTGGTCATGGGGACTTTTAAAGTTTTACTCGTTAGTGTTTAATGGGTATACAGGAAGATGAACAAGCTCTGGGGATGGATGGTGGTGATGGTTGTAGAATCATGTGAAGGTACTTAATGCCACTGAACTCTACACATAAAAATGGTCAAGTGGTAAGTCTTATATATGTTTTATCACAATTTCTAAAACCTGAAAACTTGGGGCATTATGTTAGGAGACTCTGGAATTTATTTGAACCTTCTGTGTGAGCTGGCTTTGGCAGGGGGAGGGAGAGCACAGCCTGGTTTCTACCAAGTGGTGTGGAAGCCCAGGTTCCCCATTAGGCCTCTGTGGATACCAGAGGGGGTGAGGCTCCTCATTAGTGGGCAGAGGTGGGAGTTCCAGCCCGACAAGCTTCCACGGATATCCCTGGCCCAGAGGAATAGAAGTGCCTCCTTATGGCCCCATGTGGCCTCCACTGACAGCAGGGAGGATGGGGTGGTAGCCTCCTTACCCCTGGGCAATGATGAAAGTCCTGACTCTCCAGGAGGCCCCCTTTGTCAGGGTGGTGGGGAGTGGAAAGGCCACCTGGATCCTGTCAGATGGGGTGGAATTCCAGGATCCCTACACAGTCTCCACTGACACCTAAGGGAGGGGGGTCTCATGACAGCCCAGTGGGGATGAGAGCCCCTGCTCCCTGCTTGGCCTCCTCTGACCCCACCCCAGTAGGGGAATTAGGGAGAGCAGACTTTGGCCAGGACTTTTTTTTTTTTTTTTCCTCCTTGCCTGTTGGTGTTTCCTGGTTGCCAGCTTCTTCAGCTTTAATCTGGGGATATATGAGTCAAAAAGAAAACCCAAGAACTCACCACCATGTCATTCCTGGAGTCCTGGCCTCCCTGGTCAGTCTGCCTTCTTCTCTACACCTTCCAGAATTTTATGTCTGTCTTATATACCACGCCCTGGCCTTTCCATTGTACTTAGAAAAGAGAATAAGAAAAAGTATATTGACTCCATCTTCATAGACGTGGAAATCTCTTTAAGTGTTTGCTTTTTGTTAGGAGAGATGTGAGCCTACTCCGCGTGCTAGAGGGAGAGCTTGAAGGCACAAGACACTAGGGGTCTGCCGCTGGAACCAATGCCGGGGGAAATGGGCAGGTTGGATCTGCAGACCACGAGAAGGGATTAACCTTGGGCAGGGGAAGGATAAACCCTGAAGGTGGAGATAAGAATGGGCAGAGGGTGCAGGGAAACGGAATGAGACAGATTGCCAAACCTTGCTTTAGTGGCTCTGTCTCCTCCATGAAGGCAGAGGCTGATGGTAGAGGACGAAGGCAGAGACGGGCTGAGGGGCTGAGGATCAATGATGAAGCTTTGAAACAGCTGTGAGGAGTTTCAAGGACACCTCTGCTTGCTCACATGGAGCAGGCTGGCCAGCCACGGTGATCACGGTGTCACGGATGCTGATATCACCAAAGGTGGGCTGTGTGCCAGGCCCTGATCCAGAGAGGAGCACGTCTGGGGGATCCCCACTTGGTGGTGAGGAAACCAAGCCTTACAGAGATGAGGTAACAAGCATTTCATGGCCTGAAATGGCAGAGCTGGGACTTGACCACGTGGTTTCCAATTATAGACCCAGCTCTCTTGGGTGCTGAGGGCCCAGCTGACATTAGACACCGTGAATCTGTGGTGTCCTCACACCTGGGTGAATTTCTCTAGGAGGCTGGGTGTAAAAACAGAGGTGGAATTGCTAGACGGAGTCCAGGTTGGGGTTCTTCCAGGCGGATGTGTCAGAAGGACAGTGTGCAGAGGATATTGGCAAGAGATGGACTGAGGTAGTGATCGTGTGTCCCGGTTGGATCAAGAAGTAAGTCGAGACAGTGAGGGGATGATAATAAGGAAAATGGCAGGTCCGAGTGGCCAGAACTCCTGATGGGGTGGAAAATAGGTGGGAGGATAAGGGTATGGGTATGAGAGAACAGGAACCGTAGGAAGTTGTGGTTAGAGAAGAAGAGGTTAAGTTAAAGATTTCTTGGTAAGGCAGATTCTGGAGGTGACAAGGTTTAAGAGTGTGGGTGGCTGAGGGTGGGGGAGGCACAGGATTTGAGGTCAAGAAGCTCAAGGGTGAAAGGTAAAGTCACTTGCCCAAGAACTCACAGCCGTTCACTGGGAGAGGTGGGATTTGCTGAAGAGGATAAAGAACATTCGATGACTCTTATTCGAGCATAGTGAGGCAGACTTTACTCCAGGGGAGGCTATCCAGACAGATGTGATGGAATTTTGCAGTGAGGGAGAAAGATAGGGCTCAAGTCCAAATACAGCAT
Organism: Mirounga leonina; assembly: GCF_011800145.1. NCBI lineage: Eukaryota > Metazoa > Chordata > Mammalia > Carnivora > Phocidae > Mirounga > Mirounga leonina. Next base: position 43,774,096 of record NW_023270855.1, on the reverse strand, counting down.
GGGCAAGTGGGAGTTTAGAGTGGAGGAACAGGGCAGGGGCAGGTGGGTGGAAAGTTACAAACAGGAAACATCGGGGTGGGGGGTTCTTGCTGAGGCAGTTCAGGATAATCAGATGCCACCTGGGGAATGATGCAGCAGAGGGGCTCAATCAGATGTGGGAGGGTGGAGGTCTTTACTCAAATGACTTTGCAGTTCTTGCTCAAACTGGATCTTACAAGGAAGGGCACAGATGGGCCTAGGAGAAGGTCCAGGGGCCTGGCAAAATCCAGTCAAGCAGAGAGAGAGTCTTTGTCAGATTTAAACCCCACTGGGAATGCAGAAAAAGCTGTCGAAGGGTGAAGAGCGGGTGGGAATGATGGAGAGCAGGGGAGGGAGGCACAGGCCGATGGAGATTCTCAGAAGTGAGGCGTGTTTGTAAGCAGCACTGGGAAGTGAAATCAGGATGGTACCGGGACTGGACCTCACATCTGTACCATTCAGTCCCAGCGCCTCTGTGGGCTGTGCCCTGCGCAGGAGCCATGTGCTGGAGGATGAGGACAGGCCGTCGCAAGCCACCTAGGTCATGTCAGCACCTTAGCCTGAGTGTTGGGTGTAGAGGGGAGGAACAGGGAGCAATGTGCATTTTAGAAAATGTAAAAAAGCAGATAACAACAACGAAAAAGCACAGGGACCAACTATATAAAATACAAGACCAGTTGATAGAGGAGGATTATGTTCTCTTTCCTTTTCAGGAAGTTTCCTTCATCATGGCCAGCTCATTGTTTCTACAACAAAATGTGGTTAAAGTAAAAAAGGAACAAGCATAGGGTTACCAAAATCACATGTTCCTGGCTGGAAAAAAGTCATAGCAAAATGCAGAACACTTGGGTCTGTATCTCTCCTCTCACCCCAAGGGGAGCCTGCTAGGTGGGACTTCCTGCCATGCCCCAAGAAAGATTAGGGGACTAAGAAGGTGCATCAGCTCTAACTGGGGCCAGCCGCAGGTGTGGCAGGAAGGTGAGGGGCTCTGAGCACAGAAACCCATCTGCCTGAAGACAAGGTATGAGCCAAGAGAGGCTCAGGGCTCTTCCAGATGGACATTAGCTGCAGAGACAGGGCAGCTTGATGCAAACATGGTCCCAGATCAGATCTGGATAGTGGGGAGATGCCCGTCACAAAGGAGTGTTTTAGGGCAACTGGCAAAATGTGAATATGGACTATGGGTTGGGAAGCCACATTGGATGAATGTTAAATTTCCCGATTTCAATCATCAGTCTGTGCCTACGTAAGAGAATGTCCTTGCTCTTCAAAACTACATGCTGGAGTGGGTAGAAAGTCTTTGGGGACGCGATGTGTGCAACTTCCTCTCAAACAGTCCAGGAAAATCCTATGCCTATCCAATATGGAGGAGGAGGAGAATGAACACACAAAGGGAGGCAGAATATTAACAGTTGGTGGATCTGGACCAAATGTTCTTTAAACATGAGTTTTTTGAACTATTCTTGCAACTTGGGTGTAAATGTGAAATTACTTCAAATGTAAAAGTTATGAGGAAACAAAGCAAGGCTCGGGGTTGGGTTGTTTATGGCTGGGGCTTCAACTTCGGGCTGAGAATAAGCTAAATTTATGAGGGGACAACAGAACCAATGCTGTTTTTTTTTGTTTTGTTTTGTTTTGCTTTGTTTTCTTAAAAATCCTCCTCTGTGGAAGATCAACTTAAATATATTCTGCATCGAAAACTGGTGATGTATGGTGACTAACATAACGTAATAAAATAAAATAAAATAAAATAAATAAATGTATTCTGCAGATATTAATAATTACTGACTACCATGTAGTTTTGTTTATGCTATCGTTTTCACAAAGTTTACATTATGTATTAGTTTCTGACCAGAGGCTTCCAGAACGATGAACTGGGAGCAGTTTTTCTGGAGTGTCCCTGTTTAATCAGGCAAACTTGTGCCCACAAGGAGCATTGCTTTTGGAGAAGGTGCAACATACATGTGCTTTGTAGGCCTTGATGAAAGCAGCCCATTCTGGGACTCCTTGGTGGGACTCCTTGGTGCCTGGAGCTGTAGGGAATACATATAAGGAGCCAGCAGTCCTGGGAGGGGACGAATAGCAGATTTTGAAGGTTGAGAAGATCTGGCAGAGTGGCCCAGGATGACAGAAAAGGACAAAAGCTCCAAGGTCAAAGGCAAATTCACCAGGGGGAAGGAGATGGGAGGTTAATGCAAGAGACGAAGGCTCTGGGGGGTGTGTGTGTGTGTGTGTGTGTGTGATTCTGGAATAGCATGCCGCTGAGACTAGCAGCCCTGGGGACCAGTGACCGTGGCATGGTGACAGTGTCATGTGTTGGGAACGACGGCTGAGCACGTGTGAGTGGAAGGAGCCACAGTCTTGGAGGCCAGTGTGTGGTACCTGTACAGAGGTCTAGATGGACCCAGAGCAGCCAGGACATCCCTTCATAGACAGGCAGGTGTCCCGGGGCTGAGCCCATCGGGCTCCCACAGTGACCTGTGGGGTATCTTTAGAACAGAGATGTGGCGTGGCCAGTGTGACCCTTTCAGCTCTCTCCCAGCCTGGGTTTGGAAGAGGGACGAAAGCCTTTCAAGTCCTCAGGGTTCGTGCCTGATTCAAGGGGGAGCCTCAGACAGGAGACGCTGTGTCTGAGTCTTCTTGACTATTAATGGGGGAAATGCATATGTCCCAGGTGGTGGCTCATCCTCAAAGGAGGTCAGTATCAGTTCTGTCCTTCCCCGCATGCATCAAGGGCATGGAGCGTATTTCCCCTGCCTCCACGTGGGCTGGCCCTGTGACCGCTTTGACCAAACGTGGTGGGACTTCTGGGCCCTGGGTTGCAGGGCTGGCAACTTCTGCTTTCGCCTTCCTAAAACATTCGCTCTTAGTTGCTACCCCTGGAAGGCAGTGCCCTGCTGTGAGAAGCCCAGGCTAGCCGCACAGAGAGGCCACGCGGAGGACCGACCTCCTGGTAGACAGCCAGCTCCAACTTGCCAGCTATGTGAGGGAGGCCAGTTTGGACCTTCAGCCATCCCCGCACCCTGGCCCGTACCTCATGAAGCAGAAGAACCCCTCGGCCACCTGCAGGATCCTGACCGATAATAGTTTGGTTATTTTAAGCCACGAAGTTTTAGGGGTTTTTTGTTGTTGTTGTTTTAGCACGGTGACTGACAACACATACTGTAAGCGGGTCAGGTGAATGAGACTGAGAACGTAAAGAAGCCTAACTGAAGAGGTCAGTAAGAGCCGCTTAAGGCTCAGTGACAGATTGTACCAGTTTACTTACCTGCAAGGGCTCAGGACACCCCTGATCTCTGTTCCCTCATCTGCAGCTTCCCGAACCTGGGGCTCAGAGACCCAGAGGTGTCAGTGCTGGGTCCAGCTGCTTCCTCTTGTAAATGAAGAAACGGGGGCCCAGGGCAGGAAAGGGAACCCCTCAGGTCACAAAGCTGTTGTTAAAGCTACATGAGGGCCAGGCCTTCTGAAGTCCCCCTTTCCTGTCTCCATATCATAATCCGAAACATCAGCCTTATTATTGACTGCCACACGCTGTGCGCTCCAGGACCTTTGAACCTCCCTGTACGCTCTATAATCAATACCTGCGGTCAATACCCACCTCCCAGATGAGGAAACCCAGCCTCAGACCAAGGTCACACAGTTAAGAAAGCGGAGCTGGAATTTGACCTTGGGGTTCCCAGTGCCGACGGCACCCTCCCGTCTTTTCCTATGTCACAAGAAGGGGGTGTTCAGAATTCTGATTTCACAGGGTAGCTTGGGATAACTCGGGTTCATCCGAAGCCTAACATAGCTGGCTGCGGCACATGGCTTGTGGCATTTACACACCCCTTTCACCTGTGGCCCCCCCCCACCTTCTCTGCCTTACAATGCCATTGTGAGGTGAAATGGGAAAGTCGTTGCTACAAGATCTGTGTGATTGTCAGTAAGTGTGACCACTCTCATTAAAGCAAAGAGATCATGGAGGCTCCTCGAAAAAGAGAAATACCATCAGTTCCACTTCTGGGCATCTATGCCAAGAAAATGAAAACACTAACCCAAGGAGCTATCTGCACCCCCATGTTCACTGCAGCATTATTTGCAGTAGCCAAATTATGGAAGCAGCCTGAGTGTCCATCGATGGATGAGTGGATAAGGGAGATGTGGTATATACATCATAGAATATTACTCAACCATAAACAAGAATGAAATCTTGCCCTTTGTGACAATCTGGGTGGAACTAGAGGGCATTATGCTCAGTGAAATAAGTCAGACAAAAACAAATACTGTATGATTTCACTTACTCATGGAATCTAAAAATAAATGAATAAGCAAAACAAAACAGAAACAGACTCACAGATAGAACAATCTGGTGGTTGCCAGAGGGGAGGGTTTTGGGGGGAATGGGCAAAATAAGGGAAGGGAATTAAGAGCTGTAATCTTCCAGTTATAAAATAAATTAAGTCCCAGGGGTGTAAAGTACAGAGTAGGGAATATAATAAATACTACTGTAATAACTTTGCATGGTGACAAATGGTAGGTATACTTACCATGATGAGCCTTTCCTAATGTATGTTAATGTTGAATCACTATTTGTGCATTGGAAACTAATATAATACTGTATGTCAATTACACTTGAATTACAAATAAATAAATACAAGCAACCATTTGTACATAGGAAGACCAACTTAAAAGATATACAGCAAACTGAAGAAAAATGATGAGCTACTTGGCAAATGATAAATTGGAACTCATGTTTAATTGCATTGGTTTTAAGGCAAGATTTTAAGAAGGCTCCTTCTGCTTTGCTTTTCTTCTGCTTTTTAGGTGGTAAATATAGCACATTTCAAAGGAAAAACTTGTATCTCCTGTTCTGCTGAAAATTCTGGTTGGAGTATGCGATTCAAATGTTTGTGTTGGCCAAGAACTCTGACTTCCTACCAGTTCACGTGTACAGTGTCCCTGGAGGGAAGGAGGGGAAGATGGTCATGCCTCGGTGACTCTCAGGTTCCTGTCCACCATGCCCAGGCTGCTCCCTGGGCACAGGGGAACATAGAGAAGGCCAGAAGAGTTGGAGTCCCCATGAGCCACAGCCTCCAGGCTTGGTGGACTTCTCAGAAGTCCCAGCAACACTTCTGAGTTTCCCCATTCTGGGGCACATGTGTCTCAAACCTTCTCAGTCTAGAATTCTCCAGCTGTCCCCCTGCCCTCATCAGCAGGTGGCCCCATCATTTATTTCACCAAGAAATTAGAAGCCATCAGGATAAAACACTCTTAACTTTTGCTAGAAATCCTCCCACTTCACCTGAACCTCCACCCCTCCCAGCCTTGTTCTCACCGGGCTCATGGTGAGGGCGAGTCCTGCCTTCCCTGTCCCCTCTGCAGACTCCGCCCCATCAACTTTGCCCCCCACCTTCCGCCTCTCCCTCTCTGGGCTCAAGCCTCTCCCATTTGATGAAGTCTTTCCCTCGATCCCTCCAGGTGCTTCCCCATCTCTTGCCCTCCTCTTCACAGCTACACTTCAAGCCACCTGTTCCCCAGCCCAGTCCAATCTGACATCTGCATTCCCAGTTTTCCCCAACCCAGAGAAGCTCATGGCCCCACACTCCCTCTGCAAGCCTCCCCCAGCCCAGCTGCTCTGCTGACCTGACACCCTGTCCGCCACTCATGTCCTGAAATGCTCTAACTTCTTACCTAGGAAACCCTCCTAATGTTCCTCTGACCTCTCTGACTGTTCTTTCAGCCTTCTCCCTGCCTAGTTCTGGAAAGTTGTTTGCCTTGGCTTCTGGCCCTATTCTCACTTGTCATGATACCTTAATCAGGGTCCAGCCGGGGGCCAGGAAGAAACCGTACACGAGTGAGTCAGGCTGGATGGGAGTGATAGGGAGCAGTGGGGACTGAGGCAATCGGGGAGCACGAGAGCCTTGGAAAGGTGGTGTCGGCAACTCAGCATGAGCAGATGACTGCCAAGAGCAGGGTAGGCAAACATTTTTCTAAAGGGCCAGAGAGCAAGTACTGTAGGCTGTATGGGCCACGTGTCACCTCTGTCACTGTTCTTTGTTTTTTAACAGCCCTATATATAAAAAAAATCTTAGCTCTACAAATCATACAAACACAAGCCAAGGTCAGATTTGGTGTGCAGACTGTAGTTTGCTGAGCCCTGGTAAAGAGTGAATGCAAGCCCATGGTGGCTAGACCTTCTGATTTTCCAGAGAAGCCAGAAATCCAGTTTTTGTTTGAAATCTTTTGGTTACCAAATGCTGACATTTAGAAGATCTTCTGGGAGCGTCTGAGCATCTTCAGCCACTGGAAACGTGTCCACCCAAAACTCAATTCATCAGTACAGCCCCGCCCCCCAGCTGGGTTCGCAGTCTCAGCAAATGGCGACACCCTCCACTAGAAACAGACACCTGGGGGTCCCTGCCCTTCACACCCACCTCATCAGCACTGTGTTGCTGATCCTTCCTCCTAAATTCCTATCTATCTGGCTCTATCCTCAGTGCCACTTCCCTATGTCGGACCACCATCATTCCATCCCTTGGGAACCACAAGCTCCTCTTGATAAAGAGTTCCCATCTCCTGTCTTACCCTCTCTTAATCCTTTTACAACCAAAATGTCTTTCTAAAATGCAAATCTGGTCAAGGCACTCCCAAGCTTAAGACTCACTTGTTGACTGGGTAAGGTCTTAACCTTCAGTTGGTCTACAAGACTTTGGTGGTCAGGCTCCTGCTGGACCCCTGGTCCCCTCTCTCTCCTGGCTCATGCCATTCCACTGTGTGCTTCTGTCTTTGTTTGCTACTTCTAGTTCCTGAAATGAGCCAAGCTCCCTCTCACTTCCAAGTCTTTGCATCTGCTGATGTGACACATCCTTCACTCCACCCCACTTACTGCCATGTTCTTCCTTAATCTCAGCTCCTGCCAGCTGGTGCCCTTTCCTTCCTTCCTTCCTTCCTTCCTTCCTTCCTTCCTTCCTTCCTTCCTTCCTTCCTTCCTTCCCTTCCCTTTCCTTCCTTCCTTCCTTCCTTCCTTTTCTCCTTCCTCCCTTCCGTACCTACCTTCCTTCCTTCCTTCCTTCCTTCCTTCCTTCCTTCCTTCCCTCCTTCCTTCCTTCCCTCCTTCTTTCCTTCCTTCCCTCCT